>NW_027441375.1:0-300000 GCF_949628215.1 Phalacrocorax aristotelis | reverse complement strand
TAAGCGAAACCGCGTTTTGTCATCCTTTTCTGACAGAAGCATGTTGTCTGTTGTTCTGCTGACATTAACGATCGCCTAGGCACTAAAATGCAGATCAACAGGTGCGCTGATTGGTACGCTCCATGTTCCCGTAATGGAACACCGTCTCTGGTTGGTTGATTTCATCGCTTTGGTTACACCTGTTCCTGTTGTTCAGTTTCTTCTTTTTTGGCTTTGTGTGATTCTCTCTGTGATTCTGTTTTTCTCTGCCTCGCTTTTCCCAGCTCCCCGTCCCTCACTTTTAATGCCCGTTATCCTTCACCAGCACACTCTCCCTTGGTTCCCATCCTCGTTTCTGAATTCCTCCTGCTTTGCCACGTAGCCCGTGACTTTTTTCTTAATCTCTCTCTGTCTGCCTCAACGCTCCCCCCGTGCTTTTTAATTCGTCTTCTCTGCTCTGTACCCTGCTACTGTTCTTGCCTTTCTGAGTTCTTCTCTGTCCAGCTCCCTTGCCCTATTCATGAATTCCTGTTCTTCCTGCAGCCACCGCTGTTCCCTGTGACCTCCATCTCTCTCTGTCCAGCTCCCTGTCCCTAGGTTTTAATTCCTGCCTCTGCCCGCTGTAGCCTGTCTAGATGTTTCTCTCGGCCTCTCTCTCTGTCCGGCTCCCTCTCTCTGTGTTCTAATTCCACGTTCTCTGTCACGTGGACCCGTGCTATTTGTTTGTCCTCATCTCTCTCTGTCCAGCTCCTTGCTGCGACGTTTTATTTCCTCATTTCCTCCCTCTCTGTCTTTGTAGCCCATTGCTGTTGGTTTGTTTTTTTCTTTTTTTTCACTTGTTTCTTCATGTGTCTCTGTCTGCCTCCCAGTCCCTGATCTTTAATTCCTCCTTCCCTGTAGGCCGCTGTTCCTTTTTTCCATTCTACATTGTGTTCTCTTTGGTCTCGTGTTCTTATTCATTGATTCCCTCCTCGCTGCCCTGTGGCTTGTCCCCATTTTATTGTTGCTTCTCTCTCCCTCTCTCTGGCTTCTTGCCCCTGTTTTTAAAATTCCTCCCTCTCTTCTCTCTTCCCTGTAGGCCGTGTGATCTTTAGCCTTTCTCCATCTCTTTCTGCCCATCTCTCTGTGTCTATTCATTAATTCTTCCCTCTCTGCCCTGTAGCCTGTAGCTTCTGTCCTTTCTCCATCTTGCTGTCCCTGGCTCCCCCGTGACCCTATGCTAGAATTGTTTCTCTCTTCTCTCCGTACGCATTGCGATTCCTTTTGCTCTCTGTCTCCCTTTGGTTTTTTTCTTTTTTTTTTCTGGCTCCCTGTCCCTAATTCTTAATTCTCTGCCTTCTCGTGCCCCATGGTTTGTTCTGTGGGGTTCTCTCGCGGTTCCCTCGCAGTTCCCTCCAGTCCATACTGGGCTATATTGGTCTAGTCCATACTGGGCTATATTGGTCTAGTCCATACTGGGCTATATTGGTCTGTCCCGGCTTCCTCCCAGTTCTTTCCCAGTGCCTCACAGTAGGTCCCGGTTCCGTCCATGGGATGAACTGTGGGGGAACTGTGGGGGAACTGTGGGGGAACTGTGAGGGAACTGTGAGGGAACTGTGAGGGAACTGTGAGGGAACTGTGAGGGAACTGTGAGGAGGGGGGCGGCCCCCCGGGCCCCAGCCCCTCCCCCCCGCCTGGGGCCAGGCCCCGCGGCCGCCGGCCCCTTCCTCCTCTGCCCGCTCCCGTCGCAGACGGCTCGGTATGTGTCACGAGCGGCAGCCGCGTTCAGCAGCTCTCGGAGGGCGCGCGGCTCTGCCCGGCCGTGACCGGGGCCCGCAGGGGTTTCCCGCTCGCTCCGAGAAGGCGCTGGCCCCGAGCCGGCGCGTCCCGCCCCGCCCGGCCCTCGGCGCCCTCGCGAGCTGAGCGCGGCCCGGCCAGCAGGGGGCGCTGGCGCTCACCGGCTGGGCGCGGTGGCGGGGCCGGTGGGGGCCGTTCCTTCCGGCCGCCCTTTAAGGGCCGCCCCGCGGGGCTCGGGCTTCCGGTGGCGCGTGCGCGGCGCGTCGGAGCGGGGGCGGGAGCGGTGCGTGTGGAGGCCGAAGGGCCGGTGCGTGTGGCGGCCGGGTCGCGAGGCGTCCCTGTGCGGTGCCGGGGCCCCTCTGCGGCCCGGCGTGGGAAGCCCGCGGCCGGCGGAGCCTGCTCGGAGCTGGGCGGGGAGCGCCGCGGCGGTCCGGCCGCCGGCAGCCATCCCCTGCGGTGGCCGGCAGCCCCTCGGGACGCCTGGAGGCCTGGCGGTGCCCGAGCCTCGCCTGCGGCAGCCGCCTGAGAGAGCAGCGCGGCCGTGTCCGGGGGCCGGAGAGCGCTGGTGGGTGAGTTCGGGCAGCGGGGGGCGGGTGTGTGTCTCCGGGCGGGGCCGGGGGGCTCCGTGCCCCGCAGAGGAGCCCCGGTCGGGCATCGTTCGCTTCCGAACAATGCAGGTCTGTCCCTGGTTATTTTCTGTGTACAGTGTTTCGGGCCACCTGAAAGCCTTTGGCCGGGTAGGTTTGGTGCGGGGCGATGGCAGGTGTGGACCCTGAAAGATCTCGGGTGGGGGGCGTGGGAGGTATTTCTTGCCTTAAAACTCTGAGCCCACCTCGTGTGTCATGTCGTGTTATCATGTCGTGAGTCTCGTGACTGTGGCAAATGGCTGAGTCGGGCGTTTTCTGATAACTAACTTCTGAACGTGTGCGTGTGTAGGCACGGGGAGATTTGTGCAGGGTGACGGAGCCCCTTGTGCTTCTGTGCTAATGTCTACCTGTTCTAGACCTCCAGTGTTGGAAAGCCTTTGTTTAGTGCCTAGTTGTGGCTGCGTAACTGCTGTTGCGCCTGCAGCTGTGCTCGCAGGGATGCTGGGTGGCTCCGCATCAAACCGGCCGCCGGGCGGCCGGGTTGTGCCGCAGAGCATGCCGGGAGCTGTAGTCCTTGCGGCTGCCGGGCGGCCGGGTTGTGCCGCAGAGCATGCCGGGAGCTGTATTCCTGGCGCAGTGGCTGCCGGCCCTGTCACGTGGTTCGCCGGGCATGGCGGGAGGCGCGGTCTTCCGGCGCTCGGGTGCCGGGCGGCCGTGGCGCGTACGGTACGCGAGGTGTATTTTTGGGGTTGGATTCGTGTTGATTACTGGGGGCTTGCGGGTGCGGCCGCTTCCCGAGAAGCGGTGAGTTCCCCGGGAGCTGACAGAAGGGAAGAGGGAAAGGAGGAGGACGATGACCTTTTCCCCGTGCCCAGGGCGCAGATGATGGCCGCCTCCCCGGCCCACCGGAGGTCCCGCTCAGCCTCCCCTGGCCCCCCTTGCCCCGTGCGCCTGCCCCCATCTCCGGCACCTCCCCATAAGCGTGCTGCATAGCCTTAGGCCGCCCCCAGGCCCTGTCGTGAAGGCAGCAAGCCGTCCCTCAAGCGCACTGGATTCCCCCTTGGCGCAGGGGCCCTTAGCAGTAGCGTGGGGAGGGAGCGGTGTGTCCAGAAGCCCCTGCGGAAGGAGAGGCTTTGGCCAGGGTCGATCGACGGTAATGACGGTCGCTGTTTCTTCTTTCCCTCTCCCAGAGACCGTGCTGAGGACGTGGTTGTCTGTCCTTCCCCCGGGGATGCCGTTGCCTGCGGCCGTCTCAGGCTCGCGTGGCTTCTCTCTGCCCGTCCTCGCCGTCCTCGCAGCGCAGGGCCGAAAAGGGATAGACAAAGCCCTTCCCGGCTGCGGACAGGAGCTGCCTCGGCTGAAGCTGGAGACGCCAACGAAAGGTAAAGAAGAAGAAACTGAAGGTGCTCTGGCTGCCAGCTGCCTTCCTGCCGCAGGCAAGAGAGAGCCTGTCCATGCAGGTGGGGGAGGAAGGATCCCCCTTCATAGCCCGCAGCGGGCCAGGCCACCAACGTGCACCGTAGGGTCTGTACGCGTAACCCGGAGTTGGGTACGGGCGTGTAGTGCACGAGCAAGCTAGGCTACGTGCCTAGGAAGCCTCATCTGGTAAGAGCTGTAAGACACCCACGTATTCTCTTCAGGTGGAGGACGGCCTAGAGTCTGGAGCTGCTGAAGAGGCAGGGAGGAGAGGAGGGGAAAGAAGCATCTGAACGGCTAAATTGTGCCAGCAGCGCTGAGAGCGAGAGTCGCGGTGAGTCCTGGGCCACTGGGGCCCCGTTGCCTCTCTTGTGCGTCCTGGGCCCTCCCTGTCTCTCCCCCGGCCCCCTCTCTTTCCTTACCTGCTGCAAAATTATTTTTTTTTGCGCCCCCCCCGCACCTTCTTTCTCCGTCTCGCTCTGAGTGGCTCCCTGCCTCCCCGTCTTTTCAGTCCTCCCTCTCTCTGTCCTGTAGCCTGTGGCTCCTTTTTCTTTCTCCGCCTCTCTCTGCCTGGCTCTGGCTCCGTGTTTTTTTTTTTTTTATTCCTCCTGCTCTGTCCTGTAGCCTGTCGGTGTTTTGTTGTTCTCTGGCTCTCTTGATCTGACTCCCTGTGTTACCGAAAAACGCGTTAAAATCGGAAACGACTCCTCAACACCAATTTAGTATTAAAGAGCAGGCATTCTTTATTCGCGGCGCCGGATGCACGGGGGATCGCTCCTCCTGGCGTGCGTACCTCACGCACCTTTCCCGTACAATTTATAGATGAAAATTTCACATACTCATACATAGTCGTTATTGTCTTGTCTAGTGATGGGTACAAACTTGCTCGTTCCCTATGTCAGTCACTGTGCAGGCTCGGTTGTCCTCCCAGTACAGTGCGCGGAACGGGGACGTACAGTGCGGGGAACGGGGACGTACCTGGATCTACTGGGTTGTACTGGGAGGGAACTGGGACGTACTGGGAGGCTCTACAATGTCCTGGGATGTCCTGGGATGTAGTGTGGAGGAACTAGGATGTACAGGCTTGTACTGGGTTGTACCGGGTGGAACTGGCAGGAATTTGGGATGTACCAGGATGTACTGGGATGTACTGGGAGGTAACTGTTATGTACTGGGAAGGAACTGGTAGGGAACTGGGATGTACTGGTATGTACTGGGAGGGAAGTGTTATGTACTGAGGGTAACTGGGACGTACTGGGATGTGCTGGGAGGGAACTGTGAAGTACTGGGATGTAATTAGAGGGAACTGGGATGTACTGGGAGGGAACTGGGATGTACTGGGAGGGAACTGGGATGTACTGGGAGGGCACTGGAATGTAATGGGATGTACTGGGAGGGAACTGGGGTGTACTGGGAGGCACTACAATGTGCTGGGATGTCCTGGGATGTACCGTGGAGGAAGTAGGGTGTACAGGCTTGTACTGGGTTGTACCGGGTGGAACTAGCAGGGATTTGGGATGTACCAGGATCTACTGGGATGTACTGGGATGTACTGGGAGGGAAGTGTTATGTACTGAGGGGAACTGGGACGTACTGGGATGTGCTGGGAGGGAACTGTGAAGTACTGGGATGTACTTAGAGGGAACTGGGATGTACTGGGAGGGAACTGGGATGGACTGGGTGGAAAGTGTTGGGAACTGGGATGTACTGGGAGGGAACTGGGATGGACTGGGAGGGAACTGGGATGTAGTGGGACATACTGGGAGGGAACTGGGATGTACTGGGGTGTACTGGGAGGGGACTGTTATGTACCGAGGGGGAACTGGGATTTACTGGGAGTGAACTGTGAAGTACTGGGATGTACTTAGAGGGAAGTGGGAGGGAACTTGGATGTAGTGGGAGAGAACTGGGATTTACTTGGAGGAAAGTGGCATGTACTGGGCTGTACTGGAATGGAACTGGGAGTGAACTGTGTGTGAACTGTGAGGGAACTGGGATGTACTGTGAGGGAACTGGGATGTACTGGGATGTACTGGGACAGACTGGGAGGGATCTGGGATGTACTGGGCTGCACTGGTAGGGAACTGGGATGTACTGGGAGGAATCTGGAATGTCCCAGTTGACACCCACTTCCCTCCCAGTGCCTCCCAGTATATCCCAGTTTCCTCCCAGTACATCCCAGTAAATCCCAGTTTGCTCCCAGTACATCCCAGTACATCGCAGTACATTCCAGTTCCGTGCCTGTACATCCCAATACATCCCCGTTCCATGCCAGTACATCCCAGTTCCCTACCAGTTCATCCCCGTACATCCCAATTCCCTCCCGGTTCACTACCACTTCTTTCCAGTGCCTCCCAATACATCCCAGTTCCGTCCCATTACATCCCAGTACATCCCAGGTCCCTCCCAGTACATCCCAGGTCCCTCCCAGTACATCCCAGGTCCCTCCCAGTACATCCCAGGTCCCTCCCAGTACATCCCAGGTCCCTCCCAGTACATCCCAGGTCCCTCCCCGTTAATCCTAGGTCCCTCCCAGTACTGGGAGGGAGCTGGGATGTACTGGGAGGCACTACAATGTGCGGGGATGCCCTGGGATGTACTGTGGAGGAACTAGGATGTACAGGCTTGTACTGGGTTGTACCGGGTGGAACTGGCAGGGATTTGGGATGTACCAGGATGTACTGGGATGTACTGGGAGGTAACTGTTATGTACTGGGAAGGAACAGGGAGGGAACTGGGATGTACTGGTAGGGAACTGGGATGTACTGTGAGGGAACTGGGACGTACTGTGAGGACACTGGGATGTACTGTTATGTACTGGGAGGGAAGTGTTATGTACAGAGGGGAACTGGTGCGTACTGGGATGTACTGGGATGGAACTGTGAAGTACTGGGATGTACTGGGAGTGAACTGGGAGGGAACTGGTATGTAGTAGGATGTACTGGGTGGGAACTGGGATGTACCAGGATGTACTGGGAGGGAACTGGTATGTACTGGGAGGGAACTGGGAGGGAACTGGTATGTACTGGGAGGGAACTGGTATGTACTGGGAGGGAACTGGTATGTAGTGGGAGGGAACTGGGATGTACAGGGACATACTGGCAGGGAACTGGGATGTACTGGGAGGGGATTGGGATGTACTGGGAGGGAACTTGGATGTATTGGGAGGGAAGTGTTATGTACCAAGGGGGAACTGGGACGTACTGGGATGTACTGGGAGGGAACTTTGAAGTACTGGGATGTACTTAGAGGAAACTGGGAGGCAACAGGCATGTCCTGGGATGTACTGGAATGGAACTGGGAGTGAACTGTGTGTGAACTGTGAGGGAACTGGGATGTACTGTGAGGGAACTGGGATGTACTGGGAGGGACTGGGAGGGATCTGGGATGTACTGGGCTGCACTGGTAGGGAACTGGGATGTACTGGGAGGAAACTGGAATGTCCCAGTTGACACCCACTTCCCTCCCAATGCCTCCCAGTATATCCCAGTTTCCTCCCAGTATATCCCAGTTTCCTCCCAGTACATCCCAGTAAATCCCAGCTCGCTGCCAGTACATGCCAATACATCGCTGTACATTCCAGTTCTGTTCCTGTCCATCCCAATACATCCCCGTTCCATGCCAGTACATCCCAGTTTCCTACCAGTTCATCCCCGTACATCCCAGTTCCCTCCCGGTTCACTACCACTTCTTTCCCAGTGCCTCCCAATACATCCCAGTTCCGTCCCATTACATCCCAGTACATCCCAGTTCCCTCCCAGTACGTCCCAGTTCCCTCCCAGTACATCCCAGGTCCCTCCCAGTACTGGGAGGGACCTGGGATGTACTGGGAGGCACTACAATGTGCGGGGATGCCCTGGGATGTACTGTGGAGGAACTAGGATGTACAGGCTTGTACTGGGTTGTACCGGGTGGAACTGGCAGGGATTTGGGATGTACCAGGATCTACTGGGATGTACTGGGAGGTAACTGTTATGTACTGGGAAGGAACAGGGAGGTAACTGGGATGTACTGGTAGGGAACTGGGATGTACTGGGAGGGAACTGGGACGTACTGTGAGGACACTGGGATGTACTGTTATGTACTGGGAGGGAAGTGTTATGTACTGAGGGGAACTGGTGCGTACTGGGATGTACTGGGAGTGAACTGGGAGGGAACTGGTATGTAGTAGGATGTACTGGGTGGGAACTGGGATGTACCAGGATGTACATCCCAGTACATCGCAGTACAATCCAGTTCCGTTCCTGTACATCCCAATACATCCCCGTTCCATGCCAGTACATCCCAGTTCCCTCCCAGTACGTCCCAGTTCCCTCCCAGTACTTCCCAGTTCCCTCCCAGTACATCCCAGGTCCCTCCCAGTACTGGGAGGGAACTGGGATGTACTGGGATGTAGTGGGAGGGAACTGGGAGTGAACTGGTATGTAGTAGGATGTACTGGGTGGGAACTGTGAAGTACTGGGATGTACTGGGAGTGAACTGGGAGGGAACTGGTATGTAGTAGGATGTACTGGGTGGGAACTGGGATGTACCAGGATGTACTGGGATGTACTGGGAGGGAACTGGTATGTACTGGGAGGGAACTGGGATGTACTGGGACATACTGGCAGGGAACTGGGATGTACTGGGAGGGGATTGGGACGGACTGGGAGGGAACTGGGATGTACTGGGCTGCACTGGTAGGGAACTGGGATGTACTGGGAGGAAACTGGAATGTCCCAGTTGACACCCACTTCCCTCCCAATGCCTCCCAGTATATCCCAGTTTCCTCCCAGTATATCCCAGTTTCCTCCCAGTATATCCCAGTTTCCTCCCAGTACATCCCAGTAAATCCCAGCTCGCTGCCAGTACATGCCAATACATCGCCGTACATTCCAGTTCCGTTCCTGTACATCCCAATACATCCCAGTTCCATGCCAGTACATCCCAGTTTCCTACCAGTTCATCCCCGTACATCCCAGTTCCCTCCCGGTTCACTACCACTTCTTTCCCAGTGCCTCCCAATACATCCCAGTTCCGTCCCATTATATCTCACTACATCCCAGTTCCCTCCCAGTACGTCCCAGTTCCCTCCCAGTGCATCCCAGGTCCCTCCCAGTACTGGGAGGGAACTGGGATGTACTGGGAGGCACTACAATGTGCGGGGATGCCCTGGGATGTACTGTGGAGGAACTAGGAAGTACAGGCTTGTAATCGGTTGTACCGGGTGGAACTGGCAGGGATTTGGGATGTACCAGGATCTACTGGCATGTACTGGGATGTACTGGGAGGTAACTGTTATGTACTGGGAGTGAACTGGGAGAGAACTGGGATGTACTGGGAGGGAACTGGGATGTACTGTGAGGACACTGGGATGTACTGGTATGTACTGGGAGGGAAGTGTTATGTACTGAGGGGAACTGGGACGTACTGGGATGTACTGGGAGGGAACTGGGACGTACTGTGAGGACACTGGGATGTACTGGTATGTACTGGGAGGGAAGTGTTATGTACTGAGGGGAACTGGGACGTACTGGGACGTGCTGGGAGGGAACTATGAAGTATTGGGATGTACTTAGAGGGAACTGGGATGTACTGGGAGGGAACTGGGAGTGAACTGGGAGGGAACTGTGAAGTAGTGTGATGTACTGGGAGGGAACTGGTATGTACTGGGAGGGAACTGGGATGTACTGGGTGGAAAGTGTTGGGAATTGGGATTTACTGGGAGGGAACTGGGATGGACTGGGAGGGAACTGGGATGTAGTGGGACATACTGGGAGGGAACTGGGATGTACTGGGGTGTACTGGGAGGGAACTGTTATGTACCGAGGGGGAACTGGGATGTACTGGGAGTGAACTGTGAAGTACTGGGATGTACTTAAAGGGAAGTGGGAGGGAACTTGGATGTAGTGGGAGGGAACTGGGGTTTACTTGGAGGAAAGTGGCATGTACTGGGATGTACTGGAATGGAACTGGGAGTGAACTGTGTGTGAACTGTGAGGGAACTGGGATGTACTGTGAGGGAACTGGGATGTACTGGGATGTACTGGGACGGACTGGGAGGGAACTGGGATGTACTGGGAGGGATCTGGGATGTACTGGGCTGCACTGGTAGGGAGCTGGGATGTACTGGGAGGAAACTGGAATGTCCCAGTTGACACCCACTTCCCTCCCAGTGCCTCCCAGTATATCCCAGTTTCCTCCCAGTACATCCCAGTAAATCCCAGTTTGCTCCCAGTACATCCCAGTACATCGCTGTACATTCCAGTTCTGTTCCTGTACATCCAAATACATCCCCGTTCCATGCCAGTACATCCCAGTTCCCTACCAGTTCATCCCCGTACATCCCAATTCCCTCCCGGTTCACTACCACTTCTTTCCCAGTTCCGTCCCATGTAGTGGGAGGCACTACAATGTGCGGGGATGCCCTGGGATGTACCGTGGAGGAACTAGGATGTACAGGCTTGTACTGGGTTGTACCGGGTGGAACTGGCAGGGATTTGGGATGTACCAGGATCTACTGGGATGTACTGGGAGGTAACTGTTATGTACTGGGAGTGAACTGGGAGGTAACTGGGACGTACTGGTAGGGAACTGGGATGTACTGGGAGGGAACTGGGATGTAGTGGGAGGGAACTGGGAGGGAAGTGGGATGTACTGGGAGGGAACTGGTATGTACTGGGAGGGAACTGGGATGTACTGGCAGGGAACTGGGATGTACTGGGAGGGGATTGGGATGTACTGGGAGGGAACTTGGATGTATTGGGAGGGAAGTGTTATGTACCAAGGGGGAACTGGGACGTACTGGGATGTAGTGGGAGTGAACTGTGAAGTACTGGGATGTACTGTGAGGGAACTGGGATGTACTGGGAGGGAACTTTAAAGTACTGGGATGTACTTAGAGGAAACTGGGAGGCAACTGGCATGTACTGGGATGTACTGGAATGGAACTGGGAGTGAACTGTGTGTGAACTGTGAGGGAACTGGGATGTACTGTGAGGGAACTGGGATGTACTGGGAGGGACTGGGAGGGATCTGGGATATACTGGGCTGCACTGGTAGGGAACTGGGATGTACTGGGAGGGAACTGGTATGTACTGGGAGGGAACTGGTATGTACTGGGAGGGAACTGGGATGTACTGGGAGGGAACTGGGATGTACTGGGATGTAGTGGGAGGGAACTGGGAGGGAACTGGGATGTACTGGGAGGGAACTGGTATGTACTGGGAGGGAACTGGGATGTACTGGGACATACTGGCAGGGAACTGGGATGTACTGGGAGGGGATTGGGACGGACTGGGAGGGAACTGGGATGTACTGGGCTGCACTGGTAGGGAACTGGGATGTACTGGGAGGAAACTGGAATGTCCCAGTTGACACCCACTTCCCTCCCAATGCCTCCCAGTATATCCCAGTTTCCTCCCAGTATATCCCAGTTTCCTCCCAGTACATCCCAGTAAATCCCAGTTCGCTCCCAGTACATCCCAGTACATCGCAGTACATTCCAGTTCCGTTCCTGTACATCCCAATACATCCCCGTTCCATGCCAGTACATCCCAGTTCCCTACCAGTTCATCCCCGTACATCCCAATTCCCTCCCGGTTCACTACCACTTCTTTCCCAGTTCCGTCCCATTACATCCCAGTACATCCCAGTTCCCTCCCAGTACGTCCCAGTTCCCTCCCAGTACATCCCAGGTCCCTCCCAGTACTGGGAGGGAACTGGGATGTACTGGGAGGCACTACAATGTGCGGGGATGCCCTGGGATGTACTGTGGAGGAACTAGGATGTACAGGCTTGTACTGGGTTGTACCGGGTGGAACTGGCAGGGATTTGGGATGTACCAGGATCTACTGGGATGTACTGGGAGGTAACTGTTATGTACTGGGAGTGAACTCGGAGGTAACTGGGATGTACTGGTAGGGAACTGGGATGTACTGGGAGGGAACTGGGATGTAGTGGGAGGGAACTGGGAGGGAACTGGGATGTACTGGGAGGGAACTGGGATGTACTGGCAGGGAACTGGGATGTACTGGGAGGGGATTGGGATGTACTGGGAGGGAACTTGGATGTATTGGGAGGGAAGTGTTATGTACCAAGGGGGAACTGGGACGTACTGGGATGTAGTGGGAGTGAACTGTGAAGTACTGGGATGTACTGTGAGGGAACTGGGATGTACTGGGAGGGAACTTTAAAGTACTGGGATGTACTTAGAGGAAACTGGGAGGCAACTGGCATGTACTGGGATGTACTGGAATGGAACTGGGAGTGAACTGTGTGTGAACTGGGAGGGAACTGGGATGTACTGTGAGGGAACTGGGATGTACTGGGATGTACTGGGAGGGACTGGGAGGGATCTGGGATATACTGGGCTGCACTGGGAGGGAACTGGGATGTACTGGGAGGGAACTGGGATGTACTGGGAGGGAACTGGGATGTACTGGGATGTAGTGGGAGGGAACTGGGAGGGAACTGGGATGTACTGGGAGGGAACTGGTATGTACTGGGAGGGAACTGGGATGTACTGGGACATACTGGCAGGGAACTGGGATGTACTGGGAGGGGATTGGGACGGACTGGGAGGGAACTGGGATGTACTGGGCTGCACTGGTAGGGAACTGGGATGTACTGGGAGGAAACTGGAATGTCCCAGTTGACACCCACTTCCCTCCCAATGCCTCCCAGTATATCCCAGTTTCCTCCCAGTATATCCCAGTTTCCTCCCAGTACATCCCAGTAAATCCCAGCTCGCTGCCAGTACATGCCAATACATCGCTGTACATTCCAGTTCTGTTCCTGTACATCCCAATACATCCCCGTTCCATGCCAGTACATCCCAGTTCCCTACCAGTTCATCCCCGTACATCCCAATTCCCTCCCGGTTCACTACCACTTCTTTCCCAGTGCCTGCCAATACATCCCAGTTCCGTCCCATTACATCCCAGTACATCCCAGGTCCCTCCCAGTACATCCCAGGTCCCTCCCAGTACATCCCAGTTCCCTACCAGTACTGGGAGGGACCTGGGATGTACTGGGAGGCACTACAATGTGCGGGGATGCCCTGGGATGTACTGTGGAGGAACTAGGATGTACAGGCTTGTACTGGGTTGTACCGGGTGGAACTGGCAGGGATTTGGGATGTACTAGGATCTACTGGGATGTACTGGGAGGTAACTGTTATGTACTGGGAGTGAACTGGGAGGTAACTGGGACGTACTGGTAGGGAACTGGGATGTACTGTGAGGGAACTGGGACGTACTGTGAGGGAACTGGGACGTACTGTGAGGACACTGGGATGTACTGTTATGTACTGGGAGGGAAGTGTTATGTACTGAGGGGAACTGGTACGTACTGGGATGTACTGGGATGGAACTGTGAAGTACTGGGATGTACTGGGAGTGAACTGGGAGGGAACTGGTATGTAGTAGGATGTACTGGGTGGGAACTGGGATGTACCAGGATGTACTGGGATGTACTGGGAGGGAACTGGTATGTACTGGGAGGGAACTGGGATGTAGTGGGAGGGAACTGGGAGGGAACTGGGATGTACTGGGAGGGAACTGGTATGTACTGGGAGGGAACTGGGATGTACTGGGATGTACTGGCAGGGAACTGGGATGTACTGGAAGGGGATTGGGATGTACTGGGAGGGAACTTGGATGTATTGGGAGGGAAGTGTTATGTACCAAGGGGGAACTGGGACGTACTGGGATGTAGTGGGAGTGAACTGTGAAGTACTGGGATGTACTGTGAGGGAACTGGGATGTACTGGGAGGGAACTTTAAAGTACTGGGATGTACTTAGAGGAAACTGGGAGGCAACTGGCATGTACTGGGATGTACTGGAATGGAACTGGGAGTGAACTGTGTGTGAACTGGGAGGGAACTGGGATGTACTGTGAGGGAACTGGGATGTACTGGGAGGGACTGGGAGGGATCTGGGATGTACTGGGCTGCACTGGTAGGGAACTGGGATGTACTGGGAGGAAACTGGAATGTCCCAGTTGACACCCACTTCCCTCCCAGTTTCCTCCCAGTATATCCCAGTTTCCTCCCAGTATATCCCAGTTTCCTCCCAGTATATCCCAGTAAATCCCAGTTCGCTCCCAGTACATCCCAATACATCGCCGTACATTCCAGTTCCGTTCCTGTCCATCCCAATACATCCCCGTTCCATGCCAGTACATCCCAGTTTCCTACCAGTTCATCCCCGTACATCCCAATTCCCTCCCGGTTCACTACCACTTCTTTCCCAGTTCCGTCCCATTACATCCCAGTTCCGTCCCATTACATCCCAGTACATCCCAGTTCCCTCCCAGTACATCCCAGGTCCCTCCCAGTACATCCCAGGTCCCTCCCAGTACTGGGAGGGAACTGGGATGTACTGGGAGGCACTACAATGTGCGGGGATGCCCTGGGATGTACTGTGGAGGAACTAGGATGTACAGGCTTGTACTGGGTTGTACCGGGTGGAACTGGCAGGGATTTGGTATGTACCAGGATCTACTGGGATGTACTGGGAGGTAACTGTTATGTACTGGGAAGGAACAGGGAGGTAACTGGGATGTACTGGTAGGGAACTGGGATGTACTGGGAGGGAACTGGGACGTACTGTGAGGACACTGGGATGTACTGGTATGTACTGGGAGGGAAGTGTTATGTACTGAGGGGAACTGGGACGTACTGGGATGTACTGGGAGGGAACTGTGAAGTACTGGGATGTACTTAGAGTGAACTGGGAGGGAACTGGTATGTAGTAGGATGTACTGGGTGGGAACTGGGATGTACCAGGATGTACTGGGATGTAGTGGGAGGGAACTGGGATGTACTGGGAGGGAACTGGGATGTACTGGGATGTAGTGGGAGGGAACTGGGAGGGAACTGGGATGTACTGGGAGGGAACTGGGATGTACTGGGAGGGAACTGGGATGTACTGGGACATACTGGCAGGGAACTGGGATGTACTGGGAGGGGATTGGGACGGACTGGGAGGGAACTGGGATGTACTGGGCTGCACTGGTAGGGAACTGGGATGTACTGGGAGGAAACTGGAATGTCCCAGTTGACACCCACTTCCCTCCCAATGCCTCCCAGTATATCCCAGTTTCCTCCCAGTATATCCCAGTTTCCTCCCAGTACATCCCAGTAAATCCCAGTTCGCTCCCAGTACATCCCAGTACATCGCAGTACATTCCAGTTCCGTTCCTGTACATCCCAATACATCCCCGTTCCATGCCAGTACATCCCAGTTCCCTACCAGTTCATCCCCGTACATCCCAATTCCCTCCCGGTTCACTACCACGTCTTTCCCAGTGCCTCCCAATACATCCCAGTTCCGTCCCAGTTCCCTCCCAGTACATCCCAGTTCCCTCCCAGTACGTCCCAGTTCCCTCCCAGTACATCCCAGGTCCCTCCCAGTACTGGGAGGGAACTGGGATGTACTGGGAGGCACTACAATGTGCGGGGATGCCCTGGGATGTACTGTGGAGGAACTAGGATGTACAGGCTTGTACTGGGTTGTACCGGGTGGAACTGGCAGGGATTTGGGATGTACCAGGATCTACTGGGATCTACTGGGATGTACTGGGAGGTAACTGTTGTGTACTGGGAGTGAACTGGGAGAGAACTGGGATGTACTGGGAGGGAACTGGGATGTACTGTGAGGACACTGGGATGTACTGGTATGTACTGGGAGGGAAGTGTTATGTACTGAGGGGAACTGGGACGTACTGGGACGTGCTGGGAGGGAACTATGAAGTATTGGGATGTACTTAGAGGGAACTGGGATGTACTGGGAGGGAACTGGGAGGGAACTGGGAGGGAACTGTGAAGTACTGGGATGTAGTGGGAGGGAACTGGTATGTACTGGGAGGGAACTGGGATGTACTGGGTGGAAAGTGTTGGGAATTGGGATTTACTGGGAGGGAACTGGGATGGACTGGGAGGGAACTGGGATGTAGTGGGACATACTGGGAGGGAACTGGGATGTACTGGGGTGTACTGGGAGGGAACTGTTATGTACCGAGGGGGAACTGGGATGTACTGGGAGTGAACTGTGAAGTACTGGGATGTACTTAGAGGGAAGTGGGAGGGAACTTGGATGTAGTGGGAGGGAGCTGGGGTTTACTTGGAGGAAAGTGGCATGTACTGGGATGTACTGGAATGGAACTGGGAGTGAACTGTGTGTGAACTGTGAGGTACTGGGATGTACTGTGAGGGAACTGGGATGTACTGGGATGGACTGGGATGGACAGGGAGGGAACTGGGATGTACTGGGAGGGATCTGGGATGTACTGGGCTGCACTGGTAGGGAGCTGGGATGTACTGGGAGGAAACTGGAATGTCCCAGTTGACACCCACTTCCCTCCCAGTGCCTCCCAGTATATCCCAGTTTCCTCCCAGTACATCCCAGTAAATCCCAGTTTGCTCCCAGTACATCCCAGTACATCGCAGTACATTCCAGTTCCGTTCCTGTACATCCCAATACATCCCCGTTCCATGCCAGTACATCCCAGTTCCCTACCAGTTCATCCCCGTACATCCCAATTCCCTCCCGGTTCACTACCACTTCTTTCCCAGTTCCGTCCCATTACATCCCAGTTCCGTCCCATTACATCCCAGTTCCGTCCCATTACATCCCAGCACATCCCAGGTCCCTCCCAGTACATCCCAGGTCCCTCCCAGTACTGGGAGGGAACTGGGATGTACTGGGAGGCACTACAATGTGCGGGGATGCCCTGGTATGTACTGTGGAGGAACTAGGATGTACAGGCTTGTACTGGGTTGTACCGGGTGGAACTGGCAGGGATTTCGGATGTACCAGGATCTACTGGGATGTACTGGGAGGTAACTGTTATGTACTGGGAGTGAACTGGGAGGGAACTGGGACGTACTGGTAGGGAACTGGGATGTACTGGCATGGAACTGGGACGTACTGTGAGGACACTGGGATGTACTGTTATGTACTGGGAGGGAAGTGTTATGTACAGAGGGGAACTGGGACGTACTGGGATGTACTGGGATGGAACTGTGAAGTACTGGGATGTACTGGGAGTGAACTGGGAGGGAACTGGTATGTGGTAGGATGTACTGGGTGGGAACTGGGATGTACCAGGATGTACTGGGATGTACTGGGAGGGAACTGGTATGTACTGGGAGGGAACTGGGATGTACTGAGACATACTGGCAGGGAACTGGGATGTACTGGGAGGGGATTGGGACGGACTGGGAGGGAACTGGGATGTACTGGGCTGCACTGGTAGGGAACTGGGATGTACTGGGAGGAAACTGGAATGTCCCAGTTGACACCCACTTCCCTCCCAATGCCTCCCAGTATATCCCAGTTTCCTCCCAGTATATCCCAGTTTCCTCCCAGTACATCCCAGTAAATCCCAGCTCGCTGCCAGTACATGCCAATACATCGCTGTACATTCCAGTTCTGTTCCTGTACATCCCAATACATCCCCGTTCCATGCCAGTACATCCCAGTTTCCTACCAGTTCATCCCCGTACATCCCAATTCCCTCCCGGTTCACTACCACTTCTTTCCCAGTGCCTCCCAAAACATCCCAGTTCCGTCCCATTACATCCCAGTACATCCCAGTACATCCCAGTTCCCTCCCAGTACTGGGAGGGACCTGGGATGTACTGGGAGGCACTACAATGTGCGGGGATGCCCTGGGATGTACTGTGGAGGAACTAGGATGTACAGGCTTGTACTGGGTTGTACCGGGTGGAACTGGCAGGGATTTGGGATGTACCAGGATCTACTGGGATGTACTGGGAGGTAACTGTTATGTACTGGGAAGGAACAGGGAGGTAACTGGGATGTACTGGTAGGGAACTGGGATGTACTGGGAGGGAACTGGGACGTACCGTGAGGACACTGGGATGTACTGGTATGTACTGGGAGGGAAGTGTTATGTACTGAGGGGAACTGGGATGTACTGGGAGGGAACTGTGAAGTACTGGGATGTACTGGGAGTGAACTGGGAGGGAACTGGTATGTAGTAGGATGTACTGGGTGGGAACTGGGATGTACCAGGATGTACTGGGATGTAGTGGGAGGGAACTGGTATGTACTGGGAGGGAACTGGGATGTACTGGGATGTAGTGGGAGGGAACTGGGATGTACTGGGAGGGAACTGGTATGTACTGGGAGGGAACTGGGATGTACTGGGAGGGAACTGGGATGTACTGTGACATACTGGCAGGGAACTGGGATGTACTGGGAGGGGATTGGGACGGACTGGGATGGAACTGGGATGTACTGGGCTGCACTGGTAGGGAACAGGGATGTACTGGGAGGAAACTGGAATGTCCCAGTTGACACCCACTTCCCTCCCAATGCCTCCCAGTATATCCCAGTTTCCTCCCAGTACATCCCAGTAAATCCCAGTTTGCTCCCAGTACATCCCAGTACATCGCAGTACATTCCAGTTCCGTTCCTGTACATCCCAATACATCCCCGTTCCATGCCAGTACATCCCAGTTTCCTACCAGTTCATCCCCGTACATCCCAATTCCCTCCCGGTTCACTACCACTTCTTTCCCAGTGTCTCCCAATACATCCCAGTTCCGTCCCATTACATCCCAGTACATCCCAGTTCCCTCCCAGTACGTCCCAGTTCCCTCCCAGTACATCCCAGGTCCCTCTCAGTACTGGGAGGGACCTGGGATGTACTGGGAGGCACTACAATGTGCGGGGATGCCCTGGGATGTACTGTGGAGGAACTAGGATGTACAGGCTTGTACTGGGTTGTACCGGGTGGAACTGGCAGGGATTTGGGATGTACTGGGATGTACTGGGATGTACTGGGAGGTAACTGTTATGTACTGGGAGTGAACTGGGAGGGAACTGGGACGTACCTGTAGGGAACTGGGATGTACTGTGAGGGAACTGGGACGTACTGTGAGGACACTGGGATGTACTGTTATGTACTGGGAGGGAAGTGTTATGTACTGAGGGGAACTGGTGCGTACTGGGATGTACTGGGATGGAACTGTGAAGTACTGGGATGTACTGGGAGTGAACTGGGAGGGAACTGGTATGTAGTAGGATGTACTGGGTGGGAACTGGGATGTACCAGGATGTACTGCGATGTACTGAGAGGGAACTGGTATGTACTGGGAGGGAACTGGGATGTAGTGGGAGGGAACTGGGAGGGAACTGGTATGTACTGGGAGGGAACTGGTATGTACTGGTAGGGAACTGGGATGTACTGGGACATACTGGCAGGGAACTGGGATGTACTGGGAGGGGATTGGGATGTACTGGGAGGGAAGTGTTATGTACCAAGGGGGAACAGGGACGTACTGGGATGTAGTGGGAGTGAACTGTGAAGTACTGGGATGTACTGTGAGGGAACTGGGATGTACTGGGAGGGAACTTTAAAGTACTGGGATGTACTTAGAGGAAACTGGGAGGCAACTGGCATGTACTGGGCTGTACTGGAATGGAACTGGGAGTGAACTGTGTGTGAACTGTGAGGGAACTGGGATGTACTGGGACGTACTGGGACAGACTGGGAGGGATCTGGGATGTACTGGGAGGGATCTGGGATGTACTGGGAGGCACTACAATGTGCGGGGATGCCCTGGGATGTACTGTGGAGGAACTAGGATGTACAGGCTTGTATTGGGTTGTACCGGGTGGAACTGGCAGGGATTTGGGATGTACCAGGATCTACTGGGATGTACTGGGATGTACTGGGAGGTAACTGTTATGTACTGGGAAGGAACAGGGAGGGAACTGGGATGTACTGGTAGGGAACTGGGATGTACTGTGAGGGAACTGGGACGTACCGTGAGGACACTGGGATGTACTGGTATGTACTGGGAGGGAAGTGTTATGTACTGAGGGGAACTGGGACGTACTGGGATGTACTGGGAGGGAACTGTGAAGTACTGGGATGTACTGGGAGTGAACTGGGAGGGAACTGGTATGTAGTAGGATGTACTGGGTGGGAACTGGGATGTACTGGGATGTACTGGGAGGGAACTGGTATGTACTGGGAGGGAACTGGTATGTACTGGGAGGGAACTGGGATGTACTGGGATGTAGTGGGAGGGAACTGGGAGGAAACTGGGATGTACTGGGAGGGAACTGGTATGTACTGGGAGGGAACTGGGATGTACTGGGACATACTGGCAGGGAACTGGGATGTACTGGGAGGGGATTGGGACGGACTGGGAGGGAACTGGGATGTACTGGGCTGCACTGGTAGGGAACTGGGATGTACTGGGAGGAAACTGGAATGTCCCAGTTGACAGCCACTTCCCTCCCAATGCCTCCCAGTATATCCCAGTTTCCTCCCAGTATATCCCAGTAAATCCCAGCTCGCTGCCAGTACATGCCAATACATCGCTGTACATTCCAGTTCTGTTCCTGTACATCCCAATACATCCCCGTTCCATGCCAGTACATCCCAGTTCCCTACCAGTTCATCCCCGTACATCCCAATTCCCTCCCGGTTCACTACCACTTCTTTCCCAGTGCCTCCCAATACATCCCAGTTCCGTCCCATTACATCCCAGTACATCCCAGTACATCCCAGTTCCCTCCCAGTACGTCCCAGTTCCCTCCCAGTACATCCCAGGTCCCTCCCAGTACTGGGAGGGAACTGGGATGTACTGGGAGGCACTACAATGTGCGGGGATGCCCTGGGATGTACTGTGGAGGAACTAGGATGTACAGGCTTGTACTGGGTTGTACCGGGTGGATCTGGCAGGGATTTGAAATGTCCTAGGATCTACTAGGATGTACTGGGAGGTAACTGTTATGTACTGGGAGTGAACTGGGAGGGAACTGGGATGTACTGGGAGGGAACTGGGACGTACTGTGAGGACACTGGGATGTACTGGTATGTAATGGGAGGGAAGTGTTATGTACTGAGGGGAACTGGGACGTACTGGGATGTACTGGGAGGGAACTGTGAAGTACTGGGATGTACTGGGAGTGAACTGGGAGGGAACTGGTATGTAGTAGGATGTACTGGGTGGGAACTGGGATGTACCAGGATGTACTGGGATGTACTGGGAGGGAACTGGGATGTACTGGGAGGGAACTGGGATGTACTGGGATGTAGTGGGAGGGAACTGGGAGGGAACTGGTATGTACTGGGAGGGAACTGGTATGTACTGGGAGTGAACTGGGATGTACTGGGACATACTGGCAGGGAACTGGGATGTACTGGGAGGGGATTGGGACGGACTGGGAGGGAACTGGGATGTACTGGGCTGCACTGGTAGGGAACTGGGATGTACTGGGAGGAAACTGGAATGTCCCAGTTGACACCCACTTCCCTCCCAATGCCTCCCAGTATATCCCAGTTTCCTCCCAGTATATCCCAGTTTCCTCCCAGTACATCCCAGTAAATCCCAGCTCGCTGCCAGTACATGCCAATACATCGCTGTACATTCCAGTTCTGTTCCTGTACATCCCAATACATCCCCGTTCCATGCCAGTACATCCCAGTTTCCTACCAGTTCATCCCCGTACATCCCAGTTCCCTCCCGGTTCACTACCACTTCTTTCCCAGTGCCTCCCACTACATCCCAGTTCCGTCCCATTACATCCCAGTACGTCCCAGTTCCCTCCCAGTACATCCCAGGTCCCTCCCAGTACATCCCAGGTCCCTCCCAGTTCATCCCAGGTCCCTCCCAGTACTGGGAGGGACCTGGGATGTACTGGGAGGCACTACAATGTGCGGGGATGCCCTGGGATGTACTGTGGAGGAACTAGGATGTACAGGCTTGTACTGGGTTGTACCGGGTGGAACTAGCAGGGATTTGGGATGTACCAGGATGTACTGGGATGTACTGGGATGTACTGGGAGGTAACTGTTATGTACTGGGAGTGAACTGGGAGGGAACTGGGACGTACTGGTAGGGAACTGGGATGTACTGGGAGGGAACTGGGACGTACTGTGAGGACACTGGGATGTACTGTTATGTACTGGGAGGGAAGTGTTATGTACAGAGGGGAACCGGTGCGTACTGGGATGTACTGGGATGGAACTGTGAAGTACTGGGATGTACTGGGAGTGAACTGGGAGGGAACTGGTATGTGGTAGGATGTACTGGGTGGGAACTGGGATGTACCAGGATGTACTGGGATGTACTGGGAGGGAACTGGTATGTACTGGGAGGGAACTGGTATGTACTGGGAGGGAACTGGGATGTACTGGGACATACTGGCAGGGAACTGGGATGTACTGGGAGGGGATTGGGACGGACTGGGAGGGAACTGGGATGTACTGGGAGGGATCTGGGATGTACTGGGCTGCACTGGTAGGGAGCTGGGATGTACTGGGAGGAAACTGGAATGTCCCAGTTGACACCCACTTCCCTCCCAGTGCCTCCCAGTATATCCCAGTTTCCTCCCAGTACATCCCAGTAAATCCCAGTTTGCTCCCAGTACATCCCAGTACATCGCAGTACATTCCAGTTCCGTTCCTGTACATCCCAATACATCCCCGTTCCATGCCAGTACATCCCAGTTCCCTACCAGTTCATCCCCGTACATCCCAATTCCCTCCCGGTTCACTACCACTTCTTTCCCAGTTCCGTCCCATTACATCCCAGTTCCGTCCCATTACATCCCAGTACATCCCAGTTCCCTCCCAGTACGTCCCAGTTCCCTCCCAGTACATCCCAGGTCCCTCCCAGTACTGGGAGGGAACTGGGATGTACTGGGAGGCACTACAATGTGCGGGGATGCCCTGGGATGTACTGTGGAGGAACTAGGATGTACAGGCTTGTACTGGGTTGTACCGGGTGGAACTGGCATGGATTTGGGATGTACCAGGATCTACTGGGATGTACTGGGATGTACTGGGAGGTATCTGTTATGTACTGGGAGTGAACTGGGAGGGAACTGGGATGTACTGGGACGGACTGGGATGCACTGGTAGGGAACTGGGATGTACTGGGAGGAAACTGGAATGTCCCAGTTGACACCCACTTTCCTCCCAGTTTCCTCCCAGTACATCCCAGTAAATCCCAGTTTGCTCCCAGTACATCCCAGTACATTCCAGTTCCGTTCCTGTACATCCCAATACATCCCCGTTCCATGCCAGTACATCCCAGTTCCCTACCAGTTCATCCCCGTACATCCCAATTCCCTCCCGGTTCGCTACCACTTCTTTCCCAGTGCCTCCCAATACATCCCAGTTCCGTCCCATTACATCCCAGTACATCCCAGTTCCCTCCCAGTACGTCCCAGTTCCCTCCCAGTACGTCCCAGTTCCCTCCCAGTACGTCCCAGGTCCCTCCCAGTACATCCCAGGTCCCTCCCCGTTAATCCTAGGTCCCTCCCAGTACTGGGAGGGACCTGGGATGTACTGGGAGGCACTACAATGTGCGGGGATGCCCTGGGATGTACTGTGGAGGAACTAGGATGTACAGGCTTGTACTGGGTTGTACCGGGTGGAACTGGCAGGGATTTGGGATGTACCAGGATGTACTGGGATGTACTGGGAGGTAACTGTTATGTACTGGGAGTGAACTGGGAGGGAACTGGGATGTACTGTGAGGGAACTGGGACGTACCGTGAGGACACTGGGATGTACTGGTATGTACTGGGAGGGAAGTGTTATGTACTGAGGGGAACTGGGACGCACTGGGATGTACTGGGAGGGAACTGTGAAGTACTGGGATGTACTGGGAATGAACTGGGAGGGAACTGGTATGTAGTGGGATGTACCAGGATGTACTGGGAGGGAACTGGTATGTACTGGGAGGGGAACTGGGATGTACTGGGATGTAGTGGGAGGGAACTGGGAGGGAACTGGGATGTACTGGGTGGGAACTGGGATGTACCAGGATGTACTGGGAGGGAACTGGTATGTACTGGGAGGGAACTGGGATTTACTGGGAGGGAACTGGGATGTACTGGGAGGGGATTGGGACGGACTGGGAGGGAACTGGGATGTACTGGGCTGCACTGGTAGGGAACTGGGATGTACTGGGAGGAAACTGGAATGTCCCAGTTGACACCCACTTCCCTCCCAATGCCTCCCAGTATATCCCAGTTTCCTCCCAGTATATCCCAGTTTCCTCCCAGTACATCCCAGTAAATCCCAGCTCGCTGCCAGTACATGCCAATACATCGCTGTACATTCCAGTTCTGTTCCTGTACATCCCAATACATCCCCGTTCCATGCCAGTACATCCCAGTTCCCTACCAGTTCATCCCCGTACATCCCAATTCCCTCCCGGTTCACTACCACTTCTTTCCCAGTTCCGTCCCATTACATCCCAGTTCCGTCCCATTACATCCCAGTACATCCCAGTTCCCTCCCAGTACATACCTGTTCCCTCCCAGTACATCCCAGTTCCCTCCCAGTACATCCCAGGTCCCTCCCAGTACTGGGAGGGAACTGGGATGTACTGGGAGGCACTACAATGTGCGGGGATGCCCTGGGATGTACTGTGGAGGAACTAGGATGTACAGGCTTGTACTGGGTTGTACCGGGTGGAACTGGCAGGGATTTGGGATGTACCAGGATCTACTGGGATGTACTGGGATGTACTGGGAGGGTACTGGGATGTACTGGGTGGAAAGTGTTGGGAATTGGGATTTACTGGGAGGGAACTGGGACGTACTGTGAGGACACTGGGATGTACTGGTATGTACTGGGAGGGAAGTGTTATGTACTGAGGGGAACTGGGACGTACTGGGGCGTGCTGGGAGGGAACTATGAAGTATTGGGATGTACTTAGAGGGAACTGGGATGTACTGGGAGGGAACTGGGAGTGAACTGGGAGGGAACTGTGAAGTACTGGGATGTACTTAGAGGGAACTGGGATGTACTGGGAGGGAACTGGGATGGACTGGGAGGGAACTGGGATGTAGTGGGACATACTGGGAGGGAACTGGGATGTACTGGGGTGTATTGGGAGGGAACTGTTATGTACCGAGGGGGAACTGGGATGTAGTGGGAGTGAACTGTGAAGTACTGGGATGTACTTAGAGGGAAGTGGGAGGGAACTTGGATGTAGTGGGAGGGAACTGGGATTTACTTGGAGGAAAGTGGCATGTACTGGGATGTACTGGAATGGAACTCGGAGTGAACTGTGTGTGAACTGTGAGGGAACTGGGATGTACTGTGAGGGAACTGGGATGTACTGGGATGTACTGGGACAGACTGGGAGGGATCTGGGCTGCACTGGTTGGGAACTGGGATGTACTGGGAGGCACTACAATGTGCGGGGATGCCCTGGGATGTACTGTGGAGGAACTAGGATGTACAGGCTTGTACTGGGTTGTACCGGGTGGAACTGGCAGGGATGTACTGGGATGTACCAGGATCTACTGGGATGTACTGGGAGGTAACTGTTTTGTACTGGGAATGAACTGGGAGGGAACTGGGATGTACTGGGAGGGAACTGGGATGTACTGTGAGGACACTGGGATGTACTGGTATGTACTGGGAGGGAAGTGTTATGTACTGAGGGGAACTGGGACGTACTGGGACGTGCTGGGAGGGAACTATGAAGTATTGGGATGTATTTAGAGGGAACTGGGATGTACTGGGAGGGAACTGGGAGTGAACTGGGAGGGAACTGTGAAGTACTGGGATGTACTGGGAGGGAACTGGGATGTACTGGGTGGAAAGTGTTGGGAATTGGGATTTAGTGGGAGGGAACTGGGATGGACTGGGAGGGAACTGGGATGTAGTGGGACATACTGGGAGGGAACTGGGATGTACTGGGGTGTACTGGGAGGGAACTGTTATGTACCGAGGGGGAACTGGGATGTACTGGGAGTGAACTGTGAAGTACTGGGATGTACTTAGAGGGAAGTGGGAGGGAACTTGGATGTAGTGGGAGGGAACTGGGATTTACTTGGAGGAAAGTGGCATGTACTGGGCTGTACTGGAATGGAACTGGGAGTGAACTGTGTGTGAACTGTGTGTGAACTGGGATGTACTGTGAGGGAACTGGGATGTACTGGGATGTACTGGGACAGACTGGGAGGGATCTGGGATGTACTGGGAGGGATCTGGGATGTACTGGGCTGCACTGGTAGGGTACTGGGATGTACTGGGAGGAAACTGGAATGTCCCAGTTGACACCCACTTCCCTCCCAGTGCCTCCCAGTATATCCCAGTTTCCTCCCAGTACATCCCAGTAAATCCCAGTTTGCTCCCAGTACATCCCAGTACATCGCAGTACATTCCAGTTCCGTGCCTGTACATCCCAATACATCCCCGTTCCATGCCAGTACATCCCAGTTCCCTGCCAGTTCATCCCCGTACATCCCAATTCCCTCCCGGTTCACTACCACTTCTTTCCCAGTTCCGTCCCATTACATCCCAGTACATCCCAGGTCCCTCCCAGTACATCCCAGGTCCCTCCCAGTACTGGGAGGGACCTGGGATGTACTGGGAGGCACTACAATGTGCGGGGATGCCCTGGGATGTACCGTGGAGGAACTAGGATGTACAGGCTTGTACTGGGTTGTACCGGGTGGAACTGGCAGGGATTTGGGATGTACCAGGATCTACTGGGATGTACTGGGATGTACTGGGAGGTAACTGTTATGTACTGGGAAGGAACTGGGAGGGAACTGGGATGTACTGGGAGGGAACTGGGATGTACTGGGAGGGAACTGGGACGTACTGTGAGGACACTGGGATGTACTGTTATGTACTGGGAGGGAAGTGTTATGTACTGAGGGGAACTGGGACGTACTGGGATGTACTGGGATGGAACTGTGAAGTACTGGGATGTACTGGGAGTGAACTGGGAGGGAACTGGTATGTAGTAGGATGTACTGGGTGGGAACTGGGATGTACTGGGAGGGAACTGGGATGTACTGGGAGGGAACAGGTATGTACTGGGAGGGAACTGGGATGTAGTGGGAGGGAACTGGGAGGGAACTGGGATTTACTGGGAGGGAACTGGGATTTACTGGGAGTGAACTGGGATGTACTGGGACATACTGGCAGGGAACTGGGACGTACTGGGAGGGGATTGGGACGGACTGGGAGGGAACTGTTATGTACTGGGAGGGAACTGGGACGTACTGTGACGACGCTGGGATGTACCGGTATGTACTGGGAGGGAAGTGTTATGTACTGAGGGGAACTGGGACGTACTGGGATGTGCTGGGAGGGAACTGTGAAGTCCTGGGATGTACTTAGCAGGAACTGGGAGGGAACTGGAATGTAGTGGGACATACTGGGAGGGAACTGGCATGTACTGGGATGTACTGGAATGGAACTGGGAGTGAACTGTGTGTGAACTGGGAGTGAACTGTGTGTGAACTGTGAGGGAACTGGGATGTACTGGGAGGGAAATGGGAGATAACTGAGATGTACTGGAGGGAACTGGGATGTAGTGGGATATACTGGAGGGAACTGGAATGGACTAAGAGGGAACTGGGACTTACTGGGAGGGAACTAGGACGCACTGGGAGGGAACTGGGACGGAACTGGGATGTACTGGGACGTACTGGGAGGGAACTGGGACGTACTGGGAGGTAACTGTTGTGTACTGGGAGTGAACTGGCAGGGAACTGGTATGTAGTAGGATGTACTGGGAGGGAACTGGGATGTACTGGGACGGACTGGGAGGGAACTGGGACGGACTGGGAGGGAACTGGGACGGACTGGGATGCACTGTTAGGGAACTGGGATGTACTGGGAGGAAACTGGAATGTCCCAGTTGACACCCACTTCCCTCCCAGTTTCCTCCCAGTATATCCCAGTTTCCTCCCAGTACATCCCAGTAAATCCCAGTTTGCTCCCAGTACATCGCAGTACATTCCAGTTCCGTTCCTGTACATCCCAATACATCCCCGTTCCATGCCAGTACATCCCAGTTCCCTACCAGTTCATCCCCGTACATCCCAATTCCCTCCCGGTTCGCTACCACTTCTTTCCCAGTGCCTCCCAATACATCCCAGTTCTGTCCCATTACATCCCAGTACATCCCAGTTCCCTCCCAGTACATCCCAGTTCCCTCCCAGTACATCCCAGTACATCCCAGTACATCCCAGGTCCCTCCCAGTACATCCCAGGTCCCTCCCAGTACATCCCAGGTCCCTCCCAGTACTGGGAGGGAACTGGGATGTACTGGGAGGCACTACAATGTGCGGGGATGCCCTGGGATGTACTGTGGAGGAACTAGGATGTACAGGCTTGTACTGGGTTGTACCGGGTGGAACTGGCAGGGATTTGGGATGTACCAGGATCTACTGGGATGTACTGGGATGTACTGGGAGGTAACTGTTATGTACTGGGAGTGAACTGGTAGGGAACTGGGATGTACTGGTAGGGAACTGGGATGTACTGGGAGGGAACTGGGACGTACTGTGAGGACACTGGGATGTACTGTTATGTACTGGGAGGGAAGTGTTATGTACTGAGGGGAACTGGGACGTACTGGGATGTACTGGGAGGGAACTGTGAAGTACTGGGATGTACTTAGAGGGATCTGGGATGTACTGGGAGGGAACTGTGAAGTACTGGGATGTACTGGGATGGAACTGGGATGGAACTGGGATGGAAGTGGGAGGGAACTGGTATGTAGTAGGATGTACTGGGTGGGAACTGGGATGTACCAGGATGTACTGGGATGTACTGGGAGGGAACTGGTATGTACTGGGAGGGAACTGGGATGTACTGTGAGGGAACTGGGATGTACTGGGTCATACTGGCAGGGAACTGGGATGTACTGGGAGGGAATCGGGATGTAATGGGAGGGAACTGGGATGTATTGGGAGGGAAGTGTTATGTACCAAGGGGGAACTGGGACGTACTGGGATGTAGTGGGAGTGAACTGTGAAGTACTGGGATGTACTGTGAGGGAACTGGGATGTACTGGGAGGGAACTTTGAAGTACTGGGATGTACTTAGAGGAAACTGGGAGGCAACTGGCATGTACTGGGATGTACTGGAATGGAACTGGGAGTGAACTGTGTGTGAACTGGGAGGGAACTGGGATGTACTGTGAGGGAACTGGGATGTACTGGGACGGACTGGGAAGGAACTGGGACGGACTGGGAGGGATCTGGGATGTACTGGGCTGCACTGGTAGGGAACTGGGATGTACTGGGAGGGAACTGGGATGTACTGGGCGTCGCTGGGAGGGAGCTGAGATGTACTGGGATCCATACTGTGTGGCATGTTGGTCATTACTGGGACGCACTGGTCTATACGCGCGGGCTGATATCTGACCCCTCTGGCCCCACCCACCTTTGCGACAGGCCCCGCCCCCTGGCGAGGGCCTGGTGGGGTGGGGCCGTGCTCGTGTGCTCCCCAGCATCCCCAGTTAGCAACAGGTCCCACCCCCTGGTGACAGCCTGGGGGTGTTGCTGGTGCTGCCTGGCCCCACCCTCCATAGCAACAGGCCCTGCCCTTGGTGATGGCTCCAGGGGCATTGCCAGCGTCCCTTTGGACACACCCCCTTAGTGACAGGCCCCACCCCCCGGCAACGGCCCGGGGGGCGGTGCCGGCTCTCTCCCCTTAGCGACAGGCCCCACCCCCCGGCAACGGCCCGGGGGGCGGTGCCGGCTCTCTCCCCTTAGCGACAGGCCCCACCCCCCGGCAACGGCCCGGGGGGCGGTGCCGGCTCTCTCCCCTTAGCGACAGGCCCCGCCCCCCGGCAACAGCCCGAGCCTGTGTTTGCTCCGCTCGGGGGGCTCGGTTTGGGTGTTTTCTCTCCCCCCTCCCTCCCGTGCCGGGAACTCCAGGCGGCTCTCGTACGGCTCCCGGGGCCTTCACCCCCCGGGGGGCTCGGCCCGCCCCTTTCGCGGGGCGCTGTGGGAAGGGCGGGGGCGGGGCCCGGGGGTGGAAGAGCCCCGGCTCTGGCCCTGGGCTTCTCTGGCGTCGGTGCTCCCGTGTTCCCTCGGGCGGTCGCAGCTTTGGGGCTGTCTCAGCCCCCCGGGCAGGCGTGCTCTGGCGTTTAGAGAAGCGGAGGCGTTGCCTGAGGTAAGGATTCCAGAGCTTGGCACTCTTTGGCGGCATCTGTACTAGAAAGGTCCCTTGTGGCCTGCTTTGCTTTTTTTCTCCCAGGATGCTGTTTTGGGCGCTGAGAGGGCGGTGAGACGGGTTAGTGGTATGGTGTTCTGTTTGGGGTTTGGTTTTTGCTTTGCTGTTTTTTTTCCCCTCGTGAGATCATTTTATTGTGCTGCTGCAATTCCTGTCTTTACTGAACCCGGAACCTTGGGGGTTTTCACTAGTTGTGCCGTTCACTGTTTCAGGTGTTGCCTTGGCCTCTCAACAGCCGTGGCACAACCTGCAGCGATGCTGCCTCTCCAGGCCCCCGCAGGCCCCGCTTTCTTGTCCAGCCAGGCGGGAAAGCGTGGTTGTTGCAGAAACAGCTACGCCCTGCGACTCCTCCTCAGGTTGTTGGCTCGGCCCCAACAGCGTACAGGCTGCTGAGGTCACCGCCTCCGCGCGGGACGCAGGCGGCCCGGAGAGCTTTACCCCGCGCCATTTCCGTCCCCTCTGGGCAGCAGCGGAGCTGCCGCCGCTTCAGGCGGCCGCTTTCTCGAGGGCGAGGAGCTGGGATGACAACGGGCCGCTGCAGACTCTGGTCAGGGTAAGAGGCTGTTCCCTGGGGAGCCGGCGCAGGGGGAGCGGAGGTACGCACGGGCACTTGTCGGTGCCCCTGGCCGGTAAAGGGAAGGTTAAATTGTTAGAGTGCAAATAAATACATATTATTTAGGGAGGAGTCGTGACTAAATTTAATCACACCTATTACTGAACAAACCAGGCAGTCATTATTCCTAATCTGTAGTTAAAAAAAATAAAGGCAGTCCTTTTTTATGCCATAAATAGAGTTGCGAGTCATTAATAGCTCAATCTAAATACAGCCGTTACTAAATCAACTGCAGGCATTAATGACTCCTGATCAGAAACAAAATAAGGAAATTTTCGAATCTAGAATGAAAATCGACCCGGAAAGCTAAATTGGGAGCGGGTAGTACTGAAATTGTAACAGGGCTGTTAGAAAGTTCAGAGGCAGCGACAGCTCCTGCTTCCAACCCAAGCAGTAAACGAAGCTTTAGGTTCTTAAATGAAGAGAAATAAAGGTGAGCTGTTAAACAGTGGCTGGGGTCAAGCGTAGCTATTAAGAAAATTTGCAGGTACGGGTGATTCCTGAGCAGAACTAACAATTCCAGAAGATTTAGATTTAAAAACTACAGAGCTAATGGAGTGCCACAACCGCCCGGATGTAACTGCAGCCGCTTTGGGGGAATGCCCCAGCCCCCCCAGCCACCGCTATTAATTACTGCCAAGGAGAGCGAAAGTGAAAGTAGAAGCAGTGCAGGTGAAGTGTGAGCAGTACGCTTTTTCCTAAGTCATCTCTTCGTGTCAGGAGAGGAAAGAAAATGGAAAGAAGATGTTTGCAGGGGGTCTGTGCTGGGTTACCTGCGCGTCTCTTCCGTGCGTCCTTGAGGAGACATTTAGCTCCTGTTGGGCGCTCGCAGGTGGAGACAGGGCGAGCTGGAGGCAGGATCGGTGCCGGCACTGATAAAGGGATGGGCAACGAGCGGAGAGAAGAGGGGGCAAGGGCTGAAAAAGGGTCACCGGTTCTGCAGGGAAGGCAGCGGGATGTGACTCGGCAACCGCTCTGACGAGCGCAGGGTCATTCGCTGCGATGAAGTCAGGGTCTGCGGCTGGCCCGGAGAGGCAGCAGAAATCCCAAACTCTTTGCAGGGGTACCGGCCAGATTAGGGCAACACCTGAACAGTAAAACCATTTAGGGGAAGCAGAGCTGGGCTGCACCGCGTGGCCAACCTCCCTCTTCTCCGTGAGTCCCAAAGGGGCAGCTCCAAGAATGTGCTGAGAATTCATCCCTTGCGCTAAAAATGAGACGCAAGTAGCACCCACCCGTGAATTTTATTTTCTCTCTCGCTCTGCGGCTCCTGCCTGCTTGTCTCTCCTCAGTGCTCACCTGCACCTGTGCTCGGATGGGGCAGCTGAGGGAAGGTGCTGCCATCTCCCCAGCCCCGGCGGACCGCCCCTCAGCTGTGTCCTCTGTCAGGGAGCGTCGTCATCTCTCCTGCCTCCCAGAGCGTGTCCTGTAGTGGCAGACGCGCGGGCTTTTCCCTGCACGCGCATACGGGAAGGGAAGGGAAGGGAAGGGAAGCACAGTGAGAGCTGGGCTTGTCAAAGAGTAATGGGGGTGGTGGGAAGCGTAGCTAGAACCGGAGAGCTACAGCGCAAAAGCGAAGCGGACGGGACACAAAAGTAAAATGGTGCACAGGAATGCTGAGGAGAGAACTCCCGCAGCACACAGGAAATCAGTGTCAGAATCTATTGTCTTCTGACGGCCAAATTAAAAATAATGGCACGCTTTGCAACGCTAAGCTCGCTCTAATCGTCTGAACTGTTTCTTTCCAACCCCCACCGCCCCCAGCACACCGCTCAGCCTCCTCAGCCTGAAATGCCTTGTTTTCCTTCTTTTTTTTTTTTTTTTTATGACAGGGCAACTTCTGTTCCCGAGGTGGTGCCTACGGTACAGCTATCTCTTCGAAGACAGTTTGGTTTAGGTCAGAGAATGTTGAGCCTGGACTGAATCAGCCTCTGTTTCTATTTCTGGAAATCGTCGGTCCTGTGCATCAAGCCCGGAAAAAAGGAAATATGAACCAAAGGACGTGGGGCCTGCAGGGCTAGGAAATTATTTGAGAAGAGGTTCAGTGGGGAAATGACTCTTTGTCTGTGGGGCGTCCAGGCAAGCAACCCAGCTGCTAGAAAGCGGCGCTGTCCCCAGGATGGCCTCGGCGGTCCCGTTGGAGTCGGGGCAACAAGGACAAGGCAGGGTGAAGCATCTGGCCTGCCGTGTGGAACGTGACTGTACAAAGCACGTGTGATGCACTGCAAGTTTACTTGTTTAAACTGTGAGTTAAAGAAGGTGTGCGGTTGCTTTGTAAACAGCCGACGCTCTAAAGCTACACCCATCTAATTGCTAGCTGTATTAAATCTATCGTATTGCTGTTTCTGCATTAAAAAATAAAAAAGAAAAAAACCAACACACCTATGTAAGCACTTCTAAGTACAACGGAAAACCACTGTTTAACGCGTGGCATGTGTGGGTTGTTTTTTTGGGGTGGGAGGGTGGGGTGTATGACAAAAACCTGCGAGAGACACACGCACATACGCACATGTCATGTTTAGCGCTCACCTAAACCCAAAAAAGAAAATCCACTCTTTATTTTGCAGCATTAGCATTAGCTTCCAGCGCACAGCCTGAGCGCACACCTCTGCTCTCACCGTCTGCTCCCTCTTCAACCGTGTGTGGCTGTCATCAGCTTGCACAGGCTTTGCTCGTGCAAGTTTCCGCGACAGCTTACGAGAAGGCAGGGAAACCAACCCAGCAAGACGCGTAGTGCCTTCCTCTATGGGCTCCGTCCAGCCTTTGTTAAAATGAGCAGAAAAGAAATCTGCTGCTGCCTTTACCCTGACTGACTCTTACAGAGAGCATCTGACTTGACCCGCAGCAAAGCGATGCCCCAGGCAGCAGCACGTATTGGCGCGGACCGCGGTTTCACCCACCTGTTTTACTGCGCCGGTCCTTTCCCACGGCCGATGCCGCAGATGTGGCGCGCCCCACCCCCAAACCTCTTTACGAGGGTTCCCTGGGCTCTGCAAGTCGCCTGCTGGACCTGTTGCTGATTCAGGCACGGGCAAAGTCAGCTTCTTCGCTGGCCTCGGGCCAGGGCAGCCACGTACTCGAGGGAAACTCAGAATATCTCCAGCGAGATCTCACCGGGAGGCTGGGACCTCGTCAGTAGGGGAGAAAGCCAAGCGACTGACACTGAAAGGGAGCTCTTTGCTAGGCTGTAGATCGTAAAGTTAAAAAAGAAAACAAACCTGCCTTTTTAAAAATGCCCTCTTTTGAGTCTGCCACATTTGATACGGATTTTTTAAATTGCAGGGTATATCTCCTACAGGCCTCATGCAAAGGGAAGTGAGTACCTCTGGCTCTCAGGACAAGGGGGTCCCTCAGGAGCCCAGGTGCTCACGCCAGCCGGCATCTGGCACAGCACAGGGCAGGAGCTTTGGCAGTAGTACGTGAGCTGAGAATGAGAGTTAGGCAGCACTGCGCGCTTCTCCTGTGAGCCGCCGAGGCTCGCGCGCTGTACCTTCCACAAATAAAAGGCCAGAAGAGTCAGCATTTCTGCTAGTTCCAGCCTCATCCGTACCCTCGTCGGTGTAGCTGTAAGCAAGCGTCCCGTAGCGACTGGGAGCGTGGCAGCTGGGCTTCCTGCGCTGCCTTAGGTTGTGCCCTTGGAGAGACCCTTCTCCGAGCCCCGTGAGCCCCGGGGTGGGTGGGCTGCGGTGCCGTTCAACGCTGAATAGGCACGAAGGCCTGTAAACAAAAGGTATTTATATCGCACCCATACCCGGCAGCCAACCGCCGCTTTATTTACGTATTCTGCACCTCCTGCCGACGCTTTTAAACTTAGCCGATATTGCCGCAGTTTTCACTGACGGGGCAGGGGACTGCCACGCTGCAGGGGGAGTGTCTGGGTGTCTCCCATGGACACAGACGTCCTCAGCTGGGTAGGGACAGGGTGAGAGCTGGAACAACTCTGCTGACATGTAAGGGCCGTCCCAGGGCAAGGCTCCTCGGTCTGGGGGCTGAAAGGCGAGCCGCGCTGGGTGGTTGGTGTGGGAGTTGTGGAGCAAGTAGGGGGAAAAAAAACCAACAAGAAAAAACCATCCAAATGTTTCACAGCAGGTAGAAAGCTAGGCAGAAAGCAAACAATGCTGTAAAGACAAAAGCCGAAAGCCAGCTATGGACTGTACAAAAAGAGTCAGTGCCACGGAAGGAGGTTATTTCTTCAACTGACCATAGGAGGCTTTTTGTAAGATAACACAACACCTTTCTGCTACGGCGCGGTACCACAGCAGTAATGGGCCAGAGCGTGCGAGCGCCTTTGGCAGGATCGGTAACGGCCGGGGCACGGCCGAACGGCCAGCCCACCTTCCGCACAAGGAAAACACCATTCCCCTGGAACGCCACGCAGACCCAGGACAGGTAAGGCGGAGGCCGAGCCCAGGCGCCCCCATTGCCAAGGACCACCTTGGCCTTGCAGCGTCTCACGCTTCGGGGTGTTTTGCAGGCCGTGGCTAAGCTCAGGCCCCCTGCTCGTGGCTGCCCCCGGTCGCCCGGCGCCGGTCGGGCCCCAGCCCCCAGCGCGGTGCGGCGCAGGGCAGTGACCCAGCAGGGCGGCCCCCCGGGCCCCAGCCCCCCCCCCCCCCGCCTGCGGCCAGGCCCCGCGGCCGCCGGCCCCTTCCTCCTCTGCCCGCTCCCGTCGCAGACGGCTCGGTATGTGTCACGAGCGGCAGCCGCGTTCAGCAGCTCTCGGAGGGCGCGCGGCTCTGCCCGGCCGTGACCGGGGCCCGCAGGGGTTTCCCGCTCGCCCCGAGAAGGCGCTGGCCCCGAGCCGGCGCGTCCCGCCCCGCCCGGCCCTCGGCGCCCTCGCGAGCTGAGCGCGGCCCGGCCAGCAGGGGGCGCTGGCGCTCACCGGCTGGGCGCGGTGGCGGGGCCGGTGGGGGCCGCTCCTTCCGGCCGCCCTTTAAGGGCCGCCCCGCGGGGCTCGGGCTTCCGGTGGCGCGTGCGCGGCGCGTCGGAGCGGGGGCGGGAGCGGTGCGTGTGGCGGCCGAAGGGCCGGTGCGTGTGGCGGCCGGGTCGCGAGGCGTCCCTGTGCGGTGCCGGGGCCCCTCTGCGGCCCGGCGTGGGAAGCCCGCGGCCGGCGGAGCCTGCTCGGAGCTGGGCGGGGAGCGCCGCGGCGGTCCGGCCGCCGGCAGCCATCCCCTGCGGTGTCCGGCAGCCCCTCGGGACGCCTGGAGGCCTGGCGGTGCCCGAGCCTCGCCTGCGGCAGCCGCCTGAGAGAGCAGCGCGGCCGTGTCCGGGGGCCGGAGAGCGCTGGTGGGTGAGTTCGGGCAGCGGGTGGGTCTCCGTGTGAGGTGAGGCCTGGCGCGGGCCGGGGGGTATCTCCGTGCGGGTCGGGCCGGGGGCGGGGCGGGGGCCGGGCCCCGCAGAGAAGCCCCGGTCGGGCATCGTTCGCTTTTCCACAATGTAGGGCTCTCCCCGGTTATTTTTGTGTACTGTGTTTTGGGTCACCTGAAACCCTTTGGCCGGTTACGTTTGGTGCGGGGAGATGGCAGGTCTGGAGCCTGAAAGATCTCTGGTGGGGGGTGGGGGAGGTATTTCTTGCCTTAAAACTCTGAGCCCACCTCTTGTGTCATGTCGTGAGTCTCGTGACTGTGGCAAATGGCTGAGTCGGGCGTTTTCTGATAACTAACTTCTGAACGTGTGCGTGTGTAGGCACGGGGAGATTTGTGCAGTGTGACGGAGCCCCTTGTGCTTCTGTGCTAATGTCTACCTGTTCTAGACCTCCAGAGTTGGAAAGCCTTTGTTTAGTGCCTAGTTGTGCCTGCGTAACAAATGTTTTAGCTGCTGATGGGTTATACCTCTGCTGCGAACTTCTTGCTGGGTGGCTTGATTGTTTCTGGTTGTCCGTGTAAATCTAGGCAGCTATTTTCTGCCCGGTGGTGAAGCCTATCGCTTTGGATAACAAAGGGCAGGAGTGCAATAAAGAAAAAGGTGATTCGTCTGCTGCAGCTCCTTGGAAACAATTCGTTCCTTATTTTCTGCCCTTGGGCAGGCGTTGTGCTTTCCAGATAATGCAGCCTCTCCTGTGCCTGTCCACGCCGTGCATTTTGTCCTGCCCTTGCTTGAAAAGGCTCTCCTTGCCTTCCTCCCCTCTGCTGCAGTTGCCTTAATCTCTCGCTGCTGCTGCTGCTGCTGCTGGAAGAGGGATAAAGGGAGTGTTGTCGATCGGGTTGTTAAAAGCTTTTTCGCGGGCTGTAACGCGCGGGAAAGGGGGGCCGGGGGGGAGGATCAGTTTGCGGGGAAAATGGGAAACCAACATCACCTTCCCCTCCTACGGCGCAGCCCGGCCGCACGGCTCCCCGGGGATGCCCCTGCCCGCGGGTGTACCGTGTGTGCGCCCCCCGCGTGGGGCGGGGGACGACGACACCCCCCCACACACCGTCGGCGGCACTGGGGCAACCCCTGCCCCAGGGCTCCGCGCTCGTACCCGGCTCTCCCCGCTCCGGCACGGCACGGGGCTGGACGCACCGAGGAGACCCCGGAGCGGCTTCTCGCGTCCGGGCGAGAACAGGGCCCGGCCCCGAGCAGCAGAGCGGGCACCGCCGGTAGCTCGGAGGAGCGGGGCCGGCTCGGCTCGAGGCGTCAGAGCGAAAAGGGACGAGAACCGTCCCGGAGCGTCCGGGGGTTGGGGGGGTCGGCGGATGGTCCGGTGGCCGGGTTCGGCTCCGTGCCGGGCCGTGGGGCAGCCGGAGCCGCGCCGGGGGGTAGGTGAGGAGCCGCATGGCCGGGCGCGCTGTGGGTCGGCGGGTTTGGGCTGTGGGGTCTCCCGGTCCGCGGAGCCCCCGGGGGGGCGGCGGGGTGCGGGCAGCAGCGGCCCCGGGCCGAGCGCTGTCGTGGGTCGGTGGTTGGGTTTTGGGGCCGAGCCCGTGCCCGTCCCCGGGGAGTAGGGGCAGCCCCACCCGGCTCTCGACTGCTCCTCGTCGGGGTCGGGCGGCGGCGGCGGCGACCCCGGCGGGGGCTCCTGCGGTGCCGGGCGGGTCCCCCCTTGCCCGCGAGGCAGGCAGGGACCCCGGCTGCTGCCGCCGCGGTTTGCTGGAGGCGGGCCGGGCCCGGCCCCCTGTGGGGTTGGGGTGCGGGCCCGGCGCTGCCGGGGAAACGCGGCCTGCGAGAGCAGGAAGAAAGCGCTGCCGGGCCGGTGCTGGGCTGCCCCGCCGGGGTGCGGGGCCGGGCCCGCGCAGTTCAGTTCCCAAGGCCTCCCCGACAGTGCCCGCGTGGGCCGTGGGGGTGCAGGGCTGCGGGGTGGCTGCGCTCTCCGCGGCCCTGAGCGTTGCCCGTGGGGACTGCGGAGGGGGCCGGGACGCAGCCAGGTTCAGCTGGTTTGGTCCCTGAGCGTGGAGAGCACAGCTCTTCTGTTCCTGGGCCTTGAGAGCAGGCTCCTGTGGCTGACGCCGGGGCCCTGAAACAGATCGAGTCGTGCGTTTTGAGGGCCTGAGCGAGGGGACTAAGTGGTGTGGTTTTGGGCTGAGGAGCAGAGGTCAAGTGCTGCGCTTTTGGGACTTGAGAACAGGCTCAGCAGCTGGGCTTTTTGGCTCAGAACCGGTCCCAAAGTGAGCTGGTTTGGGGGCCAAAAGCAGAAGCCGGTTTGGCTGCTTGTGGGGGTGGCGTGGGGGCATCGGGGGCTGCAGGGGAAAGCAAGGGTTGGGCAGGGTACGAGGACCCTCCCCGGAGGTGGGGGTCCGGTCACATCGGACCCCGAAGTTCGGGAGGCCGGCATGCACCAGAGCGAACTCGCCACCTGAGGCGGGTCTCTGGAGGAAGGGTGCTTTTTGGATCCAGCGCAGCGCACCCTCTTTGGGTCCAGCTCTTCATTCTGCGCTGCTTAGAAGAGTTATTAACCAATTAATTAAACATACAAACTAAGTCACAACAGCTCTATCGGCTCCATCGTGGTTTGGAGCTCTGAATCGGTTTCATTTGGTGTCTAACACATTTTTTCCCCGAGGAGAGGCTACGTTTCAAGTTAATTAGTTTTCTCACAAGTGTGTCAGTCGATAAAATTGAGTTACGATTATTAAAACCACAAAGGTGACAGGAGTCTCACGGATCGGGTCTATTTCTGAAAATGTATTCATCCCATGCAAATGTCATCGGGATACAGATCATCTGCACTTCATGCTCTGACAAGACAAGATGCTGAGACAGGGATGAGCTCCAAAAGGACTACTGAAAAGAAAAAAAACCCACGCACTTCATGAAGTCATGGGGGGTTTTTTTGTTTGCATTTGGGGGGGCGGGGTGGCTTTAACAAAAGAGTGCAGTGTTGGCTGGCAGCAGCCTGCAGAGCATTTTTGCTGCCTGATCTCTCCTGTTCTTCTCTTCCACTCCTCTTTCAGGGCTGTAATTGTCATTTGGATAGTTTTAGAAGAGCAGTTAAGTTCCTCGCCTGTGTCTCAATGTGCTGGTAATACCAGGAAGGTGAATGCTTGAACCGGTCGGGCGGGTGGGAATAACTTGGCTGCAGGTAGAACTTCTGAGGGAAGACCAGCAAAACCAGGAAGCAAATAGCAAGTTCCCAAAAAATGTGCGGGTGTCAAACACATAAAAGTTTTATTGCCGAATGTTTTGTTTTTGGCAATATGTTCCAAATGCCTATTTTTGGTAAACATAACTTTTCAGGAGATTCAGGGTTGTGTGTGGCAAAACATGTCCCTCTGTTTTTGTGTCCTGCCGCACAAACGGCCGGCGGCAGGGCTCTCGTTCCCCGCTCTCGCTATTGCCACAGCAGGGCTGCGATATTTAGACCTAAGGGATGGGTTTAGGAATGGAAGGAGAGAGAACGCCTGTGTTCTGTAAGGGCTATGAATGCTGACCCTTTGCCTCCGTCTGCCGCTTTTCCTGTGCGGGTGATGAAGCCGTTTTACTTTCCTCTGTTGTTCCTGGTCTAAGTAGTTGCAAGGCTGTCGCCGCTGTGGGTGTGCAATTTGTGTTGCTGTGTTTCTGTGGAGTCCTAGCTACGGCTCGCTTCTAGTGTGGCCAAGCGTCAAGGTAGGGCTTTCAGCTTAAAGCTACAGAAGCGCTGCGTGCCGAGATGGGTGTAGGTGAAACTGCTGTTGCGCCTGCAGCTGTGCTCGCAGGGATGCTGGGTGGCTCCGCATCAAACCGGCGAGGTGCGCGTGGACCTCCGTCGGGCTGCGCCCTGGGTGCGCGAGCGTGCCGTGTTTTTGCTGTTCCGGCTTGTATGTGCGAGGGCTTAACGTTTGATTTAATGCATTTCCTTTAACGGCAGGCTGTAGTTGGGCTCTAGATGGTATTCCTACGTGGGCGCAGGAGCTGTGGAATGGTTAAGCTGTTGCTGTGCCTCCAGGTGACTTGTTCAGTAACACTGTTTTTCCAGGTGCAGATGGATGAGTCGTGCAGGGCAACGGAGGAGAGCCCAGGGGAGCGCTGTAAGAAGGTGAGTCTGTGTGTAGTACTGGAGGGAAGGTGTGACTGATGGCTATAGGGCTCCATTATGGGTTTTACTCTTTTTTTTTTTTTTTGTGATCTGAGGGTGCTAAGCGATGAGCCGAGCGTGATGTGGGCCCTGGAGGTGAGTCAGGCAAGGTGACCGGTGCTTGGTGGGCTGGAGTAGGTGTTCTTTTTCAGGTTATTCAGGGTTTTTTCTCCTTCTCTTCACTTTCCCATCCCAATTTGGGGCCGATTCCCTCAAACGGGGACTTCCCCCTGTGGGGCTGCTTATGCAGCCTGGGAGCTGCTGCCTGGGCACAAAAATACCTCAAACCCCTTGACTCTGGGCCTGCAATGAGGGGTGAAAATACAGGAAGAATTCTGGTGGAAAGAAAACAACTTGGGGCTTCTGGGAAAGCCAACTCCAGCTGGATTTGTGCGGCTGGAAAGGAAAAAAAAAAATGGGGTGGGGGGAAGGAACAACAACCTAAAAGCACCCACCAACCATTCTCATGCACAAAACCGAAAGTGAAAATGACCATTTTTTGTAGGGCAAAAGCACAAAAAATCCCCACAGAACTCAGTAGTTTGGAAAAGCAACCCCAATTATTACATTATGTAAAGAAGGCGGGGGAAAAAAAAAGAAAACCAAACCAAAACCCGATCACAACCCTGATGCCACATGCCTACAAGCAGTTCCTGGGGCTTATTCTGCGGGGGTGGGAACCCAACCTTGTTCCCCAGGTTTGCTGTGCTGCTTCTCCTCCCTCGAGACACTTTGCTGTTTGGTGCAGAGGCAATGAATGGCGCTGCTGGGGCTGCGAGGGGGAAAGGTGCAGAGGAATAGAAGCTCTGTGGATGCAGCCAAGTTACGGTTTCTGGATGGTATTAATCGAGAAGAGTAATTCAGATAATGCTGCTGCCCAGCGACCAGAATTGGGTACTGAGCCCGGGAGCCGCGCACGCGCGGTGGCGTCCCTGTGATCCCCATTGCTCTCTCCGCAGGTAACAGCCCTGCGATGCTGCAGTGCCTGCGAGGTGATGCCGCCGTGCTCGTTGCTGCTTCCTGGTAAGGAAAGGCCTCCTCTGCTCTTGCTGCAGCGTGGTGGTGTGTCGGACACGATTCCCTGTGTCGGGTGAGGCCTAGGGCTGCCGGCGAGGTGAGCGAGCCCCTTTGGTGGGTGCAGGGGTATCTCCTTGTGTGCCTGTACTACTGGGGCTGGTGGGATGGGAAGCTTCAAATGACCCGCCGAGGCAGGCTTCTGGTATGCTAAAGGCGAGCGGGTGAGGGCAGCCCTAGGAGTTACCCGGGAGCTGATAGAAGGGAAGAGGGAAAGGAGGAGGAGGATGATGACCTTTTCCCCCTGCAGCTTCTGGGTGCAGAAGATGGCCGACTCCCCAGCTCACCAGAGCTCCCCCTCAGCCTCCCCTGGCCCCCCTTGCCCCGTGCGCCTGCCCCCAGCTCCAGCACGGGCGAGCTAGGCTACGTGCCTAGGAAGCCTCATCTGGTAAGAGCTGTAAGACACCCACGTATTCTCTTCAGGTGGAGGACGGCCTAGAGTCTGGAGCTGCAGAAGAGGCAGGGAGGAGAGGAGGGGAAAGAAGCATCTGAACGGCTAAATTGTGCCAGCAGCGCTGAGAGCGAGAGTCGCGGTGAGTCCTGGGCCACTGGGGCCCCGTTGCCTCTCTTGTGCGTCCTGGGCCCTCCCTGTCTCTCCCCCGGCCCCCTCTCTTTCCTTACCTGCTGCAAAATTTACTTTTTTTTTTGCGCCCCCCCCCCCCCCCGCACCTTCTTTCTCCATCTCGCTCTGAGTGTCTCCCTGCCTCCCCGTCTTTTCAGTCCTCCCTCTCTCTGTCCTGTAGCCTGTGGCTCCTTTTTCTTTCTCCGCCTCTCTCTGCCTGGCTCTGGCTCCGTTTTTTTTTTTTTTTATTCCTCCTGCTCTGTCCTGTAGCCTGTCGGTGTTTTGTTGTTCTCTGGCTCTCTTGATCTGACTCCCTGTGTTACCGAAAAACGCGTTAAAATCGGAAACGACTCCTCAACACCAATTTAGTATTAAAGAGCAGGCATTCTTTATTCGCGGCGCCGGATGCACGGGGGATCGCTCCTCCTGGCGTGCGTACCTCACGCACCTTTCCCGTACAATTTGTAGATCAATGTTTTACGTATTCATACATATTCATTATTGTCCTGTCTGCTGATTGGTACAAACTTGCTCGTTCCGTATGTAAATTGCTGCGCAGGCTCGGTTGTCCTCTTCCGTTGTTCTCTTCTGTTACTTGGGTCGGTGGTGGTCTGTGAGTCGGTGGTCGCGATCTCCCCCTGCCGGAATTACCTTTTAGCTTCTCGGCTCTTACTCTTGGCAGTCTTGGCTAGTTTTCTCAGTCCGCTAAGCGAAACCGCGTTTTGTCATCCTTTTCTGACAGAAGCACGTTGTCTGTTGTTCTGCTGACATTAACGATCGCCTACGGACTAAAATGCAGATCGACAGGTGCGCTGATTGGTACGCTCCATGTTCCCGTAATGGAACACCGTCTCTGGTTGGTTGATTTCATCACTTTGGTTACATTTCCCCTGTTTGGAAGTTCTGAAATAATAATTTTCTCAATACTTCCATCCTAGATCAATAACATTCCACTATGTCAGTTTAGTGTTTGCTTCATGTTCTGAAATTTTTCACTTGATTGTGGTCTCCAGGGTGTATGCAGGTCCCATTTTCTACCCAAAATTTTATTAATTTGTTGAAGTACCTCTGCAAAAAAATGTGGTGCTCTATCAGAGGACGTTCCCGTTGGCACTCTAAATCTTGGTATTATTTCTTTCAGCAACGTCTTAACTACTACTCTAGCTTTGTCGGTGCAGCACGAGAAAGCTGCTGGCCATCTAGAAAATTTGTCAATCAGCACTGACAAATACTGCTATATCTATTTTGTCTGGGTAACTCAGAGAACTTAATTTGCTAATAATTTCCGGGAGAATTTTTTGTTTTGTTACTCCTAAAGGTTGTTTCCTTTGGTTCAGGGGATTATTTCTAGGACAGATTGGACACTTAGCTACTATGGGTTTAACTATTCTTGTCATGCCTACACACGCTACAGATGTTTTTAAACTCAAAACCGTAGCGCCTACAGCCTAATGTGTTTGCTCATGGTTTTCTTTTGCAAGTTCTGTCATAACTTGTGGGGTGGTTGTTGTTATTACTTGTTTTTCTGGTGTTACCTACCATCTCTCTGTGTTTTGTGATGCTTCCAATTGTTCTGCTAATTGCTCATCCAATTTATTATATCTCGGTTTCAACTTTGGAATTCTGATCTGTTTTACTGGTACTAGTGCAAGGATACCTTGCTCTGCAGTCCTCTTTGCAGCTTTATCGGTCAGTCGTTTGCTTATGTTTACAGCCGTCTGGCCAAATTGATGAGCTTTGCAACGCTTTACCGCCACTTCTTTTGGTTTCTGCACGTCTTCCGGAAGTTGGAGAATTTCTTCTTTATGCTGTATTGATGATTCTTGGGCTGATGGCAGTCCTTTCTCCTTCCCAATAGCTCCATGATCGTGGATCACACCAAATGCACGTTTGGAATCAGTCTAGATATTTATCCTTTGTCCTTCTGGCTGCTTTCTGTGCTGAGGTGTTTGCAGGCAGCACCCCTGACTCCATTCCCTCGGCGGCGATAACGACAGCATATCCGGCCATTCGCTTCTCTTCTCGCCCAGAGCTTCTTCCATCTGTAAACAACTCCAGATCAGGATTTTCCCAGAGGTTTGTGTCTCAGGTCTGGTCTGCTGGAATAGACTTGTTCAATAGTTAGCAAGCGATCGTGTTCTAAATTGTCCGTAAGGTTTTCTGTTAAAAACATAGCAGGATTCAGTATAGCAGTAGTCTTCGATTCCACATCGTCTTGTTCTAACAGAACAACTTGATATTTCAACATTCTGCTAAGGGATAGCCAACGACCCCCCTTTTGTTCTAAAACAGTCACCGCTATGTGCGGGACATATACTGTCGTCTTCTGTCCCATTGTTAACTTTGGGGCTTCCCGGATCGGCAGCGCTGTTGTTGCTGCTGCCCGTAAACACCTAGGCCATCTTTTACTCGCGTGGTCAGGTTGTTTGGAGAAGTAGCCCACAGGTCTCTTCCAGGTTCCCAGTCGCTGTGTCAGCACTCCAAGGGCTAAATGTTGTCTTTCGTGGACAAACAACTGAAAAGGTTTAGCGAAATCAGGTAGGCCTAATGCAGGGGCCATCATCGAGGCTCTTTTCAGTTCTTTGAATGCCGTTTGGCATCCGGGCGTCCAGGTTAAATATTTATCCTTTTGAGTCTTTCAATGCCTCAAATAATGGTTTTACATACAGTCTATAGTTCAGAATCCAGAGCTGATGCTATTCCATTGTTTTCAGAAAAGCTCTCAGTTCCTTCGGGCTGCTAGGTTCGGGAATTTGACAAATAGTTTCTTTCTTTTCACTTTCTAATTGTCTTTGTCTTTGAGATATTTCAAATCCTAAATAAATGGCTGCTTCTTTTCCTATTTGGGTTTTGTTTCTGGAAACTCCGCATCTTCCTTGGCCCAGAAAATTTAAAAATTTCAAAACATTTTTCTTTACTTTGTGCCGCTATCAGAATGTCATCCGCATTCTGTAACAAGATGCCTCTCCCTGGGTTCTGTTTTTTCTATATCTCTAATTTTTTTTTGCCAGCTGAGTCTCAAGTATCGTAGGACTATTTTTAAATCCTTGTGGAAGTACGGTCCATGGTAGCTGTGTCTTTCATTCTGTGGTGGGGCTTTCCCATTGCAAAGCAAATAGGCTTTGACTTTTTATGCCTGGAGGTATGCAAAAGAAGGCGTCCTTCAAATCTAGTACAGTAAACCGTTTATGCTCCTCCTTTAAAAGAGGTCAGTAAAGTGTATGGATTAGCTACTACCGGATGTATATCTTGGACCACCTGATTTATAGCCCTTAAATCGTGAACTAGCTAATACTCTTTGCCTCTAGATTTCTTTACTGGCGACACAGGAGTACTATATTCTGATTCACATTCCACTAAAAGCTCATATTCTGAAAAATTTTATAATTAACTTCTGTAATCCTTTTCGAGCCTCTCGCTTAATAGGGTATTGTTTTTGTCTTACGGGCTTGGCTCCAGGCTTTAAGGTTACTTTTACCGGCTCTGCCCACTTAGATCGCTCCGGAGCTCCGCTCGCTCAAACCAAAGGAATTACTACGTTTTCCACTTCCTCGGGAACCCGTTCCTCCCTGGAGGAATCCTGTAACATAAACGCTCTCGCCTCTGTGGCTTTTGATTCTGGTATTAGTGATTTAATCTCTCCATCTTTAAAAGTTACTTGAGCATCTAATTGACCTAATAGATCTCGTCATAACAGAGGCAGTGGACATTCAGGCATATGCAGAAACTGGTGAGTTGCCCATTGCTTCTCCAATTTAAACTTTAATGGCTCTGAGAGGGGCTAATTTTTCTTTGCCCTGTTGCGCTAGCAACATCTACTGATTTATGATCAAATTTCTCTTCACGTGTATTCAATACCAAATAAGTGGCTCCCGTATCTACCAAAAATTCTATTTCTTCATTCCGTAGCTTCAGTGTAACCAGGTGTTCAGCTAGGGTTGATTCCCCTGGTCTCCTTCATGCCAAGCTACTTCAAGCATTTAACCCAGATCTCTGGATTCAGGTTGTTCTAGTTTCTGAAGGTTGTTTTCTCTCCCCCCGCCCCCATCTGGGGCTGATTGTCTTATGAATATAGAGACCAGCTGAATTGCTTTTTCTGGTTTTTCTGGGTTCAAATGAGTATATTTTCTGGTGGTCACCTTCAGTCTTTCCATAAAGGCTGAAGGGGACTCACTTAATTCTTGTCTCACTTCATAAATTTTGACCAATTTATTGCTTTTGGCATTGCTTGTCTTACTCCAAATAAAATCTCTCTCTGACATCTAGTCAACATTCCCCTGGGTCCTGGCTGATTAGGGTCCCACTCGGGATTTGTAGATGGAAAATTCTTATTCATTGTTCTCTGTAAATTCCCGTTAGCATGTGCTCCCTGCACCTGCCTTCTGGCTGTATTCCATACTATTTTCTTGTCAGTTTCATCAAGCGAAGTATCCAGTATCACAAGTAGAGCAACACTCTTTCAAGTTCTCACCACGTTTTCCTCTTTTCAGAAACATTGCCGTAGAATCTTGTGGACATACCTCACGCTGTTTCTGCTGCTCGGGATGATTCCACGGTGTAAAGAACAAATCAACATATGCCACTTCTTCCCGTTTGCCTTCCCTTTTTACAAAACAACATTAATTGCAAGATGGTACGATATTGCAATGTCTCGTGTTCTGGCCATTTGTGCCCACCTTCCAATTGATACGTTGGCCACCAATGATTGCAATATTCAATTAATGGTTTCCGAGTTAGTGGGTCACCGCCCCCGACGTCTTTCCAGTGCTTCAAAATACATCGCAAAGGTGTTCTCTGTGGGATAGGTTTCCTACTCAGTAATGCTCCCGTCTCCCAGTCGACTAGTAGTTGTGATAGTGCACTATCACAACTACTAGTCAGAGGGACTCCAACCCCCGTTAGAGGTCTCACTGGAAATCTGCCACTGGGATCTGTAGCCCCCTGCTAGATATCCCTGGAGACTTCAACCCCCTGTTGAAGACTCCCCTACCCTCGGGTCCCGCTCCACAGGCTTTCGCCTAGCAGAGACTTACCAACCGAGGCACCTCTTGGCCCCGACCCTGCGTGGCTTTCGCCGCGCCTTACGGGCAGGCCTGTGGGACTCAAACCCGCTATCCTATCCTATGTGGGAAACTAACCCCACGTATTATTCTACCTAAGTTTCTTCTTCAAAGAATGCCTTGTTTACCTCAATCCAGGGGATCTTGCTCAGAATTCTCTGGCCCGGGGATCGGAAGCTCTCCCGGAGAATTCCTCGGGGCCGGCTGCAGGTCCCACGATCCCACGGATCCGTCGAGATTCAAAAGCAGGTTCCCACCTGGGGTGCCAAAACTGTTACCGAAAAACGCGTTAAAATCGGAAACGACTCCTCAACACCAATTTAGTATTAAAGAGCAGGCATTCTATATTCACGGTGCCGGATGCACGGGGGATCGCTCCTCCTGGCGTGCGTACCTCACGCACCTTTCCTGTACAATTTGTAGATGAAAATTTTACATACTCATACATAGTCATTATTGTCTTGTCTAGCGATGGGTACAAACTTGCTCGTTCCGTATGTCAATCACTGCGCAGGCTCGGTTGTCCTCTTCCGTTGTTCTCTTCTGAGTAGGTGGTGTTACTTGGGTCGGTGGTGGTCTGTGAGTCGGTGGTCGCGATCTCCCCCTGCCGGAATTACCTTTTAGCTTCTCGGCTCTTACTCTTGGCAGTCTTGGCTAGTTTTCTCAGTCCGCTAAGCGAAACCGCGTTTTGTCATCCTTTTCTGACAGAAGCATGTTGTCTGTTGTTCTGCTGACATTAACGATCGCCTAGGCACTAAAATGCAGATCGACAGGTGCGCTGATTGGTACGCTCCATGTTCCCGTAATGGAACACCGTCTCTGGTTGGTTGATTTCATCGCTTTGGTTACACCTGTTCCTGTTGTTCAGTTTCTTCTTTTTTGGCTTTGTGTGATTCTCTCTGTGATTCTGTTTTTCTCTGCCTCGCTTTTCCCAGCTCCCCGTCCCTCACTTTTAATGCCCGTTATCCTTCACCAGCACACTCTCCCTTGGTTCCCATCCTCGTTTCTGAATTCCTCCTGCTTTGCCACGTAGCCCGTGACTTTTTTCTTAATCTCTCTCTGTCTGCCTCAACGCTCCCCCCGTGCTTTTTAATTTGTCTTCTCTGCTCTGTACCCTGCTACTGTTCTTGCCTTTCTGAGTTCTTCTCTGTCCAGCTCCCTTTCCCTATTCATGAATTCCTGTTCTTCCTGCAGCCACCGCTGTTCCCTGTGACCTCCATCTCTCTCTGTCCAGCTCCCTGTCCCTAGGTTTTAATTCCTGCCTCTGCCCGCTGTAGCCTGTCTAGATGTTTCTCTCGGCCTCTCTCTCTGTCCGGCTCCCTCTCTCTGTGTTCTAATTCCACGTTCTCTGTCACGTGGACCCGTGCTATTTGTTTGTCCTCATCTCTCTCTGTCCAGCTCCTTGCTGCGATGTTTTATTTCCTCATTTCCTCCCTCTCTGTCTTTGTAGCCCATTGCTGTTGGTTTGTTTTTTTTCTTTTTTTTCACTTGTTTCTTCATGTGTCTCTGTCTGCCTCCCAGTCCCTGATCTTTAATTCCTCCTTCCCTGTAGGCCGCTGTTCCTTTTTTCCATTCTACATTGTGTTCTCTTTGGTCTCGTGTTCTTATTCATTGATTCCCTCCTCGCTGCCCTGTGGCTTGTCCCCATTTTATTGTTGCTTCTCTCTCCCTCTCTCTGGCTTCTTGCCCCTGTTTTTAAAATTCCTCCCTCTCTTCTCTCTTCCCTGTAGGCCGTGTGATCTTTAGCCTTTCTCCATCTCTTTCTGCCCATCTCTCTGTGTCTATTCATTAATTCTTCCCTCTCTGCCCTGTAGCCTGTAGCTTCTGTCCTTTCTCCATCTTGCTGTCCCTGGCTCCCCCGTGACCCTATGCTAGAATTGTTTCTCTCTTCTCTCCGTACGCATTGCGATTCCTTTTGCTCTCTGTCTCCCTTTGGTTTTTTTCTTTTTTTTTTTCTGGCTCCCTGTCCCTAATTCTTAATTCTCTGCCTTCTCGTGCCCCATGGTTTGTTCTGTGGGGTTCTCTCGCGGTTCCCTCGCAGTTCCCTCCAGTCCATACTGGGCTATATTGGTCTAGTCCATACTGGGCTATATTGGTCTGTCCCGGCTTCCTCCCACTTCTTTCCCAGTGCCTCACAGTAGGTCCCGGTTCCGTCCATGGGATGAACTGTGAGGGAACTGTGAGGGAACTGTGAGGGAACTGTGAGGGAACTGTGAGGGAACTGTGAGGGAACTGTGAGTAGGGGGGCGGCCCCCCGGGCCCCAGCCCCCCCCCCCCGCCTGGGGCCAGGCCCCGCGGCCGCCGGCCCCTTCCTCCTCTGCCCGCTCCCGTCGCAGACGGCTCGGTATGTGTCACGAGCGGCAGCCCCGTTCAGCAGCTCTCGGAGGGCGCGCGGCTGTGCCCGGCCGTGACCGGGGCCCGCAGGGGTTTCCCGCTCGCCCCGAGAAGGCGCTGGCCCCGAGCCGGCGCGTCCCGCCCCGCCCGGCCCTCGGCGCCCTCGCGAGCTGAGCGCGGCCCGGCCAGCAGGGGGCGCTGGCGCTCACCGGCTGGGCGCGGGGGCGGGGCCGGTGGGGGCCGTTCCTTCCGGCCGCCCTTTAAGGGCCGCCCCGCGGGGCTCGGGCTTCCGGTGGCGCGTGCGCGTCGGAGCGGGGGCGGGAGCGGTGCGTGTGGAGGCCGAAGGGCCGGTGCGTGTGGCGGCCGGGTCGCGAGGCGTCCCTGTGCGGTGCCGGGGCCCCTCTGCGGCCCGGCGTGGGAAGCCCGCGGCCGGCGGAGCCTGCTCGGAGCTGGGCGGGGAGCGCCGCGGCGGTCCGGCCGCCGGCAGCCATCCCCTGCGGTGGCCGGCAGCCCCTCGGGACGCCTGGAGGCCTGGCGGTGCCCGAGCCTCGCCTGCGGCAGCCGCCTGAGAGAACAGCGCGGCCGTGTCCGGGGTCCGGAGAGCGCTGGTGGGTGAGTTCGGGCAGCGGGGGGCGGGTGTGTGTCTCCGGGCGGGGCCGGGGGGCTCCGTGCCCCGCAGAGGAGCCCCGGTCGGGCATCGTTCGCTTCCGAACAATGCAGGTCTGTCCCTGGTTATTTTCTGTGTACAGTGTTTCGGGCCACCTGAAAGCCTTTGGCCGGGTAGGTTTGGTGCGGGGCGATGGCAGGTGTGGACCCTGAAAGATCTCGGGTGGGGGGCGTGGGAGGTATTTCTTGCCTTAAAACTCTGAGCCCACCTCTTGTGTCATGTCGTGTTATCATGTCGTGAGTCTCGTGACTGTGGCAAATGGCTGAGTCGGGCGTTTTCTGATAACTAACTTCTGAACGTGTGCGTGTGTAGGCACGGGGAGATTTGTGCAGGGTGACGGAGCCCCTTGTGCTTCTGTGCTAATGTCTACCTGTTCTAGACCTCCAGTGTTGGAAAGCCTTTGTTTAGTGCCTAGTTGTGGCTGCGTAACTGCTGTTGCGCCTGCAGCTGTGCTCGCAGGGATGCTGGGTGGCTCCGCATCAAACCGGCCGCCGGGCGGCCGGGTTGTGCCGCAGAGCATGCCGGGAGCTGTAGTCCTTGCGGCTGCCGGGCGGCCGGGTTGTGCCGCAGAGCATGCCGGGAGCTGTATTCCTGGCGCAGTGGCTGCCGGCCCTGTCACGTGGTTCGCCGGGCGTGGCGGGAGGCGCGGTCTTCCGGCGCTCGGGTGCCGGGCGGCCGTGGCGCGTACGGTACGCGAGGTGTATTTTTGGGGTTGGATTCGTGTTGATTTCTGGGGGCTTGCGGGTGCGGCCGCTTCCCGAGAAGCGGTGAGTTCCCCGGGAGCTGACAGAAGGGAAGAGGGAAAGGAGGAGGACGATGACCTTTTCCCTGTGCCCAGGGCGCAGATGATGGCCGCCTCCCCGGCCCACCGGAGGTCCCGCTCAGCCTCCCCTGGCCCCCCTTGCCCCGTGCGCCTGCCCCCAGCTCCGGCACCTCCCCATAAGCGTGCTGCATAGCCTTAGGCTGCCCCCAGGCCCTGTCGTGAAGGCAGCAAGCCGTCCCTCAAGCGCACTGGATTCCCCCTTGGCGCAGGGGCCCTTAGCAGTAGCGTGGGGAGGGAGCGGTGTGTCCAGAAGCCCCTGCGGAAGGAGAGGCTTTGGCCAGGGTCGATCGACGGTAATGACGGTCGCTGTTTCTTCTTTCCCTCTCCCAGAGACCGTGCTGAGGACGTGGTTGTCTGTCCTTCCCCCGGGGATGCCGTTGCCTGCGGCCGTCTCAGGCTCGCGTGGCTTCTCTCTGCCCGTCCTCGCCGTCCTCGCAGCGCAGGGCCGAAAAGGGATAGACAAAGCCCTTCCCGGCTGCGGACAGGAGCTGCCTCGGCTGAAGCTGGAGACGCCAACGAAAGGTAAAGAAGAAGAAACTGAAGGTGCTCTGGCTGCCAGCTGCCTTCCTGCCGCAGGCAAGAGAGAGCCTGTCCATGCAGGTGGGGGAGGAAGGATCCCCCTTCATAGCCCGCAGCGGGCCAGGCCACCAACGTGCACCGTAGGGTCTGTACGCGTAACCCGGAGTTGGGTACGGGCGTGTAGTGCACGAGCGAGCTAGGCTACGTGCCTAGGAAGCCTCATCTGGTAAGAGCGGTAAGACACCCACGTATTCTCTTCAGGTGGAGGACGGCCTAGAGTCTGGAGCTGCAGAAGAGGCAGGGAGGAGAGGAGGGGAAAGAAGCATCTGAATGGCTAAATTGTGCCAGCAGCGCTGAGAGCGAGAGTCGCGGTGAGTCCTGGGCCACTGGGGCCCCGTTGCCTCTCTTGTGCGTCCTGGGCCCTCCCTGTCTCTCCCCCGGCCCCCTCTCTTTCCTTACCTGCTGCAAAATTTACTTTTTTTTTTTTGCGCCCCCCCCCCCCCCCCGCACCTTCTTTCTCCATCTCGCTCTGAGTGTCTCCCTGCCTCCCCGTCTTTTCAGTCCTCCCTCTCTCTGTCCTGTAGCCTGTGGCTCCTTTTTCTTTCTCCGCCTCTCTCTGCCTGGCTCTGGCTCCGTTTTTTTTTTTTTTTCCTCCTGCTCTGTCCTGTAGCCTGTCGGTGTTTTGTTGTTCTCTGGCTCTCTTGATCTGACTCCCTGTGTTACCGAAAAACGCGTTAAAATCGGAAACGACTCCTCAACACCAATTTAGTATTAAAGAGCAGGCATTCTTTATTCGCGGCGCCGAATGCACGGGGGATCGCTCCTCCTGGCGTGCGTACCTCACGCACCTTTCCCGTACAATTTGTAGATCAATGTTTTACGTATTCATACATATTCATTATTGTCCTGTCTGCTGATTGGTACAAACTTGCTCGTTCCGTATGTAAATTGCTGCGCAGGCTCGGTTGTCCTCTTCCGTTGTTCTCTTCTGTTACTTGGGTCGGTGGTGGTCTGTGAGTCGGTGGTCGCGATCTCCCCCTGCCGGAATTACCTTTTAGCTTCTCGGCTCTTACTCTTGGCAGTCTTGGCTAGTTTTCTCAGTCCGCTAAGCGAAACCGCATTTTGTCATCCTTTTCTGACAGAAGCATGTTGTCTGTTGTTCTGCTGACATTAACGATCGCCTAGGGACTAAAATGCAGATAGACAGATGCGCTGATTGGTACGCTCCATGTTCCCGTAATGGAACACCGTCTCTGGTTGATTTCATCACTTTGGTTACATTTCCCCTGTTTGGAAGTTCTGAAATAATAATTTTCTCAATACTTCCATCCTAGATCAATAATATTCCACTATGTCAGTTTAGTGTTTGCTTCATGTTCTGAAATTTTTCACTTGATTGTGGTCTCCAGGGTGTATGCAGGTCCCATTTTCTACCCAAAATTTTATTAATTTGTTGAAGTACCTCTGCAAAAAAATGTGGTGCTCTATCAGAGGACATTCCCGTTGGCACTCTAAATCTTGGTATTATTTCCTTCAGCAACGTCTTAACTACTACTCTAGCTTTGTCGGTGCAGCACGAGAAAGCTGCTGGCCATCTAGAAAATTTGTCAATCAGCACTGACAAATACTGCTCTATCTATTTTGTCTGGGTAACTCAGAGAACTTAATTTGCTAATAATTTCCGGGAGAATTTTTTGTTTTGTTACTCCTAAAGGTTGTTTCCTTTGGTTCAGGGGATTATTTCTAGGACAGATTGGACACTTAGCTACTATGGGTTTAACTATTCTTGTCATGCCTACACACGCTACAGATGTTTTTAAACTCAAAACCGTAGCGCCTACACCCTAATGTGTTTGCTCATGGTTTTCTTTTGCAAGTTCTGTCATAACTTGTGGGGTGGTTGTTGTTATTACTTGTTTTTCTGGTGTTACCTACCATCTCTCTGTGTTTTGTGATGCTTCCAATTGTTCTGCTAATTGCTCATCCAATTTATTATATCTCGGTTTCAACTTTGGAATTCTGATCTGTTTTACTGGTACTAGTGCAAGGATACCTTGCTCTGCAGTCCTCTTTGCAGCTTTATCGGTCAGTCGTTTGCTTATGTTTACAGCCGTCTGGCCAAATTGATGAGCTTTGCAACGCTTTACCGCCACTTCTTTTGGTTTCTGCACGTCTTCCGGAAGTTGGAGAATTTCTTCTTTATGCTGTATTGATGATTCTTGGGCTGATGGCAGTCCTTTCTCCTTCCCAATAGCTCCATGATCGTGGATCACACCAAATGCACGTTTGGAATCAGTCTAGATATTTATCCTTTGTCCTTCTGCCATTCGCAGAGCTCGCTTCAATGCTACCAATACTGCTTTCTGTGCTGAGGTGTTTGCAGGCAGCACCCCTGACTCCGTTCCCTCGGCGGCGATAACGACAGCATATCCGGCCATTCGCTTCTCTTCTCGCCCAGAGCTTCTTCCATCTGTAAACAACTCCAGATCAGGATTTTCCCAGAGGTTTGTGTCTCAGGTCTGGTCTGCTGGAATAGACTTGTTCAATAGTTAGCAAGCGATCGTGTTCTAAATTGTCCGTAAGGTTTTCTGTTGTTAAAAACATAGCAGGATTCAGTATAGCAGTAGTCTTCGATTCCACATCGTCTTGTTCTAACAGAACAACTTGATATTTCAACATTCTGCTAAGGGATAGCCAACGACCCCCCTTTTGTTCTAAAACAGTCACCGCTATGTGCGGGACGTATACTGTCATCTTCTGTCCCATTGTTAACTTTGGGGCTTCCCGGATCGGCAGCGCTGTCGTTGCTACTGCCCGTAAACACCTAGGCCATCTTTTACTCGCGTGGTCAGGTTGTTTGGAGAAGTAGCCCACAGGTCTCTTCCAGGTTCCCAGTCGCTGTGTCAGCACTCCAAGGGCTAAATGTTGTCTTTCGTGGACAAACAACTCAAAAGGTTTAGCGAAATCAGGTAGGCCTAATGCAGGGGCCATCATCGAGGCTCTTTTCAGTTCTTTGAATGCCGTTTGGCATCCGGGCGTCCAGGTTAAATATTTATCCTTTTGAGTCTTTCAATGCCTCAAATAATGGTTTTACATACAGTCTATAGTTCAGAATCCAGAGCTGATGCTATTTCATTGTTTTCAGAAAAGCTCTCAGTTCCTTCGGGCTGCTAGGTTCGGGAATTTGACAAATAGTTTCTTTCTTTTCACTTTCTAATTGTCTTTGTCTTTGAGATATTTCAAATCCTAAATAAATGGCTGCTTCTTTTCCTATTTGGGTTTTGTTTCTGGAAACTCCGCATCTTCCTTGGCCCAGAAAATTTAAAAATTTCAAAACATTTTTCTTTACTTTGTGCCGCTATCAGAATGTCATCCGCATTCTGTAACAAGATGCCTCTCCCTGGGTTCTGTTTTTTCTATATCTCTAATTTTTTTTTGCCAGCTGAGTCTCAAGTATCGTAGGACTATTTTTAAATCCTTGTGGAAGTACGGTCCATGGTAGCTGTGTCTTTCATTCTGTGGTGGGGCTTTCCCATTGCAAAGCAAATAGGCTTTGACTTTTTATGCCTGGAGGTATGCAAAAGAAGGCGTCCTTCAAATCTAGTACAGTAAACCATTTATGCTCCTCCTTTAAAAGAGGTCAGTAAAGTGTATGGATTAGCTACTACCGGATGTATATCTTGGACCACCTGATTTATAGCCCTTAAATCGTGAACTAGCTAATACTCTTTGCCTCTAGATTTCTTTACTGGCGACACAGGAGTACTATATTCTGATTCACATTCCACTAAAAGCTCATATTCTGAAAAATTTTATAATTAACTTCTGTAATCCTTTTCGAGCCTCTCACTTAATAGGGTATTGTTTTTGTCTTACGGGCTTGGCTCCAAGCTTTAAGGTTACTTTTACCGGCTCTGCCCACTTAGATCGCTCCGGAGCTCCGCTCGCTCAAACCAAAGGAATTACTACGTTTTCCACTTCCTCGGGAACCCGTTCCTCCCTGGAGGAATCCTGTAACATAAATGCTCTCGCCTCTGTGGCTTTTGATTCTGGTATTAGTGATTTAATCTCTCCATCTTTAAAAGTTACTTGAGCATCTAATTGACCTAATAGATCTCGTCATAACAGAGGCAGTGGACATTCAGGCATATGCAGAAACTGGTGAGTTGCCCATTGCTTCTCCAATTTAAACTTTAATGGCTCTGAGAGGGGCTAATTTTTCTTTGCCCTGTTGCGCTAGCAACATCTACTGATTTATGATCAAATTTCTCTTCACGTGTATTCAATACCAAATAAGTGGCTCCCGTATCTACCAAAAATTCTATTTCTTCATTCCGTAGCTTCAGTGTAACCAGGTGTTCAGCTAGGGTTGATTCCCCTGGTCTCCTTCATGCCAAGCTACTTCAAGCATTTAACCCAGATCTCTGGATTCAGGTTGTTCTAGTTTCTGAAGGTTGTTTTCTCTCCCCCCGCCCCCATCTGGGGCTGATTGTCTTATGAATATAGAGACCAGCTGAATTGCTTTTTCTGGTTTTTCTGGGTTCAAATGAGTATATTTTCTGGTGGTCACCTTCAGTCTTTCCATAAAGGCTGAAGGGGACTCACTTAATTCTTGTCTCACTTCATAAATTTTGACCAATTTATTGCTTTTGGCATTGCTTGTCTTACTCCAAATAAAATCTCTCTCTGACATCTAGTCAACATTCCCCTGGGTCCTGGCTGATTAGGGTCCCACTCGGGATTTGTAGATGGAAAATTCTTATTCATTGTTCTCTGTAAATTCCTGTTAGCATGTGCTCCCTGCACCTGCCTTCTGGCTGTATTCCATACTATTTTCTTGTCAGTTTCATCAAGCGAAGTATCCAGTATCACAAGTAGAGCAACACTCTTTCAAGTTCTCACCACGTTTTCCTCTTTTCAGAAACATTGCCGTAGAATCTTGTGGACATACCTCACGCTGTTTCTGCTGCTCGGGATGATTCCACGGTGTAAAGAACAAATCAACATATGCCACTTCTTCCCGTTTGCCTTCCCTTTTTACAAAACAACATTAATTGCAAGATGGTACGATATTGCAATGTCTCATGTTCTGGCCATTTGTGCCCACCTTCCAATTGATACGTTGGCCACCAATGATTGCAATATTCAATTAATGGTTTCCGAGTTAGTGGGTCACCGCCCCCGACGTCTTTCCAGTGCTTCAAAATACATCGCAAAGGTGTTCTCTGTGGGATAGGTTTCCTACTCAGTAATGCTCCCGTCTCCCAGTCGACTAGTAGTTGTGATAGTGCACTATCACAAATACTAGTCAGAGGGACTCCAACCCCCGTTAGAGGTCTCACTGGAAATCTGCCACTGGGATCTGTAGCCCCCTGCTAGATATCCCTGGAGACTTCAACCCCCTGTTGAAGACTCCCCTACCCTCGGGTCCCGCTCCACAGGCTTTCGCCTAGCAGAGACTTACCAACCGAGGCACCTCTTGGCCCCGACCCTGCGTGGCTTTCGCCGCGCCTTACGGGCAGGCCTGTGGGACTCAAACCCGCTATCCTATCCTATGTGGGAAACTAACCCCACGTATTATTCTACCTAAGTTTCTTCTTCAAAGAATGCCTTGTTTACCTCAATCCAGGGGATCTTGCTCAGAATTCTCTGGCCCGGGGATCGGAAGCTCTCCCGGAGAATTCCTCGGGGCCGGCTGCAGGTCCCACGATCCCACGGATCCGTCGAGATTCAAAAGCAGGTTCCCACCTGGGGTGCCAAAACTGTTACCGAAAAACGCGTTAAAATCGGAAACGACTCCTCAACACCAATTTAGTATTAAAGAGCAGGCATTCTATATTCACGGCGCCGGATGCACGGGGGATCGCTCCTCCTGGCGTGCGTACCTCACGCACCTTTCCTCTACAATTTGTAGATCAATGTTTTACGTATTCATACATATTCATTATTGTCCTGTCTGCTGATTGGTACAAACTTGCTCGTTCCGTATGTAAATCGCTGCGCAGGCTCGGTTGTCCTCCCAGTACAGTGCGGGGAACGGGGACGTACCAGGATCTACTGGGTTGTATTGGGAGGGAACTGGGACGTACTGGGAGGCTCTACAATGTCCTGGGATGTCCTGGGATGTACTGTGGAGGAACTAGGATGTACAGGCTTGTACTGGGTTGTACCGGGTGGAACTGGCAGGAATTTGGGATGTACCAGGATGTACTGGGATGTACTGGGAGGTAACTGTTATGTACTGGGAAGGAACTGGTAGGGAACTGGGATGTACTCGTATGTACTGGGAGGGAAGTGTTATGTACTGAGGGTAACTGGGACGTACTGGGATGTGCTGGGAGGGAACTGTGAAGTACTGGGATGTACTGGGAGGGAACTGGGATGTACTGGGAGGGAACTGGGATGTACTGGGAGGGAACTGGGATGTACTGGGAGGGAACTGGGATGTACTGGGAGGGAACTGGGATGTACTGGGATGTACTGGGAGGGCACTGGAATGTAATGGGATGTACTGGGAGGGAACTGGGGCGTACTGGGAGGGAACTACAATGTGCGGGGATGCCCTGGGATGTACCGTGGAGGAACTAGGATGTACAGGCTTGTACTGGGTTGTACCGGGTGGAACTGGCAGGGATTTGGGATGTACCAGGATCTACTGGGATGTACTGGGATGTACTGGGAGGTAACTGTTATGTACTGGGAAGGAACTGGGAGGGAACTGGGATGTACTGGGAGGGAACTGGGATGTACTGGGAGGGAACTGGGACGTACTGTGAGGACACTGGGATGTACTGTTATGTACTGGGAGGGAAGTGTTATGTACTGAGGGGAACTGGGACGTACTGGGATGTACTGGGATGGAACTGTGAAGTACTGGGATGTACTGGGAGTGAACTGGGAGGGAACTGGTATGTAGTAGGATGTACTGGGTGGGAAGTGGGATGTACTGGGAGGGAACTGGGATGTACTGGGAGGGAACAGGTATGTACTGGGAGGGAACTGGGATGTAGTGGGAGGGAACTGGGAGGGAACTGGGATTTACTGGGAGGGAACTGGGATTTACTGGGAGTGAACTGGGATGTACTGGGACATACTGGCAGGGAACTGGGACGTACTGGGAGGGGATTGGGACGGACTGGGAGGGAACTGTTATGTACTGGGAGGGAACTGGGACGTACTGTGACGACGCTGGGATGTACCGGTATGTACTGGGAGGGAAGTGTTATGTACTGAGGGGAACTGGGACGTACTGGGATGTGCTGGGAGGGAACTGTGAAGTCCTGGGATGTACTTAGCAGGAACTGGGAGGGAACTGGAATGTAGTGGGACATACTGGGAGGGAACTGGCATGTACTGGGATGTACTGGAATGGAACTGGGAGTGAACTGTGTGTGAACTGGGAGTGAACTGTGTGTGAACTGTGAGGGAACTGGGATGTACTGGGAGGGAAATGGGAGATAACTGAGATGTACTGGAGGGAACTGGGATGTAGTGGGATATACTGGAGGGAACTGGAATGGACTAAGAGGGAACTGGGACTTACTGGGAGGGAACTAGGACGCACTGGGAGGGAACTGGGACGGAACTGGGATGTACTGGGACGTACTGGGAGGGAACTGGGACGTACTGGGAGGTAACTGTTGTGTACTGGGAGTGAACTGGCAGGGAACTGGTATGTAGTAGGATGTACTGGGAGGGAACTGGGATGTACTGGGACGGACTGGGAGGGAACTGGGACGGACTGGGATGCACTGTTAGGGAACTGGGATGTACTGGGAGGAAACTGGAATGTCCCAGTTGACACCCACTTCCCTCCCAGTTTCCTCCCAGTATATCCCAGTTTCCTCCCAGTACATCCCAGTAAATCCCAGTTTGCTCCCAGTACATCGCAGTACATTCCAGTTCCGTTCCTGTACATCCCAATACATCCCCGTTCCATGCCAGTACATCCCAGTTCCCTACCAGTTCATCCCCGTACATCCCAATTCCCTCCCGGTTCGCTACCACTTCTTTCCCAGTGCCTCCCAATACATCCCAGTTCTGTCCCATTACATCCCAGTACATCCCAGTTCCCTCCCAGTACATCCCAGTTCCCTCCCAGTACATCCCAGTACATCCCAGTACATCCCAGTTCCCTCCCAGTACATCCCAGGTCCCTCCCAGTACTGGGAGGGAGCTGGGATGTACTGGGAGGCACTACAATGTGCGGGGATGCCCTGGGATGTACTGTGGAGGAACTAGGATGTACAGGCTTGTACTGGGTTGTACCGGGTGGAACTGGCAGGGATTTGGGATGTACCAGGATCTACTGGGATGTACTGGGATGTACTGGGAGGTAACTGTTATGTACTGGGAGTGAACTGGTAGGGAACTGGGATGTACTGGTAGGGAACTGGGATGTACTGGGAGGGAACTGGGACGTACTGTGAGGACACTGGGATGTACTGTTATGTACTGGGAGGGAAGTGTTATGTACTGAGGGGAACTGGGACGTACTGGGATGTACTGGGAGGGAACTGTGAAGTACTGGGATGTACTTAGAGGGATCTGGGATGTACTGGGAGGGAACTGTGAAGTACTGGGATGTACTGGGATGGAACTGGGATGGAACTGGGATGGAAGTGGGAGGGAACTGGTATGTAGTAGGATGTACTGGGTGGGAACTGGGATGTACCAGGATGTACTGGGATGTACTGGGAGGGAACTGGTATGTACTGGGAGGGAACTGGGATGTACTGTGAGGGAACTGGGATGTACTGGGTCATACTGGCAGGGAACTGGGATGTACTGGGAGGGAATCGGGATGTAATGGGAGGGAACTGGGATGTATTGGGAGGGAAGTGTTATGTACCAAGGGGGAACTGGGACGTACTGGGATGTAGTGGGAGTGAACTGTGAAGTACTGGGATGTACTGTGAGGGAACTGGGATGTACTGGGAGGGAACTTTGAAGTACTGGGATGTACTTAGAGGAAACTGGGAGGCAACTGGCATGTACTGGGATGTACTGGAATGGAACTGGGAGTGAACTGTGTGTGAACTGGGAGGGAACTGGGATGTACTGTGAGGGAACTGGGATGTACTGGGACGGACTGGGAAGGAACTGGGACGGACTGGGAGGGATCTGGGATGTACTGGGCTGCACTGGTAGGGAACTGGGATGTACTGGGAGGGAACTGGGATGTACTGGGCGTCGCTGGGAGGGAGCTGGGATGTACTGGGATCCATACTGTGTGGCATGTTGGTCATTACTGGGACGCACTGGTCTATACGCGCGGGCTGATATCTGACCCCTCTGGCCCCACCCACCTTTGCGACAGGCCCCGCCCCCTGGCGAGGGCCTGGTGGGGTGGGGCCGTGCTCGTGTGCTCCCCAGCATCCCCAGTTAGCAACAGGTCCCACCCCCTGGTGACAGCCTGGGGGTGTTGCTGGTGCTGCCTGGCCCCACCCTCCATAGCAACAGGCCCTGCCCTTGGTGATGGCTCCAGGGGCATTGCCAGCGTCCCTTTGGACACACCCCCTTAGTGACAGGCCCCACCCCCCGGCAACGGCCCGGGGGGCGGTGCCGGCTCTCTCCCCTTAGCGACAGGCCCCACCCCCCGGCAACGGCCCGGGGGGCGGTGCCGGCTCTCTCCCCTTAGCGACAGGCCCCACCCCCCGGCAACGGCCCGGGGGGCGGTGCCGGCTCTCTCCCCTTAGCGACAGGCCCCGCCCCCCGGCAACAGCCCGAGCCTGTGTTTGCTCCGCTCGGGGGGCTCGGTTTGGGTGTTTTCTCTCCCCCCTCCCTCCCGTGCCGGGAACTCCAGGCGGCTCTCGTACGGCTCCCGGGGCCTTCACCCCCCGGGGGGCTCGGCCCGCCCCTTTCGCGGGGCGCTGTGGGAAGGGCGGGGGCGGGGCCCGGGGGTGGAAGAGCCCCGGCTCTGGCCCTGGCCTTCTCTGGCGTCGGTGCTCCCGTGTTCCCTCGGGCGGTCGCAGCTTTGGGGCTGTCTCAGCCCCCCGGGCAGGCGTGCTCTGGCGTTTAGAGAAGCGGAGGCGTTGCCTGAGGTAAGGATTCCAGAGCTTGGCACTCTTTGGCGGCATCTGTACTAGAAAGGTCCCTTGTGGCCTGCTTTGCTTTTTTTCTCCCAGGATGCTGTTTTGGGCGCTGAGAGGGCGGTGAGACGGGTTAGTGGTATGGTGTTCTGTTTGGGGTTTGGTTTTTGCTTTGCTGTTTTTTTTCCCCTCGTGAGATCATTTTATTGTGCTGCTGCAATTCCTGTCTTTACTGAACCCGGAACCTTGGGGGTTTTCACTAGTTGTGCCGTTCACTGTTTCAGGTGTTGCCTTGGCCTCTCAACAGCCGTGGCACAACCTGCAGCGATGCTGCCTCTCCAGGCCCCCGCAGGCCCCGCTTTCTTGTCCAGCCAGGCGGGAAAGCGTGGTTGTTGCAGAAACAGCTACGCCCTGCGACTCCTCCTCAGGTTGTTGGCTCGGCCCCAACAGCGTACAGGCTGCTGAGGTCACCGCCTCCGCGCGGGACGCAGGCGGCCCGGAGAGCTTTACCCCGCGCCATTTCCGTCCCCTCTGGGCAGCAGCGGAGCTGCCGCCGCTTCAGGCGGCCGCTTTCTCGAGGGCGAGGAGCTGGGATGACAACGGGCCGCTGCAGACTCTGGTCAGGGTAAGAGGCTGTTCCCTGGGGAGCCGGCGCAGGGGGAGCGGAGGTACGCACGGGCACTTGTCGGTGCCCCTGGCCGGTAAAGGGAAGGTTAAATTGTTAGAGTGCAAATAAATACATATTATTTAGGGAGGAGTCGTGACTAAATTTAATCACACCTATTACTGAACAAACCAGGCAGTCATTATTCCTAATCTGTAGTTAAAAAAAACAAAGGCAGTCCTTTTTTATGCCATAAATAGAGTTGCGAGTCATTAATAGCTCAATCTAAATACAGCCGTTACTAAATCAACTGCAGGCATTAATGACTCCTGATCAGAAACAAAATAAGGAAATTTTCGAATCTAGAATGAAAATCGACCCGGAAAGCTAAATTGGGAGCGGGTAGTACTGAAATTGTAACAGGGCTGTTAGAAAGTTCAGAGGCAGCGACAGCTCCTGCTTCCAACCCAAGCAGTAAACGAAGCTTTAGGTTCTTAAATGAAGAGAAATAAAGGTGAGCTGTTAAACAGTGGCTGGGGTCAAGCGTAGCTATTAAGAAAATTTGCAGGTACGGGTGATTCCTGAGCAGAACTAACAATTCCAGAAGATTTAGATTTAAAAACTACAGAGCTAATGGAGTGCCACAACCGCCCGGATGTAACTGCAGCCGCTTTGGGGGAATGCCCCAGCCCCCCCAGCCACCGCTATTAATTACTGCCAAGGAGAGCGAAAGTGAAAGTAGAAGCAGTGCAGGTGAAGTGTGAGCAGTACGCTTTTTCCTAAGTCATCTCTTCGTGTCAGGAGAGGAAAGAAAATGGAAAGAAGATGTTTGCAGGGGGTCTGTGCTGGGTTACCTGCGCGTCTCTTCCGTGCGTCCTTGAGGAGACATTTAGCTCCTGTTGGGCGCTCGCAGGTGGAGACAGGGCGAGCTGGAGGCAGGATCGGTGCTGGCCCTGAAAAAGGGATGGGCAACGAGCGGAGAGAAGAGGGGGCAAGGGCTGAAAAAGGGTCACCGGTTCTGCAGGGAAGGCAGCGGGATGTGACTCGGCAACCGCTCTGACGAGCGCAGGGTCATTCGCTGCGATGAAGTCAGGGTCTGCGGCTGGCCCGGAGAGGCAGCAGAAATCCCAAACTCTTTGCAGGGGTACCGGCCAGATTAGGGCAACACCTGAACAGTAAAACCATTTAGGGGAAGCAGAGCTGGGCTGCACCGCGTGGCCAACCTCCCTCTTCTCCGTGAGTCCCAAAGGGGCAGCTCCAAGAATGTGCTGAGAATTCATCCCTTGCGCTAAAAATGAGACGCAAGTAGCACCCACCCGTGAATTTTATTTTCTCTCTCGCTCTGCGGCTCCTGCCTGCTTGTCTCTCCTCAGTGCTCACCTGCACCTGTGCTCGGATGGGGCAGCTGAGGGAAGGTGCTGCCATCTCCCCAGCCCCGGCGGACCGCCCCTCAGCTGTGTCCTCTGTCAGGGAGCGTCGTCATCTCTCCTGCCTCCCAGAGCGTGTCCTGTAGTGGCAGACGCGCGGGCTTTTCCCTGCACGCGCATACGGGAAGGGAAGGGAAGGGAAGGGAAGCACAGTGAGAGCTGGGCTTGTCAAAGAGTAATGGGGGTGGTGGGAAGCGTAGCTAGAACCGGAGAGCTACAGCGCAAAAGCGAAGCGGACGGGACACAAAAGTAAAATGGTGCACAGGAATGCTGAGGAGAGAACTCCCGCAGCACACAGGAAATCAGTGTCAGAATCTATTGTCTTCTGATTGCCAAATTAAAAATAATGGCACGCTTTGCAACGCTAAGCTCGCTCTAATCGTCTGAACTGTTTCTTTCCAACCCCCACCGCCCCCAGCACACCGCTCAGCCTCCTCAGCCTGAAATGCCTTGTTTTCCTTCTTTTTTTTTTTTTTTTTATGACAGGGCAACTTCTGTTCCCGAGGTGGTGCCTACGGTACAGCTATCTCTTCGAAGACAGTTTGGTTTAGGTCAGAGAATGTTGAGCCTGGACTGAATCAGCCTCTGTTTCTATTTCTGGAAATCGTCGGTCCTGTGCATCAAGCCCGGAAAAAAGGAAATATGAACCAAAGGACGTGGGGCCTGCAGGGCTAGGAAATTATTTGAGAAGAGGTTCAGTGGGGAAATGACTCTTTGTCTGTGGGGCGTCCAGGCAAGCAACCCAGCTGCTAGAAAGCGGCGCTGTCCCCAGGATGGCCTCGGCGGTCCCGTTGGAGTCGGGGCAACAAGGACAAGGCAGGGTGAAGCATCTGGCCTGCCGTGTGGAACGTGACTGTACAAAGCACGTGTGATGCACTGCAAGTTTACTTGTTTAAACTGTGAGTTAAAGAAGGTGTGCGGTTGCTTTGTAAACAGCCGACGCTCTAAAGCTACACCCATCTAATTGCTAGCTGTATTAAATCTATCGTATTGCTGTTTCTGCATTAAAAAATAAAAAAGAAAAAAACCAACACACCTATGTAAGCACTTCTAAGTACAACGGAAAACCACTGTTTAACGCGTGGCATGTGTGGGTTGTTTTTTTGGGGTGGGAGGGTGGGGTGTATGACAAAAACCTGCGAGAGACACACGCACATACGCACATGTCATGTTTAGCGCTCACCTAAACCCAAAAAAGAAAATCCACTCTTTATTTTGCAGCATTAGCATTAGCTTCCAGCGCACAGCCTGAGCGCACACCTCTGCTCTCACCGTCTGCTCCCTCTTCAACCGTGTGTGGCTGTCATCAGCTTGCACAGGCTTTGCTCGTGCAAGTTTCCGCGACAGCTTACGAGAAGGCAGGGAAACCAACCCAGCAAGACGCGTAGTGCCTTCCTCTATGGGCTCCGTCCAGCCTTTGTTAAAATGAGCAGAAAAGAAATCTGCTGCTGCCTTTACCCTGACTGACTCTTACAGAGAGCATCTGACTTGACCCGCAGCAAAGCGATGCCCCAGGCAGCAGCACGTATTGGCGCGGACCGCGGTTTCACCCACCTGTTTTACTGCGCCGGTCCTTTCCCACGGCCGATGCCGCAGATGTGGCGCGCCCCACCCCCAAACCTCTTTACGAGGGTTCCCTGGGCTCTGCAAGTCGCCTGCTGGACCTGTTGCTGATTCAGGCACGGGCAAAGTCAGCTTCTTCGCTGGCCTCGGGCCAGGGCAGCCACGTACTCGAGGGAAACTGAGAATATCTCCAGCGAGATCTCACCGGGAGGCTGGGACCTCGTCAGTAGGGGAGAAAGCCAAGCGACTGACACTGAAAGGGAGCTCTTTGCTAGGCTGTAGATCGTAAAGTTAACAAAGAAAACAAACCTGCCTTTTTAAAAATGCCCTCTTTTGAGTCTGCCACATTTGATACGGATTTTTTAAATTGCAGGGTATATCTCCTACAGGCCTCATGCAAAGGGAAGTGAGTACCTCTGGCTCTCAGGACAAGGGGGTCCCTCAGGAGCCCAGGTGCTCACGCCAGCCGGCATCTGGCACAGCACAGGGCAGGAGCTTTGGCAGTAGTACGTGAGCTGAGAATGAGAGTTAGGCAGCACTGCGCGCTTCTCCTGTGAGCCGCCGAGGCTCGCGCGCTGTACCTTCCACAAATAAAAGGCCAGAAGAGTCAGCATTTCTGCCAGTTCCAGCCTCATCCGTACCCTCGTCGGTGTAGCTGTAAGCAAGCGTCCCGTAGCGACTGGGAGCGTGGCAGCTGGGCTTCCTGCGCTGCCTTAGGTTGTGCCCTTGGAGAAACCCTTCTCCGAGCCCCGTGAGCCCCGGGGTGGGTGGGCTGCGGTGCCGTTCAACGCTGAATAGGCACGAAGGCCTGTAAACAAAATGTATTTATATCGCACCCATACCCGGCAGCCAACCGCCGCTTTATTTACGTATTCTGCACCTCCTGCTGACGCTTTTAAACTTAGCCGATATTGCCGCAGTTTTCACTGACGGGGCAGGGGGCTGCCACGCTGCAGGGGGAGTGTCTGGGTGTCTCCCACGGACACAGACGTCCTCAGCTGGGTAGGGACAGGGTGAGAGCTGGAACAACTCTGCTGACATGTAAGGGCCGTCCCAGGGCAAGGCTCCTCGGTCTGGGGGCTGAAAGGCGAGCCACGCTGGGTGGTTGGTGTGGGAGTTGTGGAGCAAGTAGGGGGAAAAAAAACCAACAAGAAAAAACCATCCAAATGTTTCACAGCAGGTAGAAAGCTAGGCAGAAAGCAAACTGAATGCTGTAAAGACAAAAGCCGAAAGCCGGCTATGGACTGTACAAAAAGAGTCAGTGCCACGGAAGGAGGTTATTTCTTCAACTGACCATAGGAGGCTTTTTGTGAGAAAACACAACACCTTTCTGCTACGGCGCGGTACCACAGCAGTAATGGGCCAGAGCGTGCGAGCGCCTTTGGCAGGATCGGTAACGGCCGGGGCACGGCCGACCGGCCAGCCCACCTTCCGCACAAGGAAAACACCATTCCCCTGGAACGCCACGCAGACCCAGGACAGGTAAGGCGGAGGCCGAGCCCAGGCGCCCCCATTGCCAAGGACCACCTTGGCCTTGCAGCGTCTCACGCTTCGGGGTGTTTTGCAGGCCGTGGCTAAGCTCAGGCCCCCTGCTCGTGGCGGCCCCCGGTCCCCCGGCGCCGGTCGGGCCCCAGCCCCCAGCGCGGTGCGGCGCAGGGCAGTGACCCAGCAGGGCGGCCCCACGGGCCTCAGCCCCCCCCCCCCCCGCCTGGGGCCAGGCCCCGCGGCCGCCGGCCCCTTCCTCCTCTGCCCGCTCCCGTCGCAGACGGCTCGGTATGTGTCACGAGCGGCAGCCGCGTTCAGCAGCTCTCGGAGGGCGCGCGGCTGTGCCCGGCCGTGACCGGGGCCCGCAGGGGTTTCCCGCTCGCCCCGAGAAGGCGCTGGCCCCGAGCCGGCGCGTCCCGCCCCGCCCGGCCCTCGGCGCCCTCGCGAGCTGAGCGCGGCCCGGCCAGCAGGGGGCGCTGGCGCTCACCAGCTGGGCGCGGGGGCGGTCCGGCGCGGGGGCGGGGCCGGTGGGGGCCGCTCCTTCCGGCCGCCCTTTAAGGGCCGCCCCGCGGGGCTCGGGCTTCCGGTGGCGCGTGCGCGTCGGAGCGGGGGCGGGAGCGGTGCGTGTGGAGGCCGAAGGGCCGGTGCGTGTGGCGGCCGGGTCGCGAGGCGTCCCTGTGCGGTGCCGGGGCCCCTCTGCGGCCCGGCGTGGGAAGCCCGCGGCCGGCGGAGCCTGCTCGGAGCTGGGCGGGGAGCGCCGCGGCGGTCCGGCCGCCGGCAGCCATCCCCTGCGGTGGCCGGCAGCCCCTCGGGACGCCTGGAGGCCTGGCGGTGCCCGAGCCTCGCCTGCGGCAGCCGCCTGAGAGAGCAGCGCGGCCGTGTCCGGGGGCCGGAGAGCGCTGGTGGGTGAGTTCGGGCAGCGGGGGGCGGGTGTGTGTCTCCGGGCGGGGCCGGGGGGCTCCGTGCCCCGCAGAGGAGCCCCGGTCGGGCATCGTTCGCTTCCGAACAATGCAGGTCTGTCCCTGGTTATTTTCTGTGTACAGTGTTTCGGGCCACCTGAAAGCCTTTGGCCGGGTAGGTTTGGTGCGGGGCGATGGCAGGTGTGGACCCTGAAAGATCTCGGGTGGGGGGCGTGGGAGGTATTTCTTGCCTTAAAACTCTGAGCCCACCTCGTGTGTCATGTCGTGTTATCATGTCGTGAGTCTCGTGACTGTGGCAAATGGCTGAGTCGGGCGTTTTCTGATAACTAACTTCTGAACGTGTGCGTGTGTAGGCACGGGGAGATTTGTGCAGGGTGACGGAGCCCCTTGTGCTTCTGTGCTAATGTCTACCTGTTCTAGACCTCCAGTGTTGGAAAGCCTTTGTTTAGTGCCTAGTTGTGGCTGCGTAACTGCTGTTGCGCCTGCAGCTGTGCTCGCAGGGATGCTGGGTGGCTCCGCATCAAACCGGCCGCCGGGCGGCCGGGTTGTGCCGCAGAGCATGCCGGGAGCTGTAGTCCTTGCGGCTGCCGGGCGGCCGGGTTGTGCCGCAGAGCATGCCGGGAGCTGTATTCCTGGCGCAGTGGCTGCCGGCCCTGTCACGTGGTTCGCCGGGCATGGCGGGAGGCGCGGTCTTCCGGCGCTCGGGTGCCGGACGGCCGTGGCGCGTACGGTACGCGAGGTGTATTTTTGGGGTTGGATTCGTGTTGATTACTGGGGGCTTGCGGGTGCGGCCGCTTCCCGAGAAGCGGTGAGTTCCCCGGGAGCTGACAGAAGGGAAGAGGGAAAGGAGGAGGACGATGACCTTTTCCCCGTGCCCAGGGCGCAGATGATGGCCGCCTCCCCGGCCCACCGGAGGTCCCGCTCAGCCTCCCCTGGCCCCCCTTGCCCCGTGCGCCTGCCCCCAGCTCCGGCACCTCCCCATAAGCGTGCTGCATAGCCTTAGGCCGCCCCCAGGCCCTGTCGTGAAGGCAGCAAGCCGTCCCTCAAGCGCACTGGATTCCCCCTTGGCGCAGGGGCCCTTAGCAGTAGCGTGGGGAGGGAGCGGTGTGTCCAGAAGCCCCTGCGGAAGGAGAGGCTTTGGCCAGGGTCGATCGACGGTAATGACGGTCGCTGTTTCTTCTTTCCCTCTCCCAGAGACCGTGCTGAGGACGTGGTTGTCTGTCCTTCCCCCGGGGATGCCGTTGCCTGCGGCCGTCTCAGGCTCGCGTGGCTTCTCTCTGCCCGTCCTCGCCGTCCTCGCAGCGCAGGGCCGAAAAGGGATAGACAAAGCCCTTCCCGGCTGCGGACAGGAGCTGCCTCGGCTGAAGCTGGAGACGCCAACGAAAGGTAAAGAAGAAGAAACTGAAGGTGCTCTGGCTGCCAGCTGCCTTCCTGCCGCAGGCAAGAGAGAGCCTGTCCATGCAGGTGGGGGAGGAAGGATCCCCCTTCATAGCCCGCAGCGGGCCAGGCCACCAACGTGCACCGTAGGGTCTGTACGCGTAACCCGGAGTTGGGTACGGGCGTGTAGTGCACGAGCGAGCTAGGCTACGTGCCTAGGAAGCCTCATCTGGTAAGAGCTGTAAGACACCCACGTATTCTCTTCAGGTGGAGGACGGCCTAGAGTCTGGAGCTGCAGAAGAGGCAGGGAGGAGAGGAGGGGAAAGAAGCATCTGAACGGCTAAATTGTGCCAGCAGCGCTGAGAGCGAGAGTCGCGGTGAGTCCTGGGCCACTGGGGCCCCGTTGCCTCTCTTGTGCGTCCTGGGCCCTCCCTGTCTCTCCCCCGGCCCCCTCTCTTTCCTTACCTGCTGCAAAATTTTTTTTTTTTGCGCCCCCCCCGCACCTTCTTTCTCCATCTCGCTCTGAGTGTCTCCCTGCCTCCCCGTCTTTTCAGTCCTCCCTCTCTCTGTCCTGTAGCCTGTGGCTCCTTTTTCTTTCTCCGCCTCTCTCTGCCTGGCTCTGGCTCCGTTTTTTTTTTTTTTATTCCTCCTGCTCTGTCCTGTAGCCTGTCGGTGTTTTGTTGTTCTCTGGCTCTCTTGATCTGACTCCCTGTGTTACCGAAAAACGCGTTAAAATCGGAAACGACTCCTCAACACCAATTTAGTATTAAAGAGCAGGCATTCTTTATTCGCGGCGCCGGATGCACGGGGGATCGCTCCTCCTGGCGTGCGTACCTCACGCACCTTTCCCGTACAATTTGTAGATCAATGTTTTACGTATTCATACATATTCATTATTGTCCTGTCTGCTGATTGGTACAAACTTGCTCGTTCCGTATGTCAATCACTGCGCAGGCTCGGTTGTCCTCTTCCGTTGTTCTCTTCTGAGTAGGTGGTGTTACTTGGGTCGGTGGTGGTCTGTGAGTCGGTGGTCGCGATCTCCCCCTGCCGGAATTACCTTTTAGCTTCTCGGCTCTTACTCTTGGCAGTCTTGGCTAGTTTTCTCAGTCCGCTAAGCGAAACCGCGTTTTGTCATCCTTTTCTGACAGAAGCACGTTGTCTGTTGTTCTGTTCGCATTAATGATCGCCTAGGCACTAAAATGCAGATCGACAGATACGCTGATTCGTACGCTCCATGTTCCCGTGATGGAACACCGTCTCTGGTTGATTTCATCACTTTGGTTACATTTCCCCTGTTTGGAAGTTCTGAAATAATAATTTTCTCAATACTTCCATCCTAGATCAATAATATTCCACTATGTCAGTTTAGTGTTTGCTTCATGTTCTGAAATTTTTCACTTGATTGTGGTCTCCAGGGTGTATGCAGGTCCCATTTTCTACCCAAAATTTTATTAATTTGTTGAAGTACCTCTGCAAAAAAATGTGGTGCTCTATCAGAGGACATTCCCGTTGGCACTCTAAATCTTGGTATTATTTCCTTCAGCAACGTCTTAACTACTACTCTAGCTTTGTCGGTGCAGCACGAGAAAGCTGCTGGCCATCTAGAAAATTTGTCAATCAGCACTGACAAATACTGCTCTATCTATTTTGTCTGGGTAACTCAGAGAACTTAATTTGCTAATAATTTCCGGGAGAATTTTTTGTTTTGTTACTCCTAAAGGTTGTTTCCTTTGGTTCAGGGGATTATTTCTAGGACAGATTGGACACTTAGCTACTATGGGTTTAACTATTCTTGTCGTGCCTACACACGCTACAGATGTTTTTAAACTCAAAACCGTAGCGCCTACAGCCTAATGTGTTTGCTCATGGTTTTCTTTTGCAAGTTCTGTCATAACTTGTGGGGTGGTTGTTGTTATTACTTGTTTTTCTGGTGTTACCTACCATCTCTCTGTGTTTTGTGATGCTTCCAATTGTTCTGCTAATTGCTCATCCAATTTATTATATCTCGGTTTCAACTTTGGAATTCTGATCTGTTTTACTGGTACTAGTGCAAGGATACCTTGCTCTGCAGTCCTCTTTGCAGCTTTATCGGTCAGTCGTTTGCTTATGTTTACAGCCGTCTGGCCAAATTGATGAGCTTTGCAACGCTTTACCGCCACTTCTTTTGGTTTCTGCACGTCTTCCGGAAGTTGGAGAATTTCTTCTTTATGCTGTATTGATGATTCTTGGGCTGATGGCAGTCCTTTCTCCTTCCCAATAGCTCCATGATCGTGGATCACACCAAATGCACGTTTGGAATCAGTCTAGATATTTATCCTTTGTCCTTCTGCCATTCGCAGAGCTCGCTTCAATGCTACCAATACTGCTTTCTGTGCTGAGGTGTTTGCAGGCAGCACCCCTGACTCCGTTCCCTCGGCGGCGATAACGACAGCATATCCGGCCATTCGCTTCTCTTCTCGCCCAGAGCTTCTTCCATCTGTAAACAACTCCAGATCAGGATTTTCCCAGAGGTTTGTGTCTCAGGTCTGGTCTGCTGGAATAGACTTGTTCAATAGTTAGCAAGCGATCGTGTTCTAAATTGTCCGTAAGGTTTTCTGTTGTTAAAAACATAGCAGGATTCAGTATAGCAGTAGTCTTCGATTCCACATCGTCTTGTTCTAACAGAACAACTTGATATTTCAACATTCTGCTAAGGGATAGCCAACGACCCCCCTTTTGTTCTAAAACAGTCACCGCTATGTGCGGGACATATACTGTCATCTTCTGTCCCATTGTTAACTTTGGGGCTTCCCGGATCGGCAGCGCTGTTGTTGCTACTGCCCGTAAACACCCAGGCCATCTTTTACTCGCGTGGTCAGGTTGTTTGGAGAAGTAGCCCACAGGTCTCTTCCAGGTTCCCAGTCGCTGTGTCAGCACTCCAAGGGCTAAATGTTGTCTTTCGTGGACAAACAACTGAAAAGGTTTAGCGAAATCAGGTAGGCCTAATGCAGGGGCCATCATCGAGGCTCTTTTCAGTTCTTTGAATGCCGTTTGGCATCCGGGCGTCCAGGTTAAATATTTATCCTTTTGAGTCTTTCAATGCCTCAAATAATGGTTTTACATACAGTCTATAGTTCAGAATCCAGAGCTGATGCTATTTCATTGTTTTCAGAAAAGCTCTCAGTTCCTTCGGGCTGCTAGGTTCGGGAATTTGACAAATAGTTTCTTTCTTTTCACTTTCTAATTGTCTTTGTCTTTGAGATATTTCAAATCCTAAATAAATGGCTGCTTCTTTTCCTATTTGGGTTTTGTTTCTGGAAACTCCGCATCTTCCTTGGCCCAGAAAATTTAAAAATTTCAAAACATTTTTCTTTACTTTGTGCCGCTATCAGAATGTCATCCGCATTCTGTAACAAGATGCCTCTCCCTGGGTTCTGTTTTTTCTATATCTCTAATTTTTTTTTGCCAGCTGAGTCTCAAGTATCGTAGGACTATTTTTAAATCCTTGTGGAAGTACGGTCCATGGTAGCTGTGTCTTTCATTCTGTGGTGGGGCTTTCCCATTGCAAAGCAAATAGGCTTTGACTTTTTATGCCTGGAGGTATGCAAAAGAAGGCGTCCTTCAAATCTAGTACAGTAAACCATTTATGCTCCTCCTTTAAAAGAGGTCAGTAAAGTGTATGGATTAGCTACTACCGGATGTATATCTTGGACCACCTGATTTATAGCCCTTAAATCGTGAACTAGCTAATACTCTTTGCCTCTAGATTTCTTTACTGGCGACACAGGAGTACTATATTCTGATTCACATTCCACTAAAAGCTCATATTCTGAAAAATTTTATAATTAACTTCTGTAATCCTTTTCGAGCCTCTCGCTTAATAGGGTATTGTTTTTGTCTTACGGGCTTGGCTCCAAGCTTTAAGGTTACTTTTACCGGCTCTGCCCACTTAGATCGCTCCGGAGCTCTGCTCGCTCAAACCAAAGGAATTACTACGTTTTCCACTTCCTCGGGAACCCGTTCCTCCCTGGAGGAATCCTGTAACATAAACGCTCTCGCCTCTGTGGCTTTTGATTCTGGTATTAGTGATTTAATCTCTCCATCTTTAAAAGTTACTTGAGCATCTAATTGACCTAATAGATCTCGTCATAACAGAGGCAGTGGACATTCAGGCATATGCAGAAACTGGTGAGTTGCCCATTGCTTCTCCAATTTAAACTTTAATGGCTCTGAGAGGGGCTAATTTTTCTTTGCCCTGTTGCGCTAGCAACATCTACTGATTTATGATCAAATTTCTCTTCACGTGTATTCAATACCAAATAAGTGGCTCCCGTATCTACCAAAAATTCTATTTCTTCATTCCGTAGCTTCAGTGTAACCAGGTGTTCAGCTAGGGTTGATTCCCCTGGTCTCCTTCATGCCGAGCTACTTCAAGCATTTAACCCAGATCTCTGGATTCAGGTTGTTCTAGTTTCTGAAGGTTGTTTTCTCTCCCCCCGCCCCCATCTGGGGCTGATTGTCTTATGAATATAGAGACCAGCTGAATTGCTTTTTCTGGTTTTTCTGGGTTCAAATGAGTATATTTTCTGGTGGTCACCTTCAGTCTTTCCATAAAGGCTGAAGGGGACTCACTTAATTCTTGTCTCACTTCATAAATTTTGACCAATTTATTGCTTTTGGCATTGCTTGTCTTACTCCAAATAAAATCTCTCTCTGACATCTAGTCAACATTCCCCTGGGTCCTGGCTGATTAGGGTCCCACTCGGGATTTGTAGATGGAAAATTCTTATTCATTGTTCTCTGTAAATTCCCGTTAGCATGTGCTCCCTGCACCTGCCTTCTGGCTGTATTCCATACTATTTTCTTGTCAGTTTCACCAAGCGAAGTATCCAGTATCACAAGTAGAGCAACACTCTTTCAAGTTCTCACCACGTTTTCCTCTTTTCAGAAATATTGCCGTAGAATCTTGTGGACATACCTCACGCTGTTTCTGCTGCTCGGGATGATTCCACGGTGTAAAGAACAAATCAACATATGCCACTTCTTCCCGTTTGCCTTCCCTTTTTACAAAACAACATTAATTGCAAGATGGTACGATATTGCAATGTCTCGTGTTCTGGCCATTTGTGCCCACCTTCCAATTGATACGTTGGCCACCAATGATTGCAATATTCAATTAATGGTTTCCGAGTTAGTGGGTCACCGCCCCCGACGTCTTTCCAGTGCTTCAAAATACATCGCAAAGGTGTTCTCTGTGGGATAGGTTTCCTACTCAGTAATGCTCCCGTCTCCCAGTCGACTAGTAGTTGAGATAGTGCACTATCACAAATACTAGTCAGAGGGACTCCAACCCCCGTTAGAGGTCTCACTGGAAATCTGCCACTGGGATCTGTAGCCCCCTGCTAGATATCCCTGGAGACTTCAACCCCCTGTTGAAGACTCCCCTACCCTCGGGTCCCGCTCCACAGGCTTTCGCCTAGCAGAGACTTACCAACCGAGGCACCTCTTGGCCCCGACCCTGCGTGGCTTTCGCCGCGCCTTACGGGCAGGCCTGTGGGACTCAAACCCGCTATCCTATCCTATGTGGGAAACTAACCCCACGTATTATTCTACCTAAGTTTCTTCTTCAAAGAATGCCTTGTTTACCTCAATCCAGGGGATCTTGCTCAGAATTCTCTGGCCCGGGGATCGGAAGCTCTCCCGGAGAATTCCTCGGGGCCGGCTGCAGGTCCCACGATCCCACGGATCCGTCGAGATTCAAAAGCAGGTTCCCACCTGGGGTGCCAAAACTGTTACCGAAAAACGCGTTAAAATCGGAAACGACTCCTCAACACCAATTTAGTATTAAAGAGCAGGCATTCTCTATTCACGGCGCCGGATGCACGGGGGATCGCTCCTCCTGGCGTGCGTACCTCACGCACCTTTCCTGTACAATTTGTAGATGAAAATTTTACATACTCATACATAGTCGTTATTGTCTTGTCTAGCGATGGGTACAAACTTGCTCGTTCCGTATGTCAATCACTGCGCAGGCTCGGTTGTCCTCTTCCGTTGTTCTCTTCTGAGTAGGTGGTGTTACTTGGGTCGGTGGTGGTCTGTGAGTCGGTGGTCGCGATCTCCCCCTGCCGGAATTACCTTTTAGCTTCTCGGCTCTTAATCTTGGCAGTCTTGGCTAGTTTTCTCAGTCCGCTAAGCGAAACCGCGTTTTGTCATCCTTTTCTGACAGAAGCATGTTGTCTGTTGTTCTGCTGACATTAACGATCGCCTAGGCACTAAAATGCAGATCGACAGGTGCGCTGATTGGTACGCTCCATGTTCCCGTAATGGAACACCGTCTCTGGTTGGTTGATTTCATCGCTTTGGTTACACCTGTTCCTGTTGTTCAGTTTCTTCTTTTTTGGCTTTGTGTGATTCTCTCTGTGATTCTGTTTTTCTCTGCCTCGCTTTTCCCAGCTCCCCGTCCCTCACTTTTAATGCCCGTTATCCTTCACCAGCACACTCTCCCTTGGTTCCCATCCTCGTTTCTGAATTCCTCCTGCTTTGCCACGTAGCCCGTGACTTTTTTCTTAATCTCTCTCTGTCTGCCTCAACGCTCCCCCCGTGCTTTTTAATTCGTCTTCTCTGCTCTGTACCCTGCTACTGTTCTTGCCTTTCTGAGTTCTTCTCTGTCCAGCTCCCTTTCCCTATTCATGAATTCCTGTTCTTCCTGCAGCCACCGCTGTTCCCTGTGACCTCCATCTCTCTCTGTCCAGCTCCCTGTCCCTAGGTTTTAATTCCTGCCTCTGCCCGCTGTAGCCTGTCTAGATGTTTCTCTCGGCCTCTCTCTCTGTCCGGCTCCCTCTCTCTGTGTTCTAATTCCACGTTCTCTGTCACGTGGACCCGTGCTATTTGTTTGTCCTCATCTCTCTCTGTCCAGCTCCTTGCTGCGACGTTTTATTTCCTCATTTCCTCCCTCTCTGTCTTTGTAGCCCATTGCTGTTGGTTTGTTTGTTTTTTTTTTTTTCCACTTGTTTCTTCATGTGTCTCTGTCTGCCTCCCAGTCCCTGATCTTTAATTCCTCCTTCCCTGTAGGCCGCTGTTCCTTTTTTCCATTCTACATTGTGTTCTCTTTGGTCTCGTGTTCTTATTCATTGATTCCCTCCTCGCTGCCCTGTGGCTTGTCCCCATTTTATTGTTGCTTCTCTCTCCCTCTCTCTGGCTTCTTGCCCCTGTTTTTAAAATTCCTCCCTCTCTTCTCTCTTCCCTGTAGGCCGTGTGATCTTTAGCCTTTCTCCATGTCTTTCTGCCCATCTCTCTGTGTCTATTCATTAATTCTTCCCTCTCTGCCCTGTAGCCTGTAGCTTCTGTCCTTTCTCCATCTTGCTGTCCCTGGCTCCCCCGTGACCCTATGCTAGAATTGTTTCTCTCTTCTCTCCGTACGCATTGCGATTCCTTTTGCTCTCTGTCTCCCTTTGGTTTTTTTCTTTTTTTTTTTCTGGCTCCCTGTCCCTAATTCTTAATTCTCTGCCTTCTCGTGCCCCATGGTTTGTTCTGTGGGGTTCTCTCGCGGTTCCCTCGCAGTTCCCTCCAGTCCATACTGGGCTATATTGGTCTAGTCCATACTGGGCTATATTGGTCTGTCCCGGCTTCCTCCCACTTCTTTCCCAGTGCCTCACAGTAGGTCCCGGTTCCGTCCATGGGGGGAACTGTGAGGGAACTGTGAGGGAACTGTGAGGGAACTGTGAGGGAACTGTGAGGGAACTGTGAGGGAACTGTGAGGGAACTGTGAGGGAACTGTGAGGGAACTGTGAGGGAACTGTGAGGGAACTGTGAGGGAACTGTGAGGGAACTGTGAGGGAACTGTGAGGGAACTGTGAGGGAACTGTGAGGGAACTGTGAGGGAACTGTGAGGGAACTGTGAGGGAACTGTGAGGGAACTGTGAGGGAACTGTGAGGGAACTGTGAGGGAACTGTGAGGGAACTGTGAGGGAACTGTGAGGGAACTGTGAGGGAACTGTGAGGGAACTGTGAGGGAACTGTGAGGGAACTGTGAGGGAACTGTGAGGGAACTGTGAGGGAACTGTGAGGGAACTGTGAGGGAACTGTGAGGGAACTGTGAGGGAACTGTGAGGGAACTGTGAGGGAACTGTGAGGGAACTGTGAGGGAACTGTGAGGGAACTGTGAGGGAACTGTGAGGGAACTGTGAGGGAACTGTGAGGGAACTGTGAGGGAACTGTGAGGGAACTGTGAGGGAACTGTGAGGGAACTGTGAGGGAACTGTGAGGGAACTGTGAGGGAACTGTGAGGGAACTGTGAGGGAACTGTGAGGGAACTGTGAGGGAACTGTGAGGGAACTGTGAGGGAACTGTGAGGGAACTGTGAGGGAACTGTGAGGGAACTGTGAGGGAACTGTGAGGGAACTGTGAGGGAACTGTGAGGGAACTGTGAGGGAACTGTGAGGGAACTGTGAGGGAACTGTGAGGGAACTGTGAGGGAACTGTGAGGGAACTGTGAGGGAACTGTGAGGGAACTGTGAGGGAACTGTGAGGGAACTGTGAGGGAACTGTGAGGGAACTGTGAGGGAACTGTGAGGGAACTGTGAGGGAACTGTGAGGGAACTGTGAGGGAACTGTGAGGGAACTGTGAGGGAACTGTGAGGGAACTGTGAGGGAACTGTGAGGGAACTGTGAGGGAACTGTGAGGGAACTGTGAGGGAACTGTGAGGGAACTGTGAGGGAACTGTGAGGGAACTGTGAGGGAACTGTGAGGGAACTGTGAGGGAACTGTGAGGGAACTGTGAGGGAACTGTGAGGAGGGGGGCGGCCCCCCGGGCCCCAGCCCCCCCCCCCCCGCCTGGGGCCAGGCCCCGCGGCCGCCGGCCCCTTCCTCCTCTGCCCGCTCCCGTCGCGGACGGCTCGGTATGTGTCACGAGCGGCAGCCCCGTTCAGCAGCTCTCGGAGGGCGCGCGGCTCTGCCCGGCCGTGACCGGGGCCCGCAGGGGTTTCCCGCTCGCTCCGAGAAGGCGCTGGCCCCGAGCCGGCGCGTCCCGCCCCGCCCGGCCCTCGGCGCCCTCGCGAGCTGAGCGCGGCCCGGCCAGCAGGGGGCGCTGGCGCTCACCGGCTGGGCGCGGTGGCGGGGCCGGTGGGGGCCGTTCCTTCCGGCCGCCCTTTAAGGGCCGCCCCGCGGGGCTCGGGCTTCCGGTGGCGCGTGCGCGGCGCGTCGGAGCGGGGGCGGGAGCGGTGCGTGTGGAGGCCGAAGGGCCGGTGCGTGTGGCGGCCGGGTCGCGAGGCGTCCCTGTGCGGTGCCGGGGCCCCTCTGCGGCCCGGCGTGGGAAGCCCGCGGCCGGCGGAGCCTGCTCGGAGCTGGGCGGGGAGCGCCGCGGCGGTCCGGCCGCCGGCAGCCATCCCCTGCGGTGGCCGGCAGCCCCTCGGGACGCCTGGAGGCCTGGCGGTGCCCGAGCCTCGCCTGCGGCAGCCGCCTGAGAGAGCAGCGCGGCCGTGTCCGGGGGCCGGAGAGCGCTGGTGGGTGAGTTCGGGCAGCGGGGGGCGGGTGTGTGTCTCCGGGCGGGGCCGGGGGGCTCCGTGCCCCGCAGAGGAGCCCCGGTCGGGCATCGTTCGCTTCCGAACAATGCAGGTCTGTCCCTGGTTATTTTCTGTGTACAGTGTTTCGGGCCACCTGAAAGCCTTTGGCCGGGTAGGTTTGGTGCGGGGCGATGGCAGGTGTGGACCCTGAAAGATCTCGGGTGGGGGGCGTGGGAGGTATTTCTTGCCTTAAAACTCTGAGCCCACCTCGTGTGTCATGTCGTGTTATCATGTCGTGAGTCTCGTGACTGTGGCAAATGGCTGAGTCGGGCGTTTTCTGATAACTAACTTCTGAACGTGTGCGTGTGTAGGCACGGGGAGATTTGTGCAGGGTGACGGAGCCCCTTGTGCTTCTGTGCTAATGTCTACCTGTTCTAGACCTCCAGTGTTGGAAAGCCTTTGTTTAGTGCCTAGTTGTGGCTGCGTAACTGCTGTTGCGCCTGCAGCTGTGCTCGCAGGGATGCTGGGTGGCTCCGCATCAAACCGGCCGCCGGGCGGCCGGGTTGTGCCGCAGAGCATGCCGGGAGCTGTATTCCTGGCGCAGTGGCTGCCGGCCCTGTCACGTGGTTCGCCGGGCATGGCGGGAGGCGCGGTCTTCCGGCACTCGGGTGCCGGGCGGCCGTGGCGCGTACGGTACGCGAGGTGTATTTTTGGGGTTGGATTCGTGTTGATTACTGGGGGCTTGCGGGTGCGGCCGCTTCCCGAGAAGCGGTGAGTTCCCCGGGAGCTGACAGAAGGGAAGAGGGAAAGGAGGAGGACGATGACCTTTTCCCCGTGCCCAGGGCGCAGATGATGGCCGCCTCCCCGGCCCACCGGAGGTCCCGCTCAGCCTCCCCTGGCCCCCCTTGCCCCGTGCGCCTGCCCCCAGCTCCGGCACCTCCCCATAAGCGTGCTGCATAGCCTTAGGCCGCCCCCAGGCCCTGTCGTGAAGGCAGCAAGCCGTCCCTCAAGCGCACTGGATTCCCCCTTGGCGCAGGGGCCCTTAGCAGTAGCGTGGGGAGGGAGCGGTGTGTCCAGAAGCCCCTGCGGAAGGAGAGGCTTTGGCCAGGGTCGATCGACGGTAATGACGGTCGCTGTTTCTTCTTTCCCTCTCCCAGAGACCGTGCTGAGGACGTGGTTGTCTGTCCTTCCCCCGGGGATGCCGTTGCCTGCGGCCGTCTCAGGCTCGCGTGGCTTCTCTCTGCCCGTCCTCGCAGCGCAGGGCCGAAAAGGGATAGGCAAAACCCTTCCCGGCTGCGGACAGGAGCTGCCTCGGCTGAAGCTGGAGACGCCAACGAAAGGTAAAGAAGAAGAAACTGAAGGTGCTCTGGCTGCCAGCTGCCTTCCTGCCGCAGGCAAGAGAGAGCCTGTCCATGCAGGTGGGGGAGGAAGGATCCCCCTTCATAGCCCGCAGCGGGCCAGGCCACCAACGTGCACCGTAGGGTCTGTACGCGTAACCCGGAGTTGGGTACGGGTGTGTAGTGCACGAGCGAGCTAGGCTACGTGCCTAGGAAGCCTCATCTGGTAAGAGCTGTAAGACACCCACGTATTCTCTTCAGGTGGAGGACGGCCTAGAGTCTGGAGCTGCAGAAGAGGCAGGGAGGAGAGGAGGGGAAAGAAGCATCTGAACGGCTAAATTGTGCCAGCAGCGCTGAGAGCGAGAGTCGCGGTGAGTCCTGGGCCACTGGGGCCCCGTTGCCTCTCTTGTGCGTCCTGGGCCCTCCCTGTCTCTCCCCCGGCCCCCTCTCTTTCCTTACCTGCTGCAAAATTTACTTTTTTTTTTTGCGGCCCCCCCCCCCGCACCTTCTTTCTCCATCTCGCTCTGAGTGGCTCCTTGCCTCCCTGTCTTTTCAGTCCTCCCTCTCTCTGTCCTGTAGCCTGTGGTTCCTTTTTCTTTCTCCGCCTCTCTCTGCCTGGCTCTGGCTCCGTTTTTTTTTTTTTTTTTTATTCCTCCTGCTCTGTCCTGTAGCCTGTCGGTGTTTTGTTGTTCACTGGCTCTCTTGATCTGACTCCCTGTGTTACCGAAAAACGCGTTAAAATCGGAAACGACTCCTCAACACCAATTTAGTATTAAAGAGCAGGCATTCTTTATTCGTGGCGCCGGATGCACGGGGGATCGCTCTTCCTGGCGTGCGTACCTCACACACCTTTCCCGTACAATTTGTAGATCAATGTTTTACGTATTCATACATATTCATTATTGTCCTGTCTGCTGATTGGTACAAACTTGCTCGTTCCGTATGTAAATCGCTGCGCAGGCTCGGTTGTCCTCTGCCGTTGTTCTCTTCTGTTACTTGGGTCGGTGGTGGTCTGTGAGTCGGTGGTTGCGATCTCCCCCTGCCGGAATTACCTTTTAGCTTCTCGGCTCTTACTCTTGGCAGTCTTGGCTAGTTTTCTCAGTCCGCTAAGCGAAACAGCGTTTTTTCATCCTTTTCTGACAGAAGCATGTTGTCTGTTGTTCTGTTCGCATTAATGATCGCCTACGGACTAAAATGCAGATCGACAGATACGCTGATTGGTACGCTCCATGTTCCCGTAATGGAACACCGTCTCTGGTTGATTTCATCACTTTGGTTACATTTCCCCTGTTTGGAAGTTCTGAAATAATAATTTTCTCAATACTTCCATCCTAGATCAATAATATTCCACTATGTCAGTTTAGTGTTTGCTTCATGTTCTGAAATTTTTCACTTGATTGTGGTCTCCAGGGTGTATGCAGGTCCCATTTTCTACCCAAAATTTTATTAATTTGTTGAAGTACCTCTGCAAAAAAATGTGGTGCTCTATCAGAGGACATTCCCGTTGGCACTCTAAATCTTGGTATTATTTCCTTCAGCAACGTCTTAACTACTACTCTAGCTTTGTCGGTGCAGCACGAGAAAGCTGCTGGCCATCTAGAAAATTTGTCAATCAGCACTGACAAATACTGCTATATCTATTTTGTCTGGGTAACTCAGAGAACTTAATTTGCTAATAATTTCCGGGAGAATTTTTTGTTTTGTTACTCCTAAAGGTTGTTTCCTTTGGTTCAGGGGATTATTTCTAGGACAGATTGGACACTTAGCTACTATGGGTTTAACTATTCTTGTCATGCCTACACACGCTACAGATGTTTTTAAACTCAAAACCGTAGCGCCTACAGCCTAATGTGTTTGCTCATGGTTTTCTTTTGCAAGTTCTGTCATAACTTGTGGGGTGGTTGTTGTTATTACTTGTTTTTCTGGTGTTACCTACCATCTCTCTGTGTTTTGTGATGCTTCCAATTGTTCTGCTAATTGCTCATCCAATTTATTATATCTCGGTTTCAACTTTGGAATTCTGATCTGTTTTACTGGTACTAGTGCAAGGATACCTTGCTCTGCAGTCCTCTTTGCAGCTTTATCGGTCAGTCGTTTGCTTATGTTTACAGCCGTCTGGCCAAATTGATGAGCTTTGCAACGCTTTACCGCCACTTCTTTTGGTTTCTGCACGTCTTCCGGAAGTTGGAGAATTTCTTCTTTATGCTGTATTGATGATTCTTGGGCTGATGGCAGTCCTTTCTCCTTCCCAATAGCTCCATGATCGTGGATCACACCAAATGCACGTTTGGAATCAGTCTAGATATTTATCCTTTGTCCTTCTGCCATTCGCAGAGCTCGCTTCAATGCTACCAATACTGCTTTCTGTGCTGAGGTGTTTGCAGGCAGCACCCCTGACTCCGTTCCCTCGGCGGCGATAACGACAGCATATCCGGCCATTCGCTTCTCTTCTCGCCCAGAGCTTCTTCCATCTGTAAACAACTCCAGATCAGGATTTTCCCAGAGGTTTGTGTCTCAGGTCTGGTCTGCTGGAATAGACTTGTTCAATAGTTAGCAAGCGATCGTGTTCTAAATTGTCCGTAAGGTTTTCTGTTGTTAAAAACATAGCAGGATTCAGTATAGCAGTAGTCTTCGATTCCACATCGTCTTGTTCTAACAGAACAACTTGATATTTCAACATTCTGCTAAGGGATAGCCAACGACCCCCCTTTTGTTCTAAAACAGTCACCGCTATGTGCGGGACATATACTGTCATCTTCTGTCCCATTGTTAACTTTGGGGCTTCCCGGATCGGCAGCGCTGTTGTTGCTACTGCCCGTAAACACCCAGGCCATCTTTTACTCGCGTGGTCAGGTTGTTTGGAGAAGTAGCCCACAGGTCTCTTCCAGGTTCCCAGTCGCTGTGTCAGCACTCCAAGGGCTAAATGTTGTCTTTCGTGGACAAACAACTGAAAAGGTTTAGCGAAATCAGGTAGGCCTAATGCAGGGGCCATCATCGAGGCTCTTTTCAGTTCTTTGAATGCCGTTTGGCATCCGGGCGTCCAGGTTAAATATTTATCCTTTTGAGTCTTTCAATGCCTCAAATAATGGTTTTACATACAGTCTATAGTTCAGAATCCAGAGCTGATGCTATTTCATTGTTTTCAGAAAAGCTCTCAGTTCCTTCGGGCTGCTAGGTTCGGGAATTTGACAAATAGTTTCTTTCTTTTCACTTTCTAATTGTCTTTGTCTTTGAGATATTTCAAATCCTAAATAAATGGCTGCTTCTTTTCCTATTTGGGTTTTGTTTCTGGAAACTCCGCATCTTCCTTGGCCCAGAAAATTTAAAAATTTCAAAACATTTTTCTTTACTTTGTGCCGCTATCAGAATGTCATCCGCATTCTGTAACAAGATGCCTCTCCCTGGGTTCTGTTTTTTCTATATCTCTAATTTTTTTTTGCCAGCTGAGTCTCAAGTATCGTAGGACTATTTTTAAATCCTTGTGGAAGTACGGTCCATGGTAGCTGTGTCTTTCATTCTGTGGTGGGGCTTTCCCATTGCAAAGCAAATAGGCTTTGACTTTTTATGCCTGGAGGTATGCAAAAGAAGGCGTCCTTCAAATCTAGTACAGTAAACCATTTATGCTCCTCCTTTAAAAGAGGTCAGTAAAGTGTATGGATTAGCTACTACCGGATGTATATCTTGGACCACCTGATTTATAGCCCTTAAATCGTGAACTAGCTAATACTCTTTGCCTCTAGATTTCTTTACTGGCGACACAGGAGTACTATATTCTGATTCACATTCCACTAAAAGCTCATATTCTGAAAAATTTTATAATTAACTTCTGTAATCCTTTTCGAGCCTCTCGCTTAATAGGGTATTGTTTTTGTCTTACGGGCTTGGCTCCAAGCTTTAAGGTTACTTTTACCGGCTCTGCCCACTTAGATCGCTCCGGAGCTCTGCTCGCTCAAACCAAAGGAATTACTACGTTTTCCACTTCCTCGGGAACCCGTTCCTCCCTGGAGGAATCCTGTAACATAAACGCTCTCGCCTCTGTGGCTTTTGATTCTGGTATTAGTGATTTAATCTCTCCATCTTTAAAAGTTACTTGAGCATCTAATTGACCTAATAGATCTCGTCATAACAGAGGCAGTGGACATTCAGGCATATGCAGAAACTGGTGAGTTGCCCATTGCTTCTCCAATTTAAACTTTAATGGCTCTGAGAGGGGCTAATTTTTCTTTGCCCTGTTGCGCTAGCAACATCTACTGATTTATGATCAAATTTCTCTTCACGTGTATTCAATACCAAATAAGTGGCTCCCGTATCTACCAAAAATTCTATTTCTTCATTCTGTAGCTTCAGTGTAACCAGGTGTTCAGCTAGGGTTGATTCCCCTGGTCTCCTTCATGCCAAGCTACTTCAAGCATTTAACCCAGATCTCTGGATTCAGGTTGTTCTAGTTTCTGAAGGTTGTTTTCTCTCCCCCCGCCCCCATCTGGGGCTGATTGTCTTATGAATATAGAGACCAGCTGAATTGCTTTTTCTGGTTTTTCTGGGTTCAAATGAGTATATTTTCTGGTGGTCACCTTCAGTCTTTCCATAAAGGCTGAAGGGGACTCACTTAATTCTTGTCTCACTTCATAAATTTTGACCAATTTATTGCTTTTGGCATTGCTTGTCTTACTCCAAATAAAATCTCTCTCTGACATCTAGTCAACATTCCCCTGGGTCCTGGCTGATTAGGGTCCCACTCGGGATTTGTAGATGGAAAATTCTTATTCATTGTTCTCTGTAAATTCCTGTTAGCATGTGCTCCCTGCACCTGCCTTCTGGCTGTATTCCATACTATTTTCTTGTCAGTTTCATCAAGCGAAGTATCCAGTATCACAAGTAGAGCAACACTCTTTCAAGTTCTCACCACGTTTTCCTCTTTTCAGAAACATTGCCGTAGAATCTTGTGGACATACCTCACGCTGTTTCTGCTGCTCGGGATGATTCCACGGTGTAAAGAACAAATCAACATATGCCACTTCTTCCCATTTGCCTTCCCTTTTTACAAAACAACATTAATTGCAAGATGGTACGATATTGCAATGTCTCGTGTTCTGGCCATTTGTGCCCACCTTCCAATTGATACGTTGGCCACCAATGATTGCAATATTCAATTAATGGTTTCCGAGTTAGTGGGTCACCGCCCCCGACGTCTTTCCAGTGCTTCAAAATACATCGCAAAGGTGTTCTCTGTGGGATAGGTTTCCTACTCAGTAATGCTCCCGTCTCCCAGTCGACTAGTAGTTGTGATAGTGCACTATCACAAATACTAGTCAGAGGGACTCCAACCCCCGTTAGAGGTCTCACTGGAAATCTGCCACTGGGATCTGTAGCCCCCTGCTAGATATCCCTGGAGACTTCAACCCCCTGTTGAAGACTCCCCTACCCTCGGGTCCCGCTCCACAGGCTTTCGCCTAGCAGAGACTTACCAACCGAGGCACCTCTTGGCCCCGACCCTGCGTGGCTTTCGCCGCGCCTTACGGGCAGGCCTGTGGGACTCAAACCCGCTATCCTATCCTATGTGGGAAACTAACCCCACGTATTATTCTACCTAAGTTTCTTCTTCAAATAATGCCTTGTTTACCTCAATCCAGGGGATCTTGCTCAGAATTCTCTGGCCCGGGGATCGGAAGCTCTCCCGGAGAATTCCTCGGGGCCGGCTGCAGGTCCCACGATCCCACGGATCCGTCGAGATTCAAAAGCAGGTTCCCACCTGGGGTGCCAAAACTGTTACCGAAAAACGTGTTAAAATCGGAAACGACTCCTCAACACCAATTTAGTATTAAAGAGCAGGCATTCTCTATTCACGGCGCCGGATGCACGGGGGATCGCTCCTCCTGGCGTGCGTACCTCACGCACCTTTCCTGTACAATTTGTAGATGAAAATTTTACATACTCATACATAGTCGTTATTGTCTTGTCTAGCGATGGGTACAAACTTGCTCGTTCCGTATGTCAATCACTGCGCAGGCTCGGTTGTCCTCTTCCGTTGTTCTCTTCTGAGTAGGTGGTGTTACTTGGGTCGGTGGTGGTCTGTGAGTCGGTGGTCGCGATCTCCCCCTGCCGGAATTACCTTTTAGCTTCTCGGCTCTTACTCTTGGCAGTCTTGGCTAGTTTTCTCAGTCCGCTAAGCGAAACCGCGTTTTGTCATCCTTTTCTGACAGAAGCATGTTGTCTGTTGTTCTGCTGACATTAACGATCGCCTAGGCACTAAAATGCAGATCAACAGGTGCGCTGATTGGTACGCTCCATGTTCCCGTAATGGAACACCGTCTCTGGTTGGTTGATTTCATCGCTTTGGTTACACCTGTTCCTGTTGTTCAGTTTCTTCTTTTTTGGCTTTGTGTGATTCTCTCTGTGATTCTGTTTTTCTCTGCCTCGCTTTTCCCAGCTCCCCGTCCCTCACTTTTAATGCCCGTTATCCTTCACCAGCACACTCTCCCTTGGTTCCCATCCTCGTTTCTGAATTCCTCCTGCTTTGCCACGTAGCCCGTGACTTTTTTCTTAATCTCTCTCTGTCTGCCTCAACGCTCCCCCCGTGCTTTTTAATTCGTCTTCTCTGCTCTGTACCCTGCTACTGTTCTTGCCTTTCTGAGTTCTTCTCTGTCCAGCTCCCTTTCCCTATTCATGAATTCCTGTTCTTCCTGCAGCCACCGCTGTTCCCTGTGACCTCCATCTCTCTCTGTCCAGCTCCCTGTCCCTAGGTTTTAATTCCTGCCTCTGCCCGCTGTAGCCTGTCTAGATGTTTCTCTCGGCCTCTCTCTCTGTCCGGCTCCCTCTCTCTGTGTTCTAATTCCACGTTCTCTGTCACGTGGACCCGTGCTATTTGTTTGTCCTCATCTCTCTCTGTCCAGCTCCTTGCTGCGATGTTTTATTTCCTCATTTCCTCCCTCTCTGTCTTTGTAGCCCATTGCTGTTGGTTTGTTTTTTGTTTTTTTTTTTCCACTTGTTTCTTCATGTGTCTCTGTCTGCCTCCCAGTCCCTGATCTTTAATTCCTCCTTCCCTGTAGGCCGCTGTTCCTTTTTTCCATTCTACATTGTGTTCTCTTTGGTCTCGTGTTCTTATTCATTGATTCCCTCCTCGCTGCCCTGTGGCTTGTCCCCATTTTATTGTTGCTTCTCTCTCCCTCTCTCTGGCTTCTTGCCCCTGTTTTTAAAATTCCTCCCTCTCTTCTCTCTTCCCTGTAGGCCGTGTGATCTTTAGCCTTTCTCCATGTCTTTCTGCCCATCTCTCTGTGTCTATTCATTAATTCTTCCCTCTCTGCCCTGTAGCCTGTAGCTTCTGTCCTTTCTCCATCTTGCTGTCCCTGGCTCCCCCGTGACCCTATGCTAGAATTGTTTCTCTCTTCTCTCCGTACGCATTGCGATTCCTTTTGCTCTCTGTCTCCCTTTGGTTTTTTTCTTTTTTTTTTTCTGGCTCCCTGTCCCTAATTCTTAATTCTCTGCCTTCTCGTGCCCCATGGTTTGTTCTGTGGGGTTCTCTCGCGGTTCCCTCGCAGTTCCCTCCAGTCCATACTGGGCTATATTGGTCTAGTCCATACTGGGCTATATTGGTCTGTCCCGGCTTCCTCCCACTTCTTTCCCAGTGCCTCACAGTAGGTCCCGGTTCCGTCCATGGGGGGAACTGTGAGGGAACTGTGAGGGAACTGTGAGGGAACTGTGAGGGAACTGTGAGGGAACTGTGAGGGAACTGTGAGGGAACTGTGAGGGAACTGTGAGGGAACTGTGAGGGAACTGTGAGGGAACTGTGAGGGAACTGTGAGGGAACTGTGAGGGAACTGTGAGGGAACTGTGAGGGAACTGTGAGGGAACTGTGAGGGAACTGTGAGGGAACTGTGAGGGAACTGTGAGGGAACTGTGAGGGAACTGTGAGGGAACTGTGAGGGAACTGTGAGGGAACTGTGAGGGAACTGTGAGGGAACTGTGAGGGAACTGTGAGGGAACTGTGAGGGAACTGTGAGGGAACTGTGAGGGAACTGTGAGGGAACTGTGAGGGAACTGTGAGGGAACTGTGAGGGAACTGTGAGGGAACTGTGAGGGAACTGTGAGGGAACTGTGAGGGAACTGTGAGGGAACTGTGAGGGAACTGTGAGGGAACTGTGAGGGAACTGTGAGGGAACTGTGAGGGAACTGTGAGGGAACTGTGAGGGAACTGTGAGGGAACTGTGAGGGAACTGTGAGGGAACTGTGAGGGAACTGTGAGGGAACTGTGAGGGAACTGTGAGGGAACTGTGAGGGAACTGTGAGGGAACTGTGAGGGAACTGTGAGGGAACTGTGAGGGAACTGTGAGGAGGGGGGCGGCCCCCCGGGCCCCAGCCCCTCCCCCCCGCCTGGGGCCAGGCCCCGCGGCCGCCGGCCCCTTCCTCCTCTGCCCGCTCCCGTCGCAGACGGCTCGGTATGTGTCACGAGCGGCAGCCGCGTTCAGCAGCTCTCGGAGGGCGCGCGGCTCTGCCCGGCCGTGACCGGGGCCCGCAGGGGTTTCCCGCTCGCTCCGAGAAGGCGCTGGCCCCGAGCCGGCGCGTCCCGCCCCGCCCGGCCCTCGGCGCCCTCGCGAGCTGAGCGCGGCCCGGCCAGCAGGGGGCGCTGGCGCTCACCGGCTGGGCGCGGTGGCGGGGCCGGTGGGGGCCGTTCCTTCCGGCCGCCCTTTAAGGGCCGCCCCGCGGGGCTCGGGCTTCCGGTGGCGCGTGCGCGGCGCGTCGGAGCGGGGGCGGGAGCGGTGCGTGTGGAGGCCGAAGGGCCGGTGCGTGTGGCGGCCGGGTCGCGAGGCGTCCCTGTGCGGTGCCGGGGCCCCTCTGCGGCCCGGCGTGGGAAGCCCGCGGCCGGCGGAGCCTGCTCGGAGCTGGGCGGGGAGCGCCGCGGCGGTCCGGCCGCCGGCAGCCATCCCCTGCGGTGGCCGGCAGCCCCTCGGGACGCCTGGAGGCCTGGCGGTGCCCGAGCCTCGCCTGCGGCAGCCGCCTGAGAGAGCAGCGCGGCCGTGTCCGGGGGCCGGAGAGCGCTGGTGGGTGTGTGTCTCCGGGCGGGGCCGGGGGGCTCCGTGCCCCGCAGAGGAGCCCCGGTCGGGCATCGTTCGCTTCCGAACAATGCAGGTCTGTCCCTGGTTATTTTCTGTGTACAGTGTTTCGGGCCACCTGAAAGCCTTTGGCCGGGTAGGTTTGGTGCGGGGCGATGGCAGGTGTGGACCCTGAAAGATCTCGGGTGGGGGGCGTGGGAGGTATTTCTTGCCTTAAAACTCTGAGCCCACCTCGTGTGTCATGTCGTGTTATCATGTCGTGAGTCTCGTGACTGTGGCAAATGGCTGAGTCGGGCGTTTTCTGATAACTAACTTCTGAACGTGTGCGTGTGTAGGCACGGGGAGATTTGTGCAGGGTGACGGAGCCCCTTGTGCTTCTGTGCTAATGTCTACCTGTTCTAGACCTCCAGTGTTGGAAAGCCTTTGTTTAGTGCCTAGTTGTGGCTGCGTAACTGCTGTTGCGCCTGCAGCTGTGCTCGCAGGGATGCTGGGTGGCTCCGCATCAAACCGGCCGCCGGGCGGCCGGGTTGTGCCGCAGAGCATGCCGGGAGCTGTATTCCTGGCGCAGTGGCTGCCGGCCCTGTCACGTGGTTCGCCGGGCATGGCGGGAGGCGCGGTCTTCCGGCGCTCGGGTGCCGGGCGGCCGTGGCGCGTACGGTACGCGAGGTGTATTTTTGGGGTTGGCTTCGTGTTGATTACTGGGGGCTTGCGGGTGCGGCCGCTTCCCGAGAAGCGGTGAGTTCCCCGGGAGCTGACAGAAGGGAAGAGGGAAAGGAGGAGGACGATGACCTTTTCCCCGTGCCCAGGGCGCAGATGATGGCCGCCTCCCCGGCCCACCGGAGGTCCCGCTCAGCCTCCCCTGGCCCCCCTTGCCCCGTGCGCCTGCCCCCAGCTCCGGCACCTCCCCATAAGCGTGCTGCATAGCCTTAGGCCGCCCCCAGGCCCTGTCGTGAAGGCAGCAAGCCGTCCCTCAAGCGCACTGGATTCCCCCTTGGCGCAGGGGCCCTTAGCAGTAGCGTGGGGAGGGAGCGGTGTGTCCAGAAGCCCCTGCGGAAGGAGAGGCTTTGGCCAGGGTCGATCGACGGTAATGACGGTCGCTGTTTCTTCTTTCCCTCTCCCAGAGACCGTGCTGAGGACGTGGTTGTCTGTCCTTCCCCCGGGGATGCCGTTGCCTGCGGCCGTCTCAGGCTCGCGTGGCTTCTCTCTGCCCGTCCTCGCAGCGCAGGGCCGAAAAGGGATAGACAAAACCCTTCCCGGCTGCGGACAGGAGCTGCCTCGGCTGAAGCTGGAGACGCCAACGAAAGGTAAAGAAGAAGAAACTGAAGGTGCTCTGGCTGCCAGCTGCCTTCCTGCCGCAGGCAAGAGAGAGCCTGTCCATGCAGGTGGGGGAGGAAGGATCCCCCTTCATAGCCCGCAGCGGGCCAGGCCACCAACGTGCACCGTAGGGTCTGTACGCGTAACCCGGAGTTGGGTACGGGCGTGTAGTGCACGAGCGAGCTAGGCTACGTGCCTAGGAAGCCTCATCTGGTAAGAGCTGTAAGACACCCACGTATTCTCTTCAGGTGGAGGACGGCCTAGAGTCTGGAGCTGCAGAAGAGGCAGGGAGGAGAGGAGGGGAAAGAAGCATCTGAACGGCTAAATTGTGCCAGCAGCGCTGAGAGCGAGAGTCGCGGTGAGTCCTGGGCCACTGGGGCCCCGTTGCCTCTCTTGTGCGTCCTGGGCCCTCCCTGTCTCTCCCCCGGCCCCCTCTCTTTCCTTACCTGCTGCAAAATTTTTTTTTTTTGCGCCCCCCCCGCACCTTCTTTCTCCGTCTCGCTCTGAGTGTCTCCCTGCCTCCCTGTCTTTTCAGTCCTCCCTCTCTCTGTCCTGTAGCCTGTGGCTCCTTTTTCTTTCTCCGCCTCTCTCTGCCTGGCTCTGGCTCCGTGTTTGTTTTTTTTTTATTACTCCTGCTCTGTCCTGTAGCCTGTCGGTGTTTTGTTCTCTGGCTCTCTTGATCTGACTCCCTGTGTTACCGAAAAACGCGTTAAAATCGGAAACGACTCCTCAACACCAATTTAGTATTAAAGAGCAGGCATTCTTTATTCGCGGCGCCGGATGCACGGGGGATCGCTCCTCCTGGCGTGCGTACCTCACGCACCTTTCCCGTACAATTTATAGATGAAAATTTCACATACTCATACATAGTCATTATTGTCTTCTCTAGTGATGGGTATAAACTTGCTCGTTCCCTATGTCAGTCACTGCGCAGGCTCGGTTGTCCTCCCAGTACAGTGCGGGGAACGGGGACGTACAGTGCGGGGAACGGGGACGTACCAGGATCTACTGGGTTGTACTGGGAGGGAACTGGGACGTACTGGGAGGCTCTACAATGTCCTGGGATGTCCTGGGATGTAGTGTGGAGGAACTAGGATGTACAGGCTTGTACTGGGTTGTACCGGGTGGAACTGGCAGGAATTTGGGATGTACCAGGATGTACTGGGATGTACTGGGAGGTAACTGTTATGTACTGGGAAGGAACTGGTAGGGAACTGGGATGTACTGTTATGTACTGGGAGGGAAGTGTTATGTACTGAGGGTAACTGGGACGTACTGGGATGTGCTGGGAGGGAACTGGGAAGTACTGGGAGGGCACTGGTAGGGAACTGGGATGTACTGTTATGTACTGGGAGGGAAGTGTTATGTACTGAGGGTAACTGGGACGTACTGGGATGTACTGGGAGGGAACTGGGATGTACTGGGAGGGCACTGGAATGTAATGGGATGTACTGGGAGGGAACTGGGGTGTACTGGGAGGCACTACAATGTCCTGGGATGTCCTGGGATGTAGTGTGGAGGAACTAGGATGTACAGGCTTGTACTGGGTTGTACCGGGTGGAACTAGCAGGGATTTGGGATCTACCAGGATCTACTGGGATGTACTGGGATGTACTGGGAGGGAAGTGTTATGTACTGAGGGGAACTGGGACGTACTGGGATGTGCTGGGAGGGAACTGTGAAGTACTGGGATGTACTTAGAGGGAACTGGGATGTACTGGGAGGGAACTGGGATGTACTGGGTGGAAAGTGTTGGGAATTGGGATTTACTGGGAGGGAACTGGGATGGACTGGGAGGGAACTGGGATGTAGTGGGACATACTGGGAGGGAACTGGGATGTACTGGGGTGTACTGGGAGGGGACTGTTATGTACCGAGGGGGAACTGGGATGTACTGGGAGTGAACTGTGAAGTACTGGGATGTACTTAGAGGGAAGTGGGAGGGAACTTGGATGTAGTGGGAGAGAACTGGGGTTTACTTGGAGGAAAGTGGCATGTACTGGGCTGTACTGGAATGGAACTGGGAGTGAACTGTGTGTGAACTCTGAGGGAACTGGGATGTACTGTGAGGGAACTGGGATGTACTGGGATGTACTGGGACAGACTGGGAGGGATCTGGGATGTACTGGGATGCACTGGTAGGGAACTGGGATGTACTGGGAGGAATCTGGAATGTCCCAGTTGACACCCACTTCCCTCCCAGTACCTCCCAGTATATCCCAGTCTCCTCCCAGTACATCCCAGTAAATCCCAGTTTGCTCCCAGTACATCCCAGTACATCGCAGTACATTCCAGTTCCGTGCCTGTACATCCCAATACATCCCCGTTCCATGCCAGTACATCCCAGTTCCCTACCAGTTCATCCCCGTACATCCCAATTCCCTCCCGGTTCACTACCACTTCTTTCCCAGTGCCTCCCAATACATCCCAGTTCCGTCCCATTACATCCCAGTACATCCCAGGTCCCTCCCAGTACATCCCAGGTCCCTCCCCGTTAATCCTAGGTCCCTCCCAGTACTGGGAGGGAGCTGGGATGTACTGGGAGGCACTACAATGTGCGGGGATGCCCTGGGATGTACTGTGGAGGAACTAGGATGTACAGGCTTGTACTGGGTTGTACCGGGTGGAACTGGCAGGGATTTGGGATGTACCAGGATCTACTGGCATGTACTGGGATGTACTGGGAGGTAACTGTTGTGTACTGGGAGTGAACTGGGAGAGAACTGGGATGTACTGGGACGTGCTGGGAGGGAACTATGAAGTATTGGGATGTACTTAGAGGGAACTGGGATGTACTGGGAGGGAACTGGGAGGGAACTGGGAGGGAACTGTGAAGTACTGGGATGTACTGGGAGGGAACTGGTATGTACTGGGAGGGATCTGGGATGTACTGGGCTGCACTGGTAGGGAGCTGGGATGTACTGGGAGGAAACTGGAATGTCCCAGTTGACACCCACTTCCCTCCCAGTGCCTCCCAGTATATCCCAGTTTCCTCCCAGTACATCCCAGTAAATCCCAGTTTGCTCCCAGTACATCCCAGTACATCGCAGTACATTCCAGTTCCGTTCCTGTACATCCCAATACATCCCCGTTCCATGCCAGTACATCCCAGTTCCCTACCAGTTCATCCCCGTACATCCCAATTCCCTCCCGGTTCACTACCACTTCTTTCCCAGTTCCGTCCCATTACATCCCAGTTCCGTCCCATTACATCCCAGCACATCCCAGTTCCCTCCCAGTACATCCCAGGTCCTTCCCAGTACATCCCAGTTCCCTCCCAGTACTGGGAGGGACCTGGGATGTACTGGGAGGCACTACAATGTGCGGGGATGCCCTGGGATGTACTGTGGAGGAACTAGGATGTACAGGCTTGTACTGGGTTGTACCGGGTGGAACTGGCAGGGATTTGGGATGTACCAGGATGTACTGGGATGTACTGGGAGGTAACTGTTATGTACTGGGAGTGAACTGGGAGGTAACTGGGACGTACTGGTAGGGAACTGGGATGTACTGTGAGGGAACTGGGACGTACTGTGAGGACACTGGGATGTACTGTTATGTACTGGGAGGGAAGTGTTATGTACTGAGGGGAACTGGTGCGTACTGGGATGTACTGGGATGGAACTGTGAAGTACTGGGATGTACTGGGAGTGAACTGGGAGGGAACTGGTATGTAGTAGGATGTACTGGGTGGGAACTGGGATGTACCAGGATGTACTGGGATGTACTGGGAGGGAACTGGTATGTACTGGGAGGGAACTGGGAGGGAACTGGGATGTACTGGGAGGGAACTGGGATGTACTGGGATGTACTGGCAGGGAACTGGGATGTACTGGAAGGGGATTGGGATGTACTGGGAGGGAACTTGGATGTATTGGGAGGGAAGTGTTATGTACCAAGGGGGAACTGGGACGTACTGGGATGTAGTGGGAGTGAACTGTGAAGTACTGGGATGTACTGTGAGGGAACTGGGATGTACTGGGAGGGAACTGGGAGTGAACTGTGTGTGAACTGGGAGGAAACTGGGATGTACTGAGAGGGAACTGGGATGTACTGGGAGGGACTGGGAGGGATCTGGGATGTACTGGGCTGCACTGGTAGGGAACTGGGATGTACTGGGAGGAAACTGGAATGTCCCAGTTGACACCCACTTCCCTCCCAGTTTCCTCCCAGTATATCCCAGTTTCCTCCCAGTATATCCCAGTTTCCTCCCAGTATATCCCAGTAAATCCCAGTTCGCTCCCAGTACATCCCAATACATCGCCATACATTCCAGTTCCGTTCCTGTCCATCCCAATACATCCCCGTTCCATGCCAGTACATCCCAGTTTCCTACCAGTTCATCCCCGTACATCCCAATTCCCTCCCGGTTCACTACCACTTCTTTCCCAGTTCCGTCCCATTACATCCCAGTTCCGTCCCATTACATCCCAGTACATCCCAGTTCCCTCCCAGTACATCCCAGGTCCCTCCCAGTACATCCCAGGTCCCTCCCAGTACATCCCAGGTCCCTCCCAGTACTGGGAGGGAACTGGGATGTACTGGGAGGCACTACAATGTGCGGGGATGCCCTGGGATGTACTGTGGAGGAACTAGGATGTACAGGCTTGTACTGGGTTGTACCGGGTGGAACTGGCAGGGATTTGGGATGTACCAGGATCTACTGGGATGTACTGGGAGGTAACTGTTATGTACTGGGAAGGAACAGGGAGGGAACTGGGATGTACTGGTAGGGAACTGGGATGTACTGGGAGGGAACTGGGACGTACTGTGAGGACACTGGGATGTACTGGTATGTACTGGGAGGGAAGTGTTATGTACTGAGGGGAACTGGGACGTACTGGGATGTACTGGGAGGGAACTGTGAAGTACTGGGATGTACTGGGAGTGAACTGGGAGGGAACTGGTATGTAGTAGGATGTACTGGGTGGGAACTGGGATGTACCAGGATGTACTGGGATGTAGTGTGAGGGAACTGGGATGTAGTGGGAGGGAACTGGGAGGGAACTGGTATGTACTGGGAGGGAACTGGGATGTACTGGGACATACTGGCAGGGAACTGGGATGTACTGGGAGGGGATTGGGACGGACTGGGAGGGAACTGGGATGTACTGGGCTGCACTGGTAGGGAACTGGGATGTACTGGGAGGAATCTGGAATGTCCCAGTTGACACCCACTTCCCTCCCAATGCCTCCCAGTATATCCCAGTTTCCTCCCAGTATATCCCAGTTTTCTCCCAGTATATCCCAGTTCGCTCCCAGTACATCCCAGTAAATCCCAGTTCGCTCCCAGTACATCCCAGTACATCGCAGTACATTCCAGTTCCGTTCCTGTACATCCCAATACATCCCCGTTCCATGCCAGTACATCCCAGTTCCCTACCAGTTCATCCCCGTACATCCCAATTCCCTCCCGGTTCACTACCACTTCTTTCCCAGTGCCTCCCAATACATCCCAGTTCCGTCCCATTACATCCCAGTACATCCCAGTTCCCTCCCAGTACATCCCAGGTCCCTCCCAGTACTGGGAGGGACCTGGGATGTACTGGGAGGCACTACAATGTGCGGGGATGCCCTGGGATGTACTGTGGAGGAACTAGGATGTACAGGCTTGTACTGGGTTGTACCGGGTGGAACTGGCAGGGATTTGGGATGTACCAGGATCTACTGGGATGTACTGCGAGGTAACTGTTATGTACTGGGAGTGAACTGGGAGGGAACTGGGATGTACTGGTAGGGAACTGGGATGTACTGGGAGGGAACTGGGACGTACTGTGAGGACACTGGGATGTACTGGTATGTACTGGGAGGGAAGTGTTATGTACAGAGGGGAACCGGTGCGTACTGGGATGGAACTGTGAAGTACTGGGATGTACTGGGAGTGAACTGGAATGTCCCAGTTGACACCCACTTCCCTCCCAATGCCTCCCAGTATATCCCAGTTTCCTCCCAGTATATCCCAGTTTCCTCCCAGTACATCCCAGTAAATCCCAGCTCGCTGCCAGTACATGCCAATACATCGCTGTACATTCCAGTTCTGTTCCTGTACATCCCAATACATCCCCGTTCCATGCCAGTACATCCCAGTTCCCTACCAGTTCATCCCCGTACATCCCAATTCCCTCCCGGTACACTACCACTTCTTTCCCAGTGCCTCCCAATACATCCCAGTTCCGTCCCATTACATCCCAGTACATCCCAGGTCCCTCCCAGTACTGGGAGGGAACTGGGATGTACTGGGAGGCACTACAATGTGCGGGGATGCCCTGGGATGTACTGTGGAGGAACTAGGATGTACAGGCTTGTACTGGGTTGTACCGGGTGGAACTGGCAGGGATTTGGGATGTACCAGGATCTACTGGGATGTACTGGGAGGTAACTGTTATGTACTGGGAGTGAACTGGGAGGTAACTGGGACGTACTGGTAGGGAACTGGGATGTACTGTGAGGGAACTGGGACGTACTGTGAGGACACTGGGATGTACTGTTATGTACTGGGAGGGAAGTGTTATGTACTGAGGGGAACTGGTGCGTACTGGGATGTACTGGGATGGAACTGTGAAGTACTGGGATGTACTGGGAGTGAACTGGGAGGGAACTGGTATGTAGTAGGATGTACTGGGTGGGAACTGGGATGTACCAGGATGTACTGGTATGTACTGGGAGGGAACTGGGATGTAGTGGGAGGGAACTGGGAGGGAACTGGGATGTACTGGGATGTACTGGCAGGGAACTGGGATGTACTGGAAGGGGATTGGGATGTACTGGGAGGGAACTTGGATGTATTGGGAGGGAAGTGTTATGTACCAAGGGGGAACTGGGACGTACTGGGATGTAGTGGGAGTGAACTGTGAAGTACTGGGATGTACTGTGAGGGAACTGGGATGTACTGGGAGGGAACTTTAAAGTACGGGGATGTACTTAGAGGAAACTGGGAGGCAACTGGCATGTACTGGGATGTACTGGAATGGAACTGGGAGTGAACTGTGTGTGAACTGGGAGGGAACTGGGATGTACTGTGAGGGAACTGGGATGTACTGGGAGGGACTGGGAGGGATCTGGGATGTACTGGGCTGCACTGGTAGGGAACTGGGATGTACTGGGAGGAAACTGGAATGTCCCAGTTGACACCCACTTCCCTCCCAGTTTCCTCCCAGTATATCCCAGTTTCCTCCCAGTATATCCCAGTAAATCCCAGTTCGCTCCCAGTACATCCCAATACATCGCCGTACATTCCAGTTCCGTTCCTGTACATCCCAATACATCCCCGTTCCATGCCAGTACATCCCAGTTTCCTACCAGTTCATCCCCGTACATCCCAATTCCCTCCCGGTTCACTACCACTTCTTTCCCAGTTCCGTCCCATTACATCCCAGTTCCGTCCCATTACATCCCAGTACATCCCAGTTCCCTCCCAGTACATCCCAGGTCCCTCCCAGTACATCCCAGGTCCCTCCCAGTACTGGGAGGGAACTGGGATGTACTGGGAGGCACTACAATGTGCGGGGATGCCCTGGGATGTACTGTGGAGGAACTAGGATGTACAGGCTTGTACTGGGTTGTACCGGGTGGAACTGGCAGGGATTTGGGATGTACCAGGATCTACTGGGATGTACTGGGAGGTAACTGTTATGTACTGGGAAGGAACAGGGAGGTAACTGGGATGTACTGGTAGGGAACTGGGATGTACTGGGAGGGAACTGGGACGTACTGTGAGGACACTGGGATGTACTGGTATGTACTGGGAGGGAAGTGTTATGTACTGAGGGGAACTGGTGCGTACTGGGATGTACTGGGATGGAACTGTGAAGTACTGGGATGTACTGGGAGTGAACTGGGAGGGAACTGGTATGTAGTAGGATGTACTGGGTGGGAACTGGGATGTACCAGGATGTACTGGGATGTACTGGGAGGGAACTGGTATGTACTGGGAGGGAACTGGGAGGGAACTGGGATGTACTGGGAGGGAACTGGGATGTACTGGGATGTACTGGCAGGGAACTGGGATGTACTGGAAGGGGATTGGGATGTACTGGGAGGGAACTTGGATGTATTGGGAGGGAAGTGTTATGTACCAAGGGGGAACTGGGACGTACTGGGATGTAGTGGGAGTGAACTGTGAAGTACTGGGATGTACTGTGAGGGAACTGGGATGTACTGGGAGGGAACTGGGAGTGAACTGTGTGTGAACTGGGAGGAAACTGGGATGTACTGAGAGGGAACTGGGATGTACTGGGAGGGACTGGGAGGGATCTGGGATGTACTGGGCTGCACTGGTAGGGAACTGGGATGTACTGGGAGGAAACTGGAATGTCCCAGTTGACACCCACTTCCCTCCCAGTTTCCTCCCAGTATATCCCAGTTTCCTCCCAGTATATCCCAGTTTCCTCCCAGTATATCCCAGTAAATCCCAGTTCGCTCCCAGTACATCCCAATACATCGCCATACATTCCAGTTCCGTTCCTGTCCATCCCAATACATCCCCGTTCCATGCCAGTACATCCCAGTTTCCTACCAGTTCATCCCCGTACATCCCAATTCCCTCCCGGTTCACTACCACTTCTTTCCCAGTTCCGTCCCATTACATCCCAGTTCCGTCCCATTACATCCCAGTACATCCCAGTTCCCTCCCAGTACATCCCAGGTCCCTCCCAGTACATCCCAGGTCCCTCCCAGTACATCCCAGGTCCCTCCCAGTACTGGGAGGGAACTGGGATGTACTGGGAGGCACTACAATGTGCGGGGATGCCCTGGGATGTACTGTGGAGGAACTAGGATGTACAGGCTTGTACTGGGTTGTACCGGGTGGAACTGGCAGGGATTTGGGATGTACCAGGATCTACTGGGATGTACTGGGAGGTAACTGTTATGTACTGGGAAGGAACAGGGAGGGAACTGGGATGTACTGGTAGGGAACTGGGATGTACTGGGGGGGAACTGGGACGTACTGTGAGGACACTGGGATGTACTGGTATGTACTGGGAGGGAAGTGTTATGTACTGAGGGGAACTGGGACGTACTGGGATGTACTGGGAGGGAACTGTGAAGTACTGGGATGTACTGGGAGTGAACTGGGAGGGAACTGGTATGTAGTAGGATGTACTGGGTGGGAACTGGGATGTACCAGGATGTACTGGGATGTAGTGTGAGGGAACTGGGATGTAGTGGGAGGGAACTGGGAGGGAACTGGTATGTACTGGGAGGGAACTGGGATGTACTGGGACATACTGGCAGGGAACTGGGATGTACTGGGAGGGGATTGGGACGGACTGGGAGGGAACTGGGATGTACTGGGCTGCACTGGTAGGGAACTGGGATGTACTGGGAGGAATCTGGAATGTCCCAGTTGACACCCACTTCCCTCCCAATGCCTCCCAGTATATCCCAGTTTCCTCCCAGTATATCCCAGTTTTCTCCCAGTATATCCCAGTTCGCTCCCAGTACATCCCAGTAAATCCCAGTTCGCTCCCAGTACATCCCAGTACATCGCAGTACATTCCAGTTCCGTTCCTGTACATCCCAATACATCCCCGTTCCATGCCAGTACATCCCAGTTCCCTACCAGTTCATCCCCGTACATCCCAATTCCCTCCCGGTTCACTACCACTTCTTTCCCAGTGCCTCCCAATACATCCCAGTTCCGTCCCATTACATCCCAGTACATCCCAGTTCCCTCCCAGTACGTCCCAGTTCCCTCCCAGTACATCCCAGGTCCCTCCCAGTACTGGGAGGGACCTGGGATGTACTGGGAGGCACTACAATGTGCGGGGATGCCCTGGGATGTACTGTGGAGGAACTAGGATGTACAGGCTTGTACTGGGTTGTACCGGGTGGAACTGGCAGGGATTTGGGATGTACCAGGATCTACTGGGATGTACTGCGAGGTAACTGTTATGTACTGGGAGTGAACTGGGAGGGAACTGGGATGTACTGGTAGGGAACTGGGATGTACTGGGAGGGAACTGGGACGTACTGTGAGGACACTGGGATGTACTGGTATGTACTGGGAGGGAAGTGTTATGTACAGAGGGGAACCGGTGCGTACTGGGATGGAACTGTGAAGTACTGGGATGTACTGGGAGTGAACTGGAATGTCCCAGTTGACACCCACTTCCCTCCCAATGCCTCCCAGTATATCCCAGTTTCCTCCCAGTATATCCCAGTTTCCTCCCAGTACATCCCAGTAAATCCCAGCTCGCTGCCAGTACATGCCAATACATCGCTGTACATTCCAGTTCTGTTCCTGTACATCCCAATACATCCCCGTTCCATGCCAGTACATCCCAGTTCCCTACCAGTTCATCCCCGTACATCCCAATTCCCTCCCGGTACACTACCACTTCTTTCCCAGTGCCTCCCAATACATCCCAGTTCCGTCCCATTACATCCCAGTACATCCCAGGTCCCTCCCAGTACATCCCAGGTCCCTCCCAGTACTGGGAGGGAACTGGGATGTACTGGGAGGCACTACAATGTGCGGGGATGCCCTGGGATGTACTGTGGAGGAACTAGGATGTACAGGCTTGTACTGGGTTGTACCGGGTGGAACTGGCAGGGATTTGGGATGTACCAGGATCTACTGGGATGTACTGGGAGGTAACTGTTATGTACTGGGAGTGAACTGGGAGGTAACTGGGACGTACTGGTAGGGAACTGGGATGTACTGTGAGGGAACTGGGACGTACTGTGAGGACACTGGGATGTACTGTTATGTACTGGGAGGGAAGTGTTATGTACTGAGGGGAACTGGTGCGTACTGGGATGTACTGGGATGGAACTGTGAAGTACTGGGATGTACTGGGAGTGAACTGGGAGGGAACTGGTATGTAGTAGGATGTACTGGGTGGGAACTGGGATGTACCAGGATGTACTGGGATGTACTGGGAGGGAACTGGGATGTAGTGGGAGGGAACTGGGAGGGAACTGGGATGTACTGGGATGTACTGGCAGGGAACTGGGATGTACTGGAAGGGGATTGGGATGTACTGGGAGGGAACTTGGATGTATTGGGAGGGAAGTGTTATGTACCAAGGGGGAACTGGGACGTACTGGGATGTAGTGGGAGTGAACTGTGAAGTACTGGGATGTACTGTGAGGGAACTGGGATGTACTGGGAGGGAACTTTAAAGTACGGGGATGTACTTAGAGGAAACTGGGAGGCAACTGGCATGTACTGGGATGTACTGGAATGGAACTGGGAGTGAACTGTGTGTGAACTGGGAGGGAACTGGGATGTACTGTGAGGGAACTGGGATGTACTGGGAGGGACTGGGAGGGATCTGGGATGTACTGGGCTGCACTGGTAGGGAACTGGGATGTACTGGGAGGAAACTGGAATGTCCCAGTTGACACCCACTTCCCTCCCAGTTTCCTCCCAGTATATCCCAGTTTCCTCCCAGTATATCCCAGTAAATCCCAGTTCGCTCCCAGTACATCCCAATACATCGCCGTACATTCCAGTTCCGTTCCTGTACATCCCAATACATCCCCGTTCCATGCCAGTACATCCCAGTTTCCTACCAGTTCATCCCCGTACATCCCAATTCCCTCCCGGTTCACTACCACTTCTTTCCCAGTTCCGTCCCATTACATCCCAGTTCCGTCCCATTACATCCCAGTACATCCCAGTTCCCTCCCAGTACATCCCAGGTCCCTCCCAGTACATCCCAGGTCCCTCCCAGTACTGGGAGGGAACTGGGATGTACTGGGAGGCACTACAATGTGCGGGGATGCCCTGGGATGTACTGTGGAGGAACTAGGATGTACAGGCTTGTACTGGGTTGTACCGGGTGGAACTGGCAGGGATTTGGGATGTACCAGGATCTACTGGGATGTACTGGGAGGTAACTGTTATGTACTGGGAAGGAACAGGGAGGTAACTGGGATGTACTGGTAGGGAACTGGGATGTACTGGGAGGGAACTGGGACGTACTGTGAGGACACTGGGATGTACTGGTATGTACTGGGAGGGAAGTGTTATGTACTGAGGGGAACTGGGACGTACTGGGATGTACTGGGAGGGAACTGTGAAGTACTGGGATGTACTGGGAGTGAACTGGGAGGGAACTGGTATGTAGTAGGATGTACTGGGTGGGAACTGGGATGTACCAGGATGTACTGGTATGTACTGGGAGGGAACTGGTATGTACTGGGAGGGAACTGGGATGTACTGGGATGTAGTGGGAGGGAACTGGGAGGGAACTGGGATGTACTGGGAGGGAACTGGGATGTACTGGGACATACTGGCAGGGAACTGGGATGTACTGGGAGGGGATTGGGACGGACTGGGAGGGAACTGGGATGTACTGGGCTGCACTGGTAGGGAACTGGGATGTACTGGGAGGAATCTGGAATGTCCCAGTTGACACCCACTTCCCTCCCAATGCCTCCCAGTATATCCCAGTTTCCTCCCAGTATATCCCAGTTTCCTCCCAGTACATCCCAGTAAATCCCAGCTCGCTGCCAGTACATGCCAATACATCGCTGTACATTCCAGTTCTGTTCCTGTACATCCCAATACATCCCCGTTCCATGCCAGTACATCCCAGTTCCCTACCAGTTCATCCCCGTACATCCCAATTCCCTCCCGGTTCACTACCACTTCTTTCCCAGTGCCTCCCAATACATCCCAGTTCCGTCCCATTACATCCCAGTACATCCCAGGTCCCTCCCAGTACATCCCAGGTCCCTCCCAGTACATCCCAGGTCCCTCCCAGTACTGGGAGGGAACTGGGATGTACTGGGAGGCACTACAATGTGCGGGGATGCCCTGGGATGTACTGTGGAGGAACTAGGATGTACAGGCTTGTACTGGGTTGTACCGGGTGGAACTGGCAGGGATTTGGGATGTACCAGGATCTACTGGGATGTACTGGGAGGTAACTGTTATGTACTGGGAAGGAACAGGGAGGGAACTGGGATGTACTGGTAGGGAACTGGGATGTACTGTGAGGGAACTGGGACGTACTGTGAGGACACTGGGATGTACTGGTATGTACTGGGAGGGAAGTGTTATGTACTGAGGGGAACTGGGACGTACTGGGATGTACTGGGAGGGAACTGTGAAGTACTGGGATGTACTGGGAGTGAACTGGGAGGGAACTGGTATGTAGTAGGATGTACTGGGTGGGAACTGGGATGTACCAGGATGTACTGGGATGTAGTGGGAGGGAACTGGTATGTACTGGGAGGGAACTGGGATGTACTGGGACATACTGGCAGGGAACTGGGATGTACTGGGAGGGGATTGGGACGGACTGGGAGGGAACTGGGATGTACTGGGCTGCACTGGTAGGGAACTGGGATGTACTGGGAGGAAACTGGAATGTCCCAGTTGACACCCACTTCCCTCCCAATGCCTCCCAGTATATCCCAGTTTCCTCCCAGTATATCCCAGTTTCCTCCCAGTACATCCCAGTAAATCCCAGTTCGCTCCCAGTACATCCCAGTACATCGCCGTACATTCCAGTTCCGTTCCTGTACATCCCAATACATCCCCGTTCCATGCCAGTACATCCCAGTTCCCTACCAGTTCATGCCCGTACATCCCAATTCCCTCCCGGTTCACTACCACTTCTTTCCCAGTGCCTCCCAATACATCCCAGTTCCGTCCCATTACATCCCAGTACATCCCAGTTCCCTCCCAGTACGTCCCAGTTCCCTCCCAGTACATCCCAGTTCCCTCCCAGTACTGGGAGGGACCTGGGATGTACTGGGAGGCACTACAATGTGCGGGGATGCCCTGGGATGTACTGTGGAGGAACTAGGATGTACAGGCTTGTACTGGGTTGTACCGGGTGGAACTGGCAGGGATTTGGGATGTACCAGGATCTACTGGGATGTACTGGGAGGTAACTGTTATGTACTGGGAGTGAACTGGGAGGGAACTGGGATGTACTGGGACGGACTGGGAGGGAACTGGGACGGACTGGGATGCACTGGTAGGGAACTGGGATGTACTGGGAGGAAACTGGAATGTCCCAGTTGACACCCACTTTCCTCCCAGTTTCCTCCCAGTATATCCCAGTTTCCTCCCAGTACATCCCAGTAAATCCCAGTTTGCTCCCAGTACATCGCAGTACATTCCAGTTCCGTTCCTGTACATCCCAATACATCCCCGTTCCATGCCAGTACATCCCAGTTCCCTACCAGTTCATCCCCGTACATCCCATTTCCCTCCCGGTTCACTACCACTTCTTTCCCAGTGCCTCCCAATACATCCTAGTTCCGTCCCATTACATCCCAGTACATCCCAGGTCCCTCCCAGTACATCCCAGGTCCCTCCCAGTTAATCCCAGTTCCCTCCCAGTACTGGGAGGGACCTGGGATGTACTGGGAGGCACTACAATGTGCGGGGATGCCCTGGGATGTACTGTGGAGGAACTAGGATGTACAGGCTTGTACTGGGTTGTACCGGGTGGAACTGGCAGGGATTTGGGATGTACCAGGATCTACTGGGATGTACTGGGAGGTAACTGTTATGTACTGGGAGTGAACTGGGAGGGAACTGGGATGTACTGGGACGGACTGGGAGGGAACTGGGACGGACTGGGATGCACTGGTAGGGAACTGGGATGTACTGGGAGGAAACTGGAATGTCCCAGTTGACACCCACTTTCCTCCCAGTTTCCTCCCAGTATATCCCAGTTTCCTCCCAGTACATCCCAGTAAATCCCAGTTTGCTCCCAGTACATCGCAGTACATTCCAGTTCCGTTCCTGTACATCCCAATACATCCCCGTTCCATGCCAGTACATCCCAGTTTCCTACCAGTTCATCCCCGTACATCCCAATTCCCTCCCGGTTCACTACCACTTCTTTCCCATTGCCTCCCAATACATCCTAGTTCCGTCCCATTACATCCCAGTACATCCCAGGTCCCTCCCAGTACATCCCAGGTCCCTCCCAGTACATCCCAGGTCCCTCCCAGTTAATCCCAGGTCCCTCCCAGTACTGGGAGGGACCTGGGATGTACTGGGAGGCACTACAATGTGCGGGGATGCCCTGGGATGTACTGTGGAGGAACTAGGATGTACAGGCTTGTACTGGGTTGTACCGGGTGGAACTAGCAGGGATTTGGGATGTACCAGGATCTACTGGGATGTACTGGGATGTACTGGGAGGTAACTGTTATGTACTGGGAGTGAACTGGGAGGGAACTGGGACGTACTGGTAGGGAACTGGGACGTACTGTGAGGAAACTGGCATGTACTGTTATGAACTGGGAGGGAAGTGTTATGTACAGAGGGGAACCGGTGCGTACTGGGATGTACTGGGATGGAACTGTGAAGTACTGGGATGTACTGGGAGTGAACTGGAGGGAACTGGTATGTGGTAGGATGTACTGGGTGGGAACTGGGATGTACCAGGATGTACTGGGATGTAGTGGGAGGGAACTGGTATGTACTGGGAGGGAACTGGTATGTACTGGGAGGGAACTGGGATGTACTGGGACATACTGGCAGGGAACTGGGATGTACTGGGAGGGGATTGGGACGGACTGGGAGGGAACTGGGATGTACTGGGCTGCACTGGTAGGGAACTGGGATGTACTGGGAGGAAACTGGAATGTCCCAGTTGACACCCACTTCCCTCCCAATGCCTCCCAGTATATCCCAGTTTCCTCCCAGTATATCCCAGTTTCCTCCCAGTACATCCCAGTAAATCCCAGCTCGCTGCCAGTACATGCCAATACATCGCTGTACATTCCAGTTCTGTTCCTGTACATCCCAATACATCCCCGTTCCATGCCAGTACATCCCAGTTCCCTACCAGTTCATCCCCGTACATCCCAATTCCCTCCCGGTTCACTACCACTTCTTTCCCAGTTCCGTCCCATTACATCCCAGTTCCGTCCCATTACATCCCAGTACATCCCAGTTCCCTCCCAGTACATCCCAGGTCCCTCCCAGTACATCCCAGGTCCCTCCCAGTACTGGGAGGGAGCTGGGATGTACTGGGAGGCACTACAATGTGCGGGGATGCCCTGGGATGTACTGTGGAGGAACTAGGATGTACAGGCTTGTACTGGGTTGTACCGGGTGGAACTGGCAGGGATTTGGGATGTACCAGGATCTACTGGGATGTACTGGGAGGTAACTGTTATGTACTGGGAAGGAACAGGGAGGGAACTGGGATGTACTGGTAGGGAACTGGGATGTACTGTGAGGGAACTGGGACGTACTGTGAGGACACTGGGATGTACTGGTATGTACTGGGAGGGAAGTGTTATGTACTGAGGGGAACTGGGACGTACTGGGATGTACTGGGAGGGAACTGTGAAGTACTGGGATGTACTGGGAGTGAACTGGGAGGGAACTGGTATGTAGTAGGATGTACTGGGTGGGAACTGGGATGTACCAGGATGTACTGGGATGTACTGGGAGGGAACTGGGATGTACTGGGATGTAGTGGGAGGGAACTGGGAGGGAACTGGGATGTACTGGGAGGGAACTGGGATGTACTGGGACATACTGGCAGGGAACTGGGATGTACTGGGAGGGGATTGGGACGGACTGGGAGGGAACTGGGATGTACTGGGCTGCACTGGTAGGGAACTGGGATGTACTGGGAGGAATCTGGAATGTCCCAGTTGACACCCACTTCCCTCCCAATGCCTCCCAGTATATCCCAGTTTCCTCCCAGTATATCCCAGTTTCCTCCCAGTACATCCCAGTAAATCCCAGCTCGCTGCCAGTACATGCCAATACATCGCTGTACATTCCAGTTCTGTTCCTGTACATCCCAATACATCCCCGTTCCATGCCAGTACATCCCAGTTCCCTACCAGTTCATCCCCGTACATCCCAATTCCCTCCCGGTTCACTACCACTTCTTTCCCAGTGCCTCCCAATACATCCCAGTTCCGTCCCATTACATCCCAGTACATCCCAGGTCCCTCCCAGTACATCCCAGGTCCCTCCCAGTACATCCCAGGTCCCTCCCAGTACTGGGAGGGAACTGGGATGTACTGGGAGGCACTACAATGTGCGGGGATGCCCTGGGATGTACTGTGGAGGAACTAGGATGTACAGGCTTGTACTGGGTTGTACCGGGTGGAACTGGCAGGGATTTGGGATGTACCAGGATCTACTGGGATGTACTGGGAGGTAACTGTTATGTACTGGGAAGGAACAGGGAGGGAACTGGGATGTACTGGTAGGGAACTGGGATGTACTGGGAGGGAACTGGGACGTACTGTGAGGACACTGGGATGTACTGGTATGTACTGGGAGGGAAGTGTTATGTACTGAGGGGAACTGGGACGTACTGGGATGTACTGGGAGGGAACTGTGAAGTACTGGGATGTACTGGGAGTGAACTGGGAGGGAACTGGTATGTAGTAGGATGTACTGGGTGGGAACTGGGATGTACCAGGATGTACTGGGATGTAGTGGGAGGGAACTGGTATGTACTGGGAGGGAACTGGGATGTACTGGGACATACTGGCAGGGAACTGGGATGTACTGGGAGGGGATTGGGACGGACTGGGAGGGAACTGGGATGTACTGGGCTGCACTGGTAGGGAACTGGGATGTACTGGGAGGAAACTGGAATGTCCCAGTTGACACCCACTTCCCTCCCAATGCCTCCCAGTATATCCCAGTTTCCTCCCAGTATATCCCAGTTTCCTCCCAGTACATCCCAGTAAATCCCAGTTCGCTCCCAGTACATCCCAGTACATCGCAGTACATTCCAGTTCCGTTCCTGTCCATCCCAATACATCCCCGTTCCATGCCAGTACATCCCAGTTCCCTACCAGTTCATCCCCGTACATCCCAATTCCCTCCCGGTTCACTACCACTTCTTTCCCAGTTCCGTCCCATTACATCCCAGTTCCGTCCCATTACATCCCAGCACATCCCAGGTCCCTCCCAGTACATCCCAGGTCCCTCCCAGTACATCCCAGGTCCCTCCCAGTACTGGGAGGGAACTGGGATGTACTGGGAGGCACTACAATGTGCGGGGATGCCCTGGGATGTACTGTGGAGGAACTAGGATGTACAGGCTTGTACTGGGTTGTACCGGGTGGAACTGGCAGGGATTTGGGATGTACCAGGATCTACTGGGATGTACTGGGATGTACTGGGAGGTAACTGTTATGTACTGGGAGTGAACTGGGAGGGAACTGGGACGTACTGGTAGGGAACTGGGATGTACTGGGAGGGAACTGGGACGTACTGTGAGGACACTGGGATGTACTGGTATGTACTGGGAGGGAAGTCTTATGTACAGAGGGGAACCGGTGCGTACTGGGATGTACTGGGATGGAACTGTGAAGTACTGGGATGTACTGGGAGTGAACTGGGAGGGAACTGGTATGTGGTAGGATGTACTGGGTGGGAACTGGGATGTACCAGGATGTACTGGGATGTAGTGGGAGGGAACTGGTATGTACTGGGAGGGAACTGGTATGTACTGGGAGGGAACTGGGATGTACTGGGACATACTGGCAGGGAACTGGGATGTACTGGGAGGGGATTGGGACGTATATCCCAGTTTCCTCCCAGTACATCCCAGTAAATCCCAGCTCGCTGCCAGTACATGCCAATACATCGCTGTACATTCCAGTTCTGTTCCTGTACATCCCAATACATCCCCGTTCCATGCCAGTACATCCCAGTTCCCTACCAGTTCATCCCCGTACATCCCAATTCCCTCCCGGTTCACTACCACTTCTTTCCCAGTGCCTCCCAATACATCCCAGTTCCGTCCCATTACATCCCAGTACATCCCAGGTCCCTCCCAGTACATCCCAGGTCCCTCCCAGTACATCCCAGGTCCCTCCCAGTACATCCCAGGTCCCTCCCAGTACTGGGAGGGAACTGGGATGTACTGGGAGGCACTACAATGTGCGGGGATGCCCTGGGATGTACTGTGGAGGAACTAGGATGTACAGGCTTGTACTGGGTTGTACCGGGTGGAACTGGCAGGGATTTGGGATGTACCAGGATCTACTGGGATGTACTGGGAGGTAACTGTTATGTACTGGGAAGGAACAGGGAGGGAACTGGGATGTACTGGTAGGGAACTGGGATGTACTGGGAGGGAACTGGGACGTACTGTGAGGACACTGGGATGTACTGGTATGTACTGGGAGGGAAGTGTTATGTACTGAGGGGAACTGGGACGTACTGGGATGTACTGGGAGGGAACTGTGAAGTACTGGGATGTACTGGGAGTGAACTGGGAGGGAACTGGTATGTAGTAGGATGTACTGGGTGGGAACTGGGATGTACCAGGATGTACTGGGATGTAGTGGGAGGGAACTGGTATGTACTGGGAGGGAACTGGGATGTACTGGGACATACTGGCAGGGAACTGGGATGTACTGGGAGGGGATTGGGACGGACTGGGAGGGAACTGGGATGTACTGGGCTGCACTGGTAGGGAACTGGGATGTACTGGGAGGAAACTGGAATGTCCCAGTTGACACCCACTTCCCTCCCAATGCCTCCCAGTATATCCCAGTTTCCTCCCAGTATATCCCAGTTTCCTCCCAGTACATCCCAGTAAATCCCAGTTCGCTCCCAGTACATCCCAGTACATCGCAGTACATTCCAGTTCCGTTCCTGTACATCCCAATACATCCCCGTTCCATGCCAGTACATCCCAGTTCCCTACCAGTTCATGCCCGTACATCCCAATTCCCTCCCGGTTCACTACCACTTCTTTCCCAGTGCCTCCCAATACATCCCAGTTCCGTCCCATTACATCCCAGTACATCCCAGTTCCCTCCCAGTACGTCCCAGTTCCCTCCCAGTACATCCCAGTTCCCTCCCAGTACTGGGAGGGACCTGGGATGTACTGGGAGGCACTACAATGTGCGGGGATGCCCTGGGATGTACTGTGGAGGAACTAGGATGTACAGGCTTGTACTGGGTTGTACCGGGTGGAACTGGCAGGGATTGGGATGTACCAGGATCTACTGGGATGTACTGGGAGGTAACTGTTATGTACTGGGAGTGAACTGGGAGGGAACTGGGATGTACTGGGACGGACTGGGAGGGAACTGGGACGGACTGGGATGCACTGGTAGGGAACTGGGATGTACTGGGAGGAAACTGGAATGTCCCAGTTGACACCCACTTTCCTCCCAGTTTCCTCCCAGTATATCCCAGTTTCCTCCCAGTACATCCCAGTAAATCCCAGTTTGCTCCCAGTACATCGCAGTACATTCCAGTTCCGTTCCTGTACATCCCAATACATCCCCGTTCCATGCCAGTACATCCCAGTTCCCTACCAGTTCATCCCCGTACATCCCATTTCCCTCCCGGTTCACTACCACTTCTTTCCCAGTGCCTCCCAATACATCCTAGTTCCGTCCCATTACATCCCAGTACATCCCAGGTCCCTCCCAGTACATCCCAGGTCCCTCCCAGTTAATCCCAGTTCCCTCCCAGTACTGGGAGGGACCTGGGATGTACTGGGAGGCACTACAATGTGCGGGGATGCCCTGGGATGTACTGTGGAGGAACTAGGATGTACAGGCTTGTACTGGGTTGTACCGGGTGGAACTGGCAGGGATTTGGGATGTACCAGGATCTACTGGGATGTACTGGGAGGTAACTGTTATGTACTGGGAGTGAACTGGGAGGGAACTGGGATGTACTGGGACGGACTGGGAGGGAACTGGGACGGACTGGGATGCACTGGTAGGGAACTGGGATGTACTGGGAGGAAACTGGAATGTCCCAGTTGACACCCACTTTCCTCCCAGTTTCCTCCCAGTATATCCCAGTTTCCTCCCAGTACATCCCAGTAAATCCCAGTTTGCTCCCAGTACATCGCAGTACATTCCAGTTCCGTTCCTGTACATCCCAATACATCCCCGTTCCATGCCAGTACATCCCAGTTTCCTACCAGTTCATCCCCGTACATCCCAATTCCCTCCCGGTTCACTACCACTTCTTTCCCATTGCCTCCCAATACATCCTAGTTCCGTCCCATTACATCCCAGTACATCCCAGGTCCCTCCCAGTACATCCCAGGTCCCTCCCAGTACATCCCAGGTCCCTCCCAGTTAATCCCAGGTCCCTCCCAGTACTGGGAGGGACCTGGGATGTACTGGGAGGCACTACAATGTGCGGGGATGCCCTGGGATGTACTGTGGAGGAACTAGGATGTACAGGCTTGTACTGGGTTGTACCGGGTGGAACTAGCAGGGATTTGGGATGTACCAGGATCTACTGGGATGTACTGGGATGTACTGGGAGGTAACTGTTATGTACTGGGAGTGAACTGGGAGGGAACTGGGACGTACTGGTAGGGAACTGGGACGTACTGTGAGGAAACTGGCATGTACTGTTATGAACTGGGAGGGAAGTGTTATGTACAGAGGGGAACCGGTGCGTACTGGGATGTACTGGGATGGAACTGTGAAGTACTGGGATGTACTGGGAGTGAACTGGGAGGGAACTGGTATGTGGTAGGATGTACTGGGTGGGAACTGGGATGTACCAGGATGTACTGGGATGTAGTGGGAGGGAACTGGTATGTACTGGGAGGGAACTGGTATGTACTGGGAGGGAACTGGGATGTACTGGGACATACTGGCAGGGAACTGGGATGTACTGGGAGGGGATTGGGACGGACTGGGAGGGAACTGGGATGTACTGGGCTGCACTGGTAGGGAACTGGGATGTACTGGGAGGAAACTGGAATGTCCCAGTTGACACCCACTTCCCTCCCAATGCCTCCCAGTATATCCCAGTTTCCTCCCAGTATATCCCAGTTTCCTCCCAGTACATCCCAGTAAATCCCAGCTCGCTGCCAGTACATGCCAATACATCGCTGTACATTCCAGTTCTGTTCCTGTACATCCCAATACATCCCCGTTCCATGCCAGTACATCCCAGTTCCCTACCAGTTCATCCCCGTACATCCCAATTCCCTCCCGGTTCACTACCACTTCTTTCCCAGTTCCGTCCCATTACATCCCAGTTCCGTCCCATTACATCCCAGTACATCCCAGTTCCCTCCCAGTACATCCCAGGTCCCTCCCAGTACATCCCAGGTCCCTCCCAGTACTGGGAGGGAGCTGGGATGTACTGGGAGGCACTACAATGTGCGGGGATGCCCTGGGATGTACTGTGGAGGAACTAGGATGTACAGGCTTGTACTGGGTTGTACCGGGTGGAACTGGCAGGGATTTGGGATGTACCAGGATCTACTGGGATGTACTGGGAGGTAACTGTTATGTACTGGGAAGGAACAGGGAGGGAACTGGGATGTACTGGTAGGGAACTGGGATGTACTGTGAGGGAACTGGGACGTACTGTGAGGACACTGGGATGTACTGGTATGTACTGGGAGGGAAGTGTTATGTACTGAGGGGAACTGGGACGTACTGGGATGTACTGGGAGGGAACTGTGAAGTACTGGGATGTGCTGGGAGTGAACTGGGAGGGAACTGGTATGTAGTAGGATGTACTGGGTGGGAACTGGGATGTACCAGGATGTACTGGGATGTACTGGGAGGGAACTGGGATGTACTGGGATGTAGTGGGAGGGTACTGGGAGGGAACTGGGATGTACTGGGAGGGAACTGGGATGTACTGGGACATACTGGCAGGGAACTGGGATGTACTGGGAGGGGATTGGGACGGACTGGGAGGGAACTGGGATGTACTGGGCTGCACTGGTAGGGAACTGGGATGTACTGGGAGGAATCTGGAATGTCCCAGTTGACACCCACTTCCCTCCCAATGCCTCCCAGTATATCCCAGTTTCCTCCCAGTATATCCCAGTTTCCTCCCAGTACATCCCAGTAAATCCCAGTTCGCTCCCAGTACATCCCAGTACATCGCAGTACATTCCAGTTCCGTTCCTGTACATCCCAATACATCCCCGTTCCATGCCAGTACATCCCAGTTCCCTACCAGTTCATCCCCGTACATCCCAATTCCCTCCCGGTTCACTACCACTTCTTTCCCAGTTCCGTCCCATTACATCCCAGTTCCGTCCCATTACATCCCAGCACATCCCAGGTCCCTCCCAGTACTGGGAGGGAACTGGGATGTACTGGGAGGCACTACAATGTGCGGGGATGCCCTGGGATGTACTGTGGAGGAACTAGGATGTACAGGCTTGTACTGGGTTGTACCGGGTGGAACTGGCAGGGATTTGGGATGTACCAGGATCTACTGGGATGTACTGGGATGTACTGGGAGGTAACTGTTATGTACTGGGAGTGAACTGGGAGGGAACTGGGACGTACTGGTAGGGAACTGGGATGTACTGTGAGGGAACTGGGACGTACTGTGAGGACACTGGGATGTACTGGTATGTACTGGGAGGGAAGTCTTATGTACAGAGGGGAACCGGTGCGTACTGGGATGTACTGGGATGGAACTGTGAAGTACTGGGATGTACTGGGAGTGAACTGGGAGGGAACTGGTATGTGGTAGGATGTACTGGGTGGGAACTGGGATGTACCAGGATGTACTGGGATGTAGTGGGAGGGAACTGGTATGTACTGGGAGGGAACTGGGATGTACTGGGAGGGAACTGGGATGTACTGGGACATACTGGCAGGGAACTGGGATGTACTGGGAGGGGATTGGGACGTATATCCCAGTTTCCTCCCAGTACATCCCAGTAAATCCCAGCTCGCTGCCAGTACATGCCAATACATCGCTGTACATTCCAGTTCTGTTCCTGTACATCCCAATACATCCCCGTTCCATGCCAGTACATCCCAGTTCCCTACCAGTTCATCCCCGTACATCCCAATTCCCTCCCGGTACACTACCACTTCTTTCCCAGTGCCTCCCAATACATCCCAGTTCCGTCCCATTACATCCCAGTACATCCCAGGTCCCTCCCAGTACATCCCAGTTCCCTCCCAGTACTGGGAGGGAACTGGGATGTACTGGGAGGCACTACAATGTGCGGGGATGCCCTGGGATGTACCGTGGAGGAACTAGGATGTACAGGCTTGTACTGGGTTGTACCGGGTGGAACTGGCAGGGATTTGGGATGTACCAGGATCTACTGGGATGTACTGGGAGGTAACTGTTATGTACTGGGAGTGAACTGGGAGGTAACTGGGACGTACTGGTAGGGAACTGGGATGTACTGTGAGGGAACTGGGACGTACTGTGAGGACACTGGGATGTACTGTTATGTACTGGGAGGGAAGTGTTATGTACTGAGGGGAACTGGTGCGTACTGGGATGTACTGGGATGGAACTGTGAAGTACTGGGATGTACTGGGAGTGAACTGGGAGGGAACTGGTATGTAGTAGGATGTACTGGGTGGGAACTGGGATGTACCAGGATGTACTGGGATGTACTGGGAGGGAACTGGTATGTACTGGGAGGGAACTGGTATGTAGTGGGAGGGAACTGGGAGGGAACTGGGATGTACTGGGACATACTGGCAGGGAACTGGGATGTACTGGGAGGGGATTGGGATGTACTGGGAGGGAACTTGGATGTATTGGGAGGGAAGTGTTATGTACCAAGGGGGAACTGGGACGTACTGGGATGTAGTGGGAGTGAACTGTGAAGTACTGGGATGTACTGTGAGGGAACTGGGATGTACTGGGAGGGAACTTTAAAGTACTGGGATGTACTTAGAGGAAACTGGGAGGCAACTGGCATGTACTGGGATGTACTGGAATGGAACTGGGAGGGAACTGGGATGTACTGTGAGGGAACTGGGATGTACTGTGAGGGACTGGGAGGGATCTGGGATGTACTGGGCTGCACTGGTAGGGAACTGGGATGTACTGGGAGGAAACTGGAATGTCCCAGTTGACACCCACTTCCCTCCCAGTTTCCTCCCAGTATATCCCAGTTTCCTCCCAGTATATCCCAGTTTCCTCCCAGTACATCCCAGTAAATCCCAGTTCGCTCCCAGTACATCCCAATACATCGCCGTACATTCCAGTTCCGTTCCTGTCCATCCCAATACATCCCCGTTCCATGCCAGTACATCCCAGTTTCCTACCAGTTCATCCCCGTACATCCCAATTCCCTCCCGGTTCACTACCACTTCTTTCCCAGTGCCTCCCAATACATCCCAGTTCCGTCCCATTACATCCCAGTACATCCCAGTTCCCTCACAGTACGTCCCAGTTCCCTCCAGTACTGGGAGGGAACTGGGATGTACTGGGAGGACACTGGGATGTACTGTTATGTACTGGGAGGGAAGTGTTATGTACTGAGGGGAACTGGGACGTACTGGGATGTACTGGGATGGAACTGTGAAGTACTGGGATGTACTGGGAGTGAACTGGGAGGGAACTGGTATGTAGTAGGATGTACTGGGTGGGAACTGGGATGTACCAGGATGTACTGGGATGTAGTGGGAGGGAACTGGTATGTACTGGGAGGGAACTGGGATGTACTGGGACATACTGGCAGGGAACTGGGATGTACTGGGAGGGGATTGGGACGGACTGGGAGGGAACTGGGATGTACTGGGCTGCACTGGTAGGGAACTGGGATGTACTGGGAGGAAACTGGAATGTCCCAGTTGACACCCACTTCCCTCCCAATGCCTCCCAGTATATCCCAGTTTCCTCCTAGTATATCCCAGTTTCCTCCCAGTACATCCCAGTAAATCCCAGCTCGCTGCCAGTACATGCCAATACATCGCTGTACATTCCAGTTCTGTTCCTGTACATCCCAATACATCCCCGTTCCATGCCAGTACATCCCAGTTCCCTACCAGTTCATCCCCGTACATCCCAATTCCCTCCCGGTTCACTACCACTTCTTTCCCAGTGCCTCCCAATACATCCCAGTTCCGTCCCATTACATCCCAGTACATCCCAGGTCCCTCCCAGTACATCCCAGGTCCCTCCCAGTACATCCCAGTTCCCTCCCAGTACATCCCAGGTCCCTCCCAGTACTGGGAGGGACCTGGGATGTACTGGGAGGCACTACAATGTGCGGGGATGCCCTGGGATGTACTGTGGAGGAACTAGGATGTACAGGCTTGTACTGGGTTGTACCGGGTGGAACTGGCAGGGATTTGGGATGTACCAGGATCTACTGGGATGTACTGGGATGTACTGGGAGGTAACTGTTATGTACTGGGAAGGAACAGGGAGGGAACTGGGATGTACTGGTAGGGAACTGGGATGTACTGTGAGGGAACTGGGACGTACTGTGAGGACACTGGGATGTACTGTTATGTACTGGGAGGGAAGTGTTATGTACTGAGGGGAACTGGTGCGTACTGGGATGTACTGGGATGGAACTGTGAAGTACTGGGATGTACTGGGAGTGAACTGGGAGGGAACTGGTATGTAGTAGGATGTACTGGGTGGGAACTGGGATGTACCAGGATGTACTGGGATGTAGTGGGAGGGAACTGGTATGTACTGGGAGGGAACTGGGATGTACTGGGACATACTAGCAGGGAACTGGGATGTACTGGGAGGGGATTGGGACGGACTGGGAGGAAACTGGAATGTCCCAGTTGACACCCACTTCCCTCCCAATGCCTCCCAGTATATCCCAGTTTCCTCCCAGTATATCCCAGTTTCCTCCCAGTACATCCCAGTAAATCCCAGCTCGCTGCCAGTACATGCCAATACATCGCTGTACATTCCAGTTCTGTTCCTGTACATCCCAATACATCCCCGTTCCATGCCAGTACATCCCAGTTCCCTACCAGTTCATCCCCGTACATCCCAATTCCCTCCCGGTTCACTACCACTTCTATCCCAGTTCCGTCCCATTACATCCCAGTACATCCCAGGTCCCTCCCAGTACATCCCAGGTCCCTCCCAGTACATCCCAGGTCCCTCCCAGTACTGGGAGGGAACTGGGATGTACTGGGAGGCACTACAATGTGCGGGGATGCCCTGGGATGTACTGTGGAGGAACTAGGATGTACAGGCTTGTACTGGGTTGTACCGGGTGGAACTGGCAGGGATTTGGGATGTACCAGGATCTACTGGGATGTACTGGGAGGTAACTGTTATGTACTGGGAAGGAACAGGGAGGGAACTGGGATGTACTGGTGGGGAACTGGGATGTACTGGGAGGGAACTGGGACGTACTGTGAGGACACTGGGATGTACTGGTATGTACTGGGAGGGAAGTGTTATGTACTGAGGGGAACTGGGACGTACTGGGATGTACTGGGAGGGAACTGTGAAGTACTGGGATGTACTGGGAGTGAACTGGGAGGGAACTGGTATGTAGTAGGATGTACTGGGTGGGAACTGGGATGTACCAGGATGTACTGGGATGTACCGGGAGGGAACTGGTATGTACTGGGAGGGAACTGGGATGTACTGGGACATACTGGCAGGGAACTGGGATGTACTGGGAGGGGATTGGGATGGACTGGGAGGGAACTGGGATGTACTGGTATGTACTAGGAGGGAAGTGTTATGTACTGGGAGGGAACTGGGATGTAGTGGGAGGGAACTGGGAGGGAACTGGGATGTACTGGGAGGGAACTGGGATGTACTGGGATGTACTGGCAGGGAACTGGGATGTACTGGAAGGGGATTGGGATGTACTGGGAGGGAACTTGGATGTATTGGGAGGGAAGTGTTATGTACCAAGGGGGAACTGGGACGTACTGGGATGTAGTGGGAGTGAACTGTGAAGTACTGGGATGTACTGTGAGGGAACTGGGATGTACTGGGAGGGAACTTAAAGTACTGGGATGTACTTAGAGGAAACTGGGAGGCAACTGGCATGTACTGGGATGTACTGGAATGGAACTGGGAGTGAACTGTGTGTGAACTGGGAGGGAACTGGGATGTACTGTGAGGGAACTGGGATGTACTGGGAGGGACTGGGAGGGATCTGGGATGTACTGGGCTGCACTGGTAGGGAACTGGGATGTACTGGGAGGAAACTGGAATGTCCCAGTTGACACCCACTTCCCTCCCAGTTTCCTCCCAGTATATCCCAGTTTCCTCCCAGTATATCCCAGTTTCCTCCCAGTACATCCCAGTAAATCCCAGTTCGCTCCCAGTACATCCCAGTACATCGCAGTACATTCCAGTTCCGTTCCTGTACATCCCAATACATCCCCGTTCCATGCCAGTACATCCCAGTTTCCTACCAGTTCATCCCCGTACATCCCAATTCCCTCCCGGTTCACTACCACTTCTTTCCCAGTTCCGTCCCATTACATCCCAGTTCCGTCCCATTACATCCCAGTACATCCCAGTTCCCTCCCAGTACATCCCAGGTCCCTGCCAGTACATCCCAGGTCCCTCCCAGTACTGGGAGGGACCTGGGATGTACTGGGAGGCACTACAATGTGCGGGGATGCCCTGGGATGTACTGTGGAGGAACTAGGATGTACAGGCTTGTACTGGGTTGTACCGGGTGGAACTGGCAGGGATTTGGGATGTACCAGGATCTACTGGGATGTACTGGGAGGTAACTGTTATGTACTGGGAAGGAACAGGGAGGTAACTGGGATGTACTGGTAGGGAACTGGGATGTACTGGGAGGGAACTGGGACGTACTGTGAGGACACTGGGATGTACTGGTATGTACTAGGAGGGAAGTGTTATGTACTGAGGGGAACTGGGACGTACTGGGATGTACTGGGAGGGAACTGTGAAGTACTGGGATGTACTGGGAGTGAACTGGGAGGGAACTGGTATGTAGTAGGATGTACTGGGTGGGAACTGGGATGTACCAGGATGTACTGGGATGTAGTGGGAGGGAACTGGTATGTACTGGGAGGGAAATGGGATGTACTGGGATGTAGTGGGAGGGAACTGGGAGGGAACTGGGATGTACTGGGAGGGAACTGGGATGTACTGGGAGGGAACTGGGATGTACTGGGACATACTGGCAGGGAACTGGGATGTACTGGGAGGGGATTGGGACGGACTGGGAGGGAACTGGGATGTACTGGGCTGCACTGGTAGGGAACTGGGATGTACTGGGAGGAATCTGGAATGTCCCAGTTGACACCCACTTCCCTCCCAATGCCTCCCAGTATATCCCAGTTTCCTCCCAGTATATCCCAGTTTCCTCCCAGTACATCCCAGTAAATCCCAGCTCGCTGCCAGTACATGCCAATACATCGCTGTACATTCCAGTTCTGTTCCTGTACATCCCAATACATCCCCGTTCCATGCCAGTACATCCCAGTTCCCTACCAGTTCATCCCCGTACATCCCAATTCCCTCCCAGTTCACTACCACTTCTTTCCCAGTGCCTCCCAATACATCCCAGTTCCGTCCCATTACATCCCAGTACATCCCAGGTCCCTCCCAGTACATCCCAGGTCCCTGCCAGTACATCCCAGGTCCCTCCCAGTACTGGGAGGGACCTGGGATGTACTGGGAGGCACTACAATGTGCGGGGATGCCCTGGGATGTACTGTGGAGGAACTAGGATGTACAGGCTTGTACTGGGTTGTACCGGGTGGAACTGGCAGGGATTTGGGATGTACCAGGATCTACTGGGATGTACTGGGAGGTAACTGTTATGTACTGGGAAGGAACAGGGAGGGAACTGGGATGTACTGGTAGGGAACTGGGATGTACTGTGAGGGAACTGGGACGTACTGTGAGGACACTGGGATGTACTGGTATGTACTGGGAGGGAAGTGTTATGTACTGAGGGGAACTGGGACGTACTGGGATGTACTGGGATGGAACTGTGAAGTACTGGGATGTACTGGGAGTGAACTGGGAGGGAACTGGTATGTAGTAGGATGTACTGGGTGGGAACTGGGATGTACCAGGATGTACTGGGATGTAGTGGGAGGGAACTGGTATGTACTGGGAGGGAACTGGGATGTACTGGGACATACTGGCAGGGAACTGGGATGTACTGGGAGGGGATTGGGACGGACTGGGAGGGAACTGGGATGTACTGGGCTGCACTGGTAGGGAACTGGGATGTACTGGGAGGAAACTGGAATGTCCCAGTTGACACCCACTTCCCTCCCAATGCCTCCCAGTATATCCCAGTTTCCTCCCAGTATATCCCAGTTTCCTCCCAGTACATCCCAGTAAATCCCAGCTCGCTGCCAGTACATGCCAATACATCGCTGTACATTCCAGTTCTGTTCCTGTACATCCCAATACATCCCCGTTCCATGCCAGTACATCCCAGTTCCCTACCAGTTCATCCCCGTACATCCCAATTCCCTCCCGGTTCACTACCACTTCTTTCCCAGTGCCTCCCAATACATCCCATTTCCGTCCCATTACATCCCAGTACATCCCAGGTCTCTCCCAGTACATCCCAGTTCCCTCCCAGTACATCCCAGGTCCCTCCCAGTACTGGGAGGGAACTGGGATGTACTGGGAGGCACTACAATGTGCGGGGATGCCCTGGGATGTACCGTGGAGGAACTAGGATGTACAGGCTTGTACTGGGTTGTACCGGGTGGAACTGGCAGGGATTTGGGATGTACCAGGATCTACTGGGATGTACTGGGAGGTAACTGTTATGTACTGGGAAGGAACAGGGAGGGAACTGGGATGTACTGGTAGGGAACTGGGATGTACTGTGAGGGAACTGGGACGTACTGTGAGGACACTGGGATGTACTGGTATGTACTGGGAGGGAAGTGTTATGTACTGAGGGGAACTGGGACGTACTGGGATGTACTGGGAGGGAACTGTGAAGTACTGGGATGTACTGGGAGTGAACTGGGAGGGAACTGGTATGTAGTAGGATGTACTGGGTGGGAACTGGGATGTACCAGGATGTACTGGGATGTACCGGGAGGGAACTGGTATGTACTGGGAGGGAACTGGGATGTACTGGGATGTAGTGGGAGGGAACTGGGAGGGAACTGGGATGTACTGGGAGGGAACTGGGATGTACTGGGAGGGAACTGGGATGTACTGGGACATACTGGCAGGGAACTGGGATGTACTGGGAGGGGATTGGGACGGACTGGGAGGAAACTGGAATGTCCCAGTTGACACCCACTTCCCTCCCAATGCCTCCCAGTATATCCCAGTTTCCTCCCAGTATATCCCAGTTTCCTCCCAGTACATCCCAGTAAATCCCAGCTCGCTGCCAGTACATGCCAATACATCGCTGTACATTCCAGTTCTGTTCCTGTACATCCCAATACATCCCCGTTCCATGCCAGTACATCCCAGTTCCCTACCAGTTCATCCCCGTACATCCCAATTCCCTCCCGGTACACTACCACTTCTTTCCCAGTGCCTCCCAATACATCCCAGTTCCGTCCCATTACATCCCAGTACATCCCAGGTCCCTCCCAGTACATCCCAGGTCCCTCCCAGTACTGGGAGGCACTACAATGTGCGGGGATGCCCTGGGATGTACCGTGGAGGAACTAGGATGTACAGGCTTGTACTGGGTTGTACCGGGTGGAACTGGCAGGGATTTGGGATGTACCAGGATCTACTGGGATGTACTGGGAGGTAACTGTTATGTACTGGGAGTGAACTGGGAGGTAACTGGGACGTACTGGTAGGGAACTGGGATGTACTGTGAGGGAACTGGGACGTACTGTGAGGACACTGGGATGTACTGTTATGTACTGGGAGGGAAGTGTTATGTACTGAGGGGAACTGGTGCGTACTGGGATGTACTGGGATGGAACTGTGAAGTACTGGGATGTACTGGGAGTGAACTGGGAGGGAAGTGGTATGTAGTAGGATGTACTGGGTGGGAACTGGGATGTACCAGGATGTACTGGGATGTACTGGGAGGGAACTGGTATGTACTGGGAGGGAACTGGTATGTAGTGGGAGGGAACTGGGAGGGAACTGGGATGTACTGGGACATACTGGCAGGGAACTGGGATGTACTGGGAGGGGATTGGGATGTACTGGGAGGGAACTTGGATGTATTGGGAGGGAAGTGTTATGTACCAAGGGGGAACTGGGACGTACTGGGATGTAGTGGGAGTGAACTGTGAAGTACTGGGATGTACTGTGAGGGAACTGGGATGTACTGGGAGGGAACTTTAAAGTACTGGGATGTACTTAGAGGAAACTGGGAGGCAACTGGCATGTACTGGGATGTACTGGAATGGAACTGGGAGTGAACTGTGTGTGAACTGGGAGGGAACTGGGATGTACTGTGAGGGAACTGGGATGTACTGTGAGGGACTGGGAGGGATCTGGGATGTACTGGGCTGCACTGGTAGGGAACTGGGATGTACTGGGAGGAAACTGGAATGTCCCAGTTGACACCCACTTCCCTCCCAGTTTCCTCCCAGTATATCCCAGTTTCCTCCCAGTATATCCCAGTTTCCTCCCAGTACATCCCAGTAAATCCCAGTTCGCTCCCAGTACATCCCAATACATCGCCGTACATTCCAGTTCCGTTCCTGTCCATCCCAATACATCCCCGTTCCATGCCAGTACATCCCAGTTTCCTACCAGTTCATCCCCGTACATCCCTATTCCCTCCCGGTTCACTACCACTTCTTTCCCAGTGCCTCCCAATACATCCCAGTTCCGTCCCATTACATCCCAGTACATCCCAGTTCCCTCCCAGTACATCCCAGTTCCCTCCCAGTACTGGAGGGAACTGGGACGTACTGTGAGGACACTGGGATGTACTGTTATGTACTGGGAGGGAAGTGTTATGTACTGAGGGGAACTGGGACGTACTGGGATGTACTGGGATGGAACTGTGAAGTACTGGGATGTACTGGGAGTGAACTGGGAGGGAACTGGTATGTAGTAGGATGTACTGGGTGGGAACTGGGATGTACCAGGATGTACTGGGATGTAGTGGGAGGGAACTGGTATGTACTGGGAGGGAACTGGGATGTACTGGGACATACTGGCAGGGAACTGGGATGTACTGGGAGGGGATTGGGACGGACTGGGAGGGAACTGGGATGTACTGGGCTGCACTGGTAGGGAACTGGGATGTACTGGGAGGAAACTGGAATGTCCCAGTTGACACCCACTTCCCTCCCAATGCCTCCCAGTATATCCCAGTTTCCTCCCAGTATATCCCAGTTTCCTCCCAGTACATCCCAGTAAATCCCAGTTCGCTCCCAGTACATCCCAGTACATCGCAGTACATTCCAGTTCCGTTCCTGTACATCCCAATACATCCCCGTTCCATGCCAGTACATCCCAGTTCCCTACCAGTTCATCCCCGTACATCCCAATTCCCTCCCGGTTCACTACCACTTCTTTCCCAGTGCCTCCCAATACATCCCAGTTCCGTCCCATTACATCCCAGTACATCCCAGTTCCCTCCCAGTACGTCCCAGTTCCCTCCCAGTACATCCCAGGTCCCTCCCAGTACTGGGAGGGACCTGGGATGTACTGGGAGGCACTACAATGTGCGGGGATGCCCTGGGATGTACTGTGGAGGAACTAGGATGTACAGGCTTGTACTGGGTTGTACCGGGTGGAACTGGCAGGGATTTGGGATGTACCAGGATCTACTGGGATGTACTGGGAGGTAACTGTTATGTACTGGGAGTGAACTGGGAGGGAACTGGGATGTACTGGTAGGGAACTGGGATGTACTGGGAGGGAACTTTAAAGTACTGGGATGTACTTAGAGGAAACTGGGAGGCAACTGGCATGTACTGGGATGTACTGGAATGGAACTGGGAGTGAACTGTGTGTGAACTGGGAGGGAACTGGGATGTACTGTGAGGGAACTGGGATGTACTGGGATGTACTGGGAGGGACTGGGAGGGATCTGGGATGTACTGGGCTGCACTGGTAGGGAACTGGGATGTACTGGGAGGAAACTGGAATGTCCCAGTTGACACCCACTTCCCTCCCAGTTTCCTCCCAGTATATCCCAGTTTCCTCCCAGTATATCCCAGTAAATCCCAGTTCGCTCCCAGTACATCCCAATACATCGCCGTACATTCCAGTTCCGTTCCTGTCCATCCCAATACATCCCCGTTCCATGCCAGTACATCCCAGTTTCCTACCAGTTCATCCCCGTACATCCCAATTCCCTCCCGGTTCACTACCACTTCTTTCCCAGTGCCTCCCAATACATCCCAGTTCCGTCCCATTACATCCCAGTACATCCCAGTTCCCTCCCAGTACATCCCAGTTCCCACCCAGTACTGGGAGGGAACTGGGATGTACTGGGAGGCACTACAATGTGCGGGGATGCCCTGGGATGTACTGTGGAGGAACTAGGATGTACAGGCTTGTACTGGGTTGTACCGGGTGGAACTGGCAGGGATTTGGGATGTACCAGGATCTACTGGGATGTACTGGGAGGTAACTGTTATGTAATGGGAAGGAACAGGGAGGGAACTGGGATGTACTGGTAGGGAACTGGGATGTACTGTGAGGGAACTGGGACGTACCGTGAGGACACTGGGATGTACTGGTATGTACTGGGAGGGAAGTGTTATGTACTGAGGGGAACTGGGACGTACTGGGATGTACTGGGAGGGAACTGTGAAGTACTGGGATGTACTGGGAGTGAACTGGGAGGGAACTGGTATGTAGTAGGATGTACTGGGTGGGAACTGGGATGTACCGGGAGGGAACTGGGATGTACTGGGAGGAAACTGGTATGTACTGGGAGGGAACTGGGATGTACTGGGATGTAGTGGGAGGGAACTGGGAGGGAACTGGTATGTACTGGTAGGGAACTGGGATGTACTGGGACATACTGGCAGGGAACTGGGATGTACTGGGAGGGGATTGGGACGGACTGGGAGGGAACTGGGATGTACTGGGCTGCACTGGTAGGGAACTGGGATGTACTGGGAGGAAACTGGAATGTCCCAGTTGACACCCACTTCCCTCCCAATGCCTCCCAGTATATCCCAGTTTCCTCCCAGTATATCCCAGTTTCCTCCCAGTACATCCCAGTAAATCCCAGCTCGCTGCCAGTACATGCCAATACATCGCTGTACATTCCAGTTCTGTTCCTGTACATCCCAATACATCCCCGTTCCATGCCAGTACATCCCAGTTCCCTACCAGTTCATCCCCGTACATCCCAATTCCCTCCCGGTTCACTACCACTTCTTTCCCAGTGCCTCCCAATACATCCCAGTTCCGTCCCATTACATCCCAGTACATCCCAGGTCCCTCCCAGTACATCCCAGGTCCCTCCCAGTACATCCCAGGTCCCTCCCAGTACTGGGAGGGAACTGGGATGTACTGGGAGGCACTACAATGTGCGGGGATGCCCTGGGATGTACTGTGGAGGAACTAGGATGTACAGGCTTGTACTGGGTTGTACCGGGTGGAACTGGCAGGGATTTGGGATGTACCAGGATCTACTGGGATGTACTGGGAGGTAACTGTTATGTACTGGGAAGGAACAGGGAGGGAACTGGGATGTACTGGTAGGGAACTGGGATGTACTGTGAGGACACTGGGACGTACTGTGAGGACACTGGGATGTACTGGTATGTACTGGGAGGGAAGTCTTATGTACAGAGGGGAACCGGTGCGTACTGGGATGTACTGGGATGGAACTGTGAAGTACTGGGATGTACTGGGAGTGAACTGGGAGGGAACTGGTATGTGGTAGGATGTACTGGGTGGGAACTGGGATGTACCAGGATGTACTGGGATGTAGTGGGAGGGAACTGGTATGTACTGGGAGGGAACTGGTATGTACTGGGAGGGAACTGGGATGTACTGGGACATACTGGCAGGGAACTGGGATGTACTGGGAGGGGATTGGGACGGACTGGGAGGGAACTGGGATGTACTGGGCTGCACTGGTAGGGAACTGGGATGTACTGGGAGGAAACTGGAATGTCCCAGTTGACACCCACTTCCCTCCCAATGCCTCCCAGTATATCCCAGTTTCCTCCCAGTATATCCCAGTTTCCTCCCAGTACATCCCAGTAAATCCCAGCTCGCTGCCAGTACATGCCAATACATCGCTGTACATTCCAGTTCTGTTCCTGTACATCCCAATACATCCCCGTTCCATGCCAGTACATCCCAGTTCCCTACCAGTTCATCCCCGTACATCCCAATTCCCTCCCGGTTCACTACCACTTCTTTCCCAGTGCCTCCCAATACATCCCATTTCCGTCCCATTACATCCCAGTACATCCCAGGTCTCTCCCAGTACATCCCAGTTCCCTCCCAGTACATCCCAGGTCCCTCCCAGTACTGGGAGGGAACTGGGATGTACTGGGAGGCACTACAATGTGCGGGGATGCCCTGGGATGTACCGTGGAGGAACTAGGATGTACAGGCTTGTACTGGGTTGTACCGGGTGGAACTGGCAGGGATTTGGGATGTACCAGGATCTACTGGGATGTACTGGGAGGTAACTGTTATGTACTGGGAAGGAACAGGGAGGGAACTGGGATGTACTGGTAGGGAACTGGGATGTACTGTGAGGGAACTGGGACGTACTGTGAGGACACTGGGATGTACTGGTATGTACTGGGAGGGAAGTGTTATGTACTGAGGGGAACTGGGACGTACTGGGATGTACTGGGAGGGAACTGTGAAGTACTGGGATGTACTGGGAGTGAACTGGGAGGGAACTGGTATGTAGTAGGATGTACTGGGTGGGAACTGGGATGTACCAGGATGTACTGGGATGTACCGGGAGGGAACTGGTATGTACTGGGAGGGAACTGGGATGTACTGGGATGTAGTGGGAGGGAACTGGGAGGGAACTGGGATGTACTGGGAGGGAACTGGGATGTACTGGGAGGGAACTGGGATGTACTGGGACATACTGGCAGGGAACTGGGATGTACTGGGAGGGGATTGGGACGGACTGGGAGGAAACTGGAATGTCCCAGTTGACACCCACTTCCCTCCCAATGCCTCCCAGTATATCCCAGTTTCCTCCCAGTATATCCCAGTTTCCTCCCAGTACATCCCAGTAAATCCCAGCTCGCTGCCAGTACATGCCAATACATCGCTGTACATTCCAGTTCTGTTCCTGTACATCCCAATACATCCCCGTTCCATGCCAGTACATCCCAGTTCCCTACCAGTTCATCCCCGTACATCCCAATTCCCTCCCGGTACACTACCACTTCTTTCCCAGTGCCTCCCAATACATCCCAGTTCCGTCCCATTACATCCCAGTACATCCCAGGTCCCTCCCAGTACATCCCAGGTCCCTCCCAGTACTGGGAGGGAACTGGGATGTACTGGGAGGCACTACAATGTGCGGGGATGCCCTGGGATGTACCGTGGAGGAACTAGGATGTACAGGCTTGTACTGGGTTGTACCGGGTGGAACTGGCAGGGATTTGGGATGTACCAGGATCTACTGGGATGTACTGGGAGGTAACTGTTATGTACTGGGAGTGAACTGGGAGGTAACTGGGACGTACTGGTAGGGAACTGGGATGTACTGGGAGGGAACTGGGACGTACTGTGAGGACACTGGGATGTACTGTTATGTACTGGGAGGGAAGTGTTATGTACTGAGGGGAACTGGGACGTACTGGGATGTACTGGGATGGAACTGTGAAGTACTGGGATGTACTGGGAGTGAACTGGGAGGGAACTGGTATGTAGTAGGATGTACTGGGTGGGAACTGGGATGTACCAGGATGTACTGGGATGTAGTGGGAGGGAACTGGTATGTACTGGGAGGGAACTGGGATGTACTGGGACATACTGGCAGGGAACTGGGATGTACTGGGAGGGGATTGGGACGGACTGGGAGGGAACTGGGATGTACTGGGCTGCACTGGTAGGGAACTGGGATGTACTGGGAGGAAACTGGAATGTCCCAGTTGACACCCACTTCCCTCCCAATGCCTCCCAGTATATCCCAGTTTCCTCCCAGTATATCCCAGTTTCCTCCCAGTACATCCCAGTAAATCCCAGTTCGCTCCCAGTACATCCCAGTACATCGCAGTACATTCCAGTTCCGTTCCTGTACATCCCAATACATCCCCGTTCCATGCCAGTACATCCCAGTTCCCTACCAGTTCATCCCCGTACATCCCAATTCCCTCCCGGTTCACTACCACTTCTTTCCCAGTGCCTCCCAATACATCCCAGTTCCGTCCCATTACATCCCAGTACATCCCAGTTCCCTCCCAGTACGTCCCAGTTCCCTCCCAGTACATCCCAGGTCCCTCCCAGTACTGGGAGGGACCTGGGATGTACTGGGAGGCACTACAATGTGCGGGGATGCCCTGGGATGTACTGTGGAGGAACTAGGATGTACAGGCTTGTACTGGGTTGTACCGGGTGGAACTGGCAGGGATTTGGGATGTACCAGGATCTACTGGGATGTACTGGGAGGTAACTGTTATGTACTGGGAGTGAACTGGGAGGGAACTGGGATGTACTGGTAGGGAACTGGGATGTACTGGGAGGGAACTGGGACGTACTGTGAGGACACTGGGATGTACTGTTATGTACTGGGAGGGAAGTGTTATGTACTGAGGGGAACTGGGACGTACTGGGATGTACTGGGATGGAACTGTGAAGTACTGGGATGTACTGGGAGTGAACTGGGAGGGAACTGGTATGTAGTAGGATGTACTGGGTGGGAACTGGGATGTACCAGGATGTACTGGGAGGGAACTGGTATGTACTGGGAGGGAACTGGGATGTAGTGGGAGGGAACTGGGAGGGAACTGGGATGTACTGGGAGGGAACTGGTATGTACTGGGAGGGAACTGGGATGTACTGGGACATACTGGCAGGGAACTGGGATGTACTGGGAGGGGATTGGGATGTACTGGGAGGGAACTTGGATGTATTGGGAGGGAAGTGTTATGTACCAAGGGGGAACTGGGACGTACTGGGATGTAGTGGGAGTGAACTGTGAAGTACTGGGATGTACTGTGAGGGAACTGGGATGTACTGGGAGGGAACTTTAAAGTACTGGGATGTACTTAGAGGAAACTGGGAGGCAACTGGCATGTACTGGGATGTACTGGAATGGAACTGGGAGTGAACTGTGTGTGAACTGGGAGGGAACTGGGATGTACTGTGAGGGAACTGGGATGTACTGGGATGTACTGTGAGGGACTGGGAGGGATCTGGGATGTACTGGGCTGCACTGGTAGGGAACTGGGATGTACTGGGAGGAAACTGGAATGTCCCAGTTGACACCCACTTCCCTCCCAGTTTCCTCCCAGTATATCCCAGTTTCCTCCCAGTATATCCCAGTTTCCTCCCAGTATATCCCAGTAAATCCCAGTTCGCTCCCAGTACATCCCAATACATCGCCGTACATTCCAGTTCCGTTCCTGTCCATCCCAATACATCCCCGTTCCATGCCAGTACATCCCAGTTTCCTACCAGTTCATCCCCGTACATCCCAATTCCCTCCCGGTTCACTACCACTTCTTTCCCAGTGCCTCCCAATACATCCCAGTTCCGTCCCATTACATCCCAGTACATCCCAGTTCCCTCCCAGTACATCCCAGTTCCCACCCAGTACTGGGAGGGAACTGGGATGTACTGGGAGGCACTACAATGTGCGGGGATGCCCTGGGATGTACTGTGGAGGAACTAGGATGTACAGGCTTGTACTGGGTTGTACCGGGTGGAACTGGCAGGGATTTGGGATGTACCAGGATGTACTGGGATGTACTGGGATGTACTGGGAGGTAACTGTTATGTAATGGGAAGGAACAGGGAGGGAACTGGGATGTACTGGTAGGGAACTGGGATGTACTGTGAGGGAACTGGGACGTACCGTGAGGACACTGGGATGTACTGGTATGTACTGGGAGGGAAGTGTTATGTACTGAGGGGAACTGGGACGTACTGGGATGTACTGGGAGGGAACTGTGAAGTACTGGGATGTACTGGGAGTGAACTGGGAGGGAACTGGTATGTAGTAGGATGTACTGGGTGGGAACTGGGATGTACCGGGAGGGAACTGGGATGTACTGGGAGGAAACTGGTATGTACTGGGAGGGAACTGGGATGTACTGGGATGTAGTGGGAGGGAACTGGGAGGGAACTGGTATGTACTGGTAGGGAACTGGGATGTACTGGGACATACTGGCAGGGAACTGGGATGTACTGGGAGGGGATTGGGACGGACTGGGAGGGAACTGGGATGTACTGGGCTGCACTGGTAGGGAACTGGGATGTACTGGGAGGAAACTGGAATGTCCCAGTTGACACCCACTTCCCTCCCAATGCCTCCCAGTATATCCCAGTTTCCTCCCAGTATATCCCAGTTTCCTCCCAGTACATCCCAGTAAATCCCAGCTCGCTCCCAGTACATCCCAGTACATCGCTGTACATTCCAGTTCTGTTCCTGTACATCCCAATACATCCCCGTTCCATGCCAGTACATCCCAGTTCCCTACCAGTTCATCCCCGTACATCCCAATTCCCTCCCGGTTCACTACCACTTCTTTCCCAGTGCCTCCCAATACATCCCAGTTCCGTCCCATTACATCCCAGTACATCCCAGTTCCCTCCCAGTACATCCCAGTTCCCTCCCAGTACATCCCAGGTCCCTCCCAGTACTGGGAGGGAACTGGGATGTACTGGGAGGCACTACAATGTGCGGGGATGCCCTGGGATGTACTGTGGAGGAACTAGGATGTACAGGCTTGTACTGGGTTGTACCGGGTGGAACTGGCAGGGATTTGGGATGTACCAGGATCTACTGGGATGTACTGGGATGTACTGGGAGGTAACTGTTATGTACTGGGAAGGAACAGGGAGGGAACTGGGATGTACTGGTAGGGAACTGGGATGTACTGGGAGGGAACTGGGACGTACTGTGAGGACACTGGGATGTACTGGTATGTACTGGGAGGGAAGTGTTATGTACTGAGGGGAACTGGGACGTACTGGGATGTACTGGGAGGGAACTGTGAAGTACTGGGATGTACTGGGAGGGACCTGGGAGGGAACTGGTATGTAGTAGGATGTACTGGGTGGGAACTGGGATGTACCAGGATGTACTGGGATGTACTGGGAGGGAACTGGTATGTACTGGGAGGGAACTGGGATGTACTGGGACATACTAGCAGGGAACTGGGATGTACTGGGAGGGGATTGGGACGGACTGGGAGGAAACTGGAATGTCCCAGTTGACACCCACTTCCCTCCCAATGCCTCCCAGTATATCCCAGTTTCCTCCTAGTATATCCCAGTTTCCTCCCAGTACATCCCAGTAAATCCCAGCTCGCTGCCAGTACATGCCAATACATCGCTGTACATTCCAGTTCTGTTCCTGTACATCCCAATACATCCCCGTTCCATGCCAGTACATCCCAGTTCCCTACCAGTTCATCCCCGTACATCCCAATTCCCTCCCGGTTCACTACCACTTCTATCCCAGTTCCGTCCCATTACATCCCAGTACATCCCAGGTCCCTCCCAGTACATCCCAGGTCCCTCCCAGTACATCCCAGGTCCCTCCCAGTACTGGGAGGGAACTGGGATGTACTGGGAGGCACTACAATGTGCGGGGATGCCCTGGGATGTACTGTGGAGGAACTAGGATGTACAGGCTTGTACTGGGTTGTACCGGGTGGAACTGGCAGGGATTTGGGATGTACCAGGATCTACTGGGATGTACTGGGAGGTAACTGTTATGTACTGGGAAGGAACAGGGAGGGAACTGGGATGTACTGGTGGGGAACTGGGATGTACTGGGAGGGAACTGGGACGTACTGTGAGGACACTGGGATGTACTGGTATGTACTGGGAGGGAAGTGTTATGTACTGAGGGGAACTGGGACGTACTGGGATGTACTGGGAGGGAACTGTGAAGTACTGGGATGTACTGGGAGGGACCTGGGAGGGAACTGGTATGTAGTAGGATGTACTGGGTGGGAACTGGGATGTACCAGGATGTACTGGGATGTACTGGGAGGGAACTGGGATGTACTGGGAGGGAACTGGGATGTACTGGAACATACTGGCAGGGAACTGGGATGTACTGGGAGGGGATTGGGACGGACTGGGAGGGAACTGGGATGTACTGGGCTGCACTGGTAGGGAACTGGGATGTACTGGGAGGAAACTGGAATGTCCCAGTTGACACCCACTTCCCTCCCAATGCCTCCCAGTATATCCCAGTTTCCTCCCAGTATATCCCAGTTTCCTCCCAGTACATCCCAGTAAATCCCAGTTCGCTCCCAGTACATCCCAGTACATCGCAGTACATTCCAGTTCCGTTCCTGTACATCCCAATACATCCCCGTTCCATGCCAGTACATCCCAGTTCCCTACCAGTTCATCCCCGTACATCCCAATTCCCTCCCGGTTCACTACCACTTCTTTCCCAGTTCCGTCCCATTACATCCCAGTTCCGTCCCATTACATCCCAGCACATCCCAGGTCCCTCCCAGTACATCCCAGGTCCCTCCCAGTACATCCCAGGTCCCTCCCAGTACTGGGAGGGAACTGGGATGTACTGGGAGGCACTACAATGTGCGGGGATGCCCTGGGATGTACTGTGGAGGAACTAGGATGTACAGGCTTGTACTGGGTTGTACCGGGTGGAACTGGCAGGGATTTGGGATGTACCAGGATCTACTGGGATGTACTGGGAGGTAACTGTTATGTACTGGGAGTGAACTGGGAGGTAACTGGGACGTACTGGTAGGGAACTGGGATGTACTGTGAGGGAACTGGGACGTACTTTGAGGACACTGGGATGTACTGTTATGTACTGGGAGGGAAGTGTTATGTACTGAGGGGAACTGGTGCGTACTGGGATGTACTGGGATGGAACTGTGAAGTACTGGGATGTACTGGGAGTGAACTGGGAGGGAACTGGTATGTAGTAGGATGTACTGGGTGGGAACTGGGATGTACCAGGATGTACTGGGATGTACTGGGAGGGAACTGGGATGTACTGGGAGGGAACTGGGATGTAGTGGGAGGGAACTGGGAGGGAACTGGGATGTACTGGGAGGGAACTGGGATGTACTGGGATGTACTGGCAGGGAACTGGGATGTACTGGAAGGGGATTGGGATGTACTGGGAGGGAACTTGGATGTATTGGGAGGGAAGTGTTATGTACCAAGGGGGAACTGGGACGTACTGGGATGTAGTGGGAGTGAACTGTGAAGTACTGGGATGTACTGTGAGGGAACTGGGATGTACTGGGAGGGAACTTTAAAGTACTGGGATGTACTTAGAGGAAACTGGGAGGCAACTGGCATGTACTGGGATGTACTGGAATGGAACTGGGAGTGAACTGTGTGTGAACTGGGAGGGAACTGGGATGTACTGTGAGGGAACTGGGATGTACTGGGAGGGACTGGGAGGGATCTGGGATGTACTGGGCTGCACTGGTAGGGAACTGGGATGTACTGGGAGGAAACTGGAATGTCCCAGTTGACACCCACTTCCCTCCCAGTTTCCTCCCAGTATATCCCAGTTTCCTCCCAGTATATCCCAGTTTCCTCCCAGTATATCCCAGTAAATCCCAGTTCGCTCCCAGTACATCCCAATACATCGCCGTACATTCCAGTTCCGTTCCTGTCCATCCCAATACATCCCCGTTCCATGCCAGTACATCCCAGTTTCCTACCAGTTCATCCCCGTACATCCCAATTCCCTCCCGGTTCACTACCACTTCTTTCCCAGTTCCGTCCCATTACATCCCAGTTCCGTCCCATTACATCCCAGTACATCCCAGTTCCCTCCCAGTACATCCCAGGTCCCTCCCAGTACATCCCAGGTCCCTCCCAGTACTGGGAGGGAACTGGGATGTACTGGGAGGCACTACAATGTGCGGGGATGCCCTGGGATGTACTGTGGAGGAACTAGGATGTACAGGCTTGTACTGGGTTGTACCGGGTGGAACTGGCAGGGATTTGGGATGTACCAGGATCTACTGGGATGTACTGGGAGGTAACTGTTATGTACTGGGAAGGAACAGGGAGGTAACTGGGATGTACTGGTAGGGAACTGGGATGTACTGGGAGGGAACTGGGACGTACTGTGAGGACACTGGGATGTACTGGTATGTACTAGGAGGGAAGTGTTATGTACTGAGGGGAACTGGGACGTACTGGGATGTACTGGGAGGGAACTGTGAAGTACTGGGATGTACTGGGAGTGAACTGGGAGGGAACTGGTATGTAGTAGGATGTACTGGGTGGGAACTGGGATGTACCAGGATGTACTGGGATGTAGTGGGAGGGAACTGGTATGTACTGGGAGGGAAATGGGATGTACTGGGATGTAGTGGGAGGGAACTGGGAGGGAACTGGGATGTACTGGGAGGGAACTGGGATGTACTGGGACATACTGGCAGGGAACTGGGATGTACTGGGAGGGGATTGGGACGGACTGGGAGGGAACTGGGATGTACTGGGCTGCACTGGTAGGGAACTGGGATGTACTGGGAGGAAACTGGAATGTCCCAGTTGACACCCACTTCCCTCCCAATGCCTCCCAGTATATCCCAGTTTCCTCCCAGTATATCCCAGTTTCCTCCCAGTACATCCCAGTAAATCCCAGTTCGCTCCCAGTACATCCCAGTACATCGCAGTACATTCCAGTTCCGTTCCTGTACATCCCAATACATCCCCGTTCCATGCCAGTACATCCCAGTTCCCTACCAGTTCATCCCCGTACATCCCAATTCCCTCCCGGTTCACTACCACTTCTTTCCCAGTGCCTCCCAATACATCCCAGTTCCGTCCCATTACATCCCAGTACATCCCAGTTCCCTCCCAGTACGTCCCAGTTCCCTCCCAGTACATCCCAGGTCCCTCCCAGTACTGGGAGGGAACTGGGATGTACTGGGAGGCACTACAATGTGCGGGGATGCCCTGGGATGTACTGTGGAGGAACTAGGATGTACAGGCTTGTACTGGGTTGTACCGGGTGGAACTGGCAGGGATTTGGGATGTACCAGGATCTACTGGGATGTACTGGGAGGTAACTGTTATGTACTGGGAAGGAACAGGGAGGGAACTGGGATGTACTGGTAGGGAACTGGGATGTACTGGGAGGGAACTGGGACGTACTGTGAGGACACTGGGATGTACTGTTATGTACTGGGAGGGAAGTGTTATGTACTGAGGGGAACTGGTGCGTACTGGGATGTACTGGGATGGAACTGTGAAGTACTGGGATGTACTGGGAGTGAACTGGGAGGGAACTGGTATGTAGTAGGATGTACTGGGTGGGAACTGGGATGTACCAGGATGTACTGGGAGGGAACTGGTATGTACTGGGAGGGAACTGGGATGTAGTGGGAGGGAAGTGGGAGGGAACTGGGATGTACTGGGAGGGAACTGGTATGTACTGGGAGGGAACTGGGATGTACTGGGACATACTGGCAGGGAACTGGGATGTACTGGGAGGGGATTGGGATGTACTGGGAGGGAACTTGGATGTATTGGGAGGGAAGTGTTATGTACCAAGGGGGAACTGGGACGTACTGGGATGTAGTGGGAGTGAACTGTGAAGTACTGGGATGTACTGTGAGGGAACTGGGATGTACTGGGAGGGAACTTTAAAGTACTGGGATGTACTTAGAGGAAACTGGGAGGCAACTGGCATGTACTGGGATGTACTGGAATGGAACTGGGAGTGAACTGTGTGTGAACTGGGAGGGAACTGGGATGTACTGTGAGGGAACTGGGATGTACTGGGATGTACTGGGAGGGACTGGGAGGGATCTGGGATGTACTGGGCTGCACTGGTAGGGAACTGGGATGTACTGGGAGGAAACTGGAATGTCCCAGTTGACACCCACTTCCCTCCCAGTTTCCTCCCAGTATATCCCAGTTTCCTCCCAGTATATCCCAGTTTCCTCCCAGTATATCCCAGTAAATCCCGGTTCGCTCCCAGTACATCCCAATACATCGCCGTACATTCCAGTTCCGTTCCTGTCCATCCCAATACATCCCCGTTCCATGCCAGTACATCCCAGTTTCCTACCAGTTCATCCCCGTACATCCCAATTCCCTCCCGGTTCACTACCACTTCTTTCCCAGTGCCTCCCAATACATCCCAGTTCCGTCCCATTACATCCCAGTACATCCCAGTTCCCTCCCAGTACATCCCAGTTCCCACCCAGTACTGGGAGGGAACTGGGATGTACTGGGAGGCACTACAATGTGCGGGGATGCCCTGGGATGTACTGTGGAGGAACTAGGATGTACAGGCTTGTACTGGGTTGTACCGGGTGGAACTGGCAGGGATTTGGGATGTACCAGGATCTACTGGGATGTACTGGGAGGTAACTGTTATGTAATGGGAAGGAACAGGGAGGGAACTGGTATGTACTGGTAGGGAACTGGGATGTACTGTGAGGGAACTGGGACGTACCGTGAGGACACTGGGATGTACTGGTATGTACTGGGAGGGAAGTGTTATGTACTGAGGGGAACTGGGACGTACTGGGATGTACTGGGAGGGAACTGTGAAGTACTGGGATGTACTGGGAGTGAACTGGGAGGGAACTGGTATGTAGTAGGATGTACTGGGTGGGAACTGGGATGTACCGGGAGGGAACTGGGATGTACTGGGAGGAAACTGGTATGTACTGGGAGGGAACTGGGATGTACTGGGATGTAGTGGGAGGGAACTGGGAGGGAACTGGTATGTACTGGGAGGGAACTGGGATGTACTGGGACATACTGGCAGGGAACTGGGATGTACTGGGAGGGGATTGGGACGGACTGGGAGGGAACTGGGATGTACTGGGCTGCACTGGTAGGGAACTGGGATGTACTGGGAGGAAACTGGAATGTCCCAGTTGACACCCACTTCCCTCCCAATGCCTCCCAGTATATCCCAGTTTCCTCCCAGTATATCCCAGTTTCCTCCCAGTACATCCCAGTAAATCCCAGCTCGCTGCCAGTACATGCCAATACATCGCTGTACATTCCAGTTCTGTTCCTGTACATCCCAATACATCCCCGTTCCATGCCAGTACATCCCAGTTCCCTACCAGTTCATCCCCGTACATCCCAATTCCCTCCCGGTTCACTACCACTTCTTTCCCAGTGCCTCCCAATACATCCCAGTTCCGTCCCATTACATCCCAGTACATCCCAGGTCCCTCCCAGTACATCCCAGGTCCCTCCCAGTACATCCCAGGTCCCTCCCAGTACTGGGAGGGAACTGGGATGTACTGGGAGGCACTACAATGTGCGGGGATGCCCTGGGATGTACTGTGGAGGAACTAGGATGTACAGGCTTGTACTGGGTTGTACCGGGTGGAACTGGCAGGGATTTGGGATGTACCAGGATGTACTGGGATGTACTGGGATGTACTGGGAGGTAACTGTTATGTACTGGGAAGGAACAGGGAGGTAACTGGGATGTACTGGTAGGGAACTGGGATGTACTGTGAGGGAACTGGGACGTACTGTGAGGACACTGGGATGTACTGTTATGTACTGGGAGGGAAGTGTTATGTACTGAGGGGAACTGGGACGTACTGGGATGTACTGGGAGGGAACTGTGAAGTACTGGGATGTACTGGGAGGGACCTGGGAGGGAACTGGTATGTAGTAGGATGTACTGGGTGGGAACTGGGATGTACCAGGATGTACTGGGATGTAGTGGGAGGGAACTGGTATGTACTGGGAGGGAACTGGGATGTACTGGGACATACTGGCAGGGAACTGGGATGTACTGGGAGGGGATTGGGACGGACTGGGAGGGAACTGGGATGTACTGGGCTGCACTGGTAGGGAACTGGGATGTACTGGGAGGAAACTGGAATGTCCCAGTTGACACCCACTTCCCTCCCAATGCCTCCCAGTATATCCCAGTTTCCTCCCAGTATATCCCAGTTTCCTCCCAGTACATCCCAGTAAATCCCAGCTCGCTGCCAGTACATGCCAATACATCGCTGTACATTCCAGTTCTGTTCCTGTACATCCCAATACATCCCCGTTCCATGCCAGTACATCCCAGTTCCCTACCAGTTCATCCCCGTACATCCCAATTCCCTCCCGGTTCACTACCACTTCTTTCCCAGTTCCGTCCCATTACATCCCAGTTCCGTCCCATTACATCCCAGTACATCCCAGTTCCCTCCCAGTACATCCCAGGTCCCTCCCAGTACATCCCAGGTCCCTCCCAGTACTGGGAGGGAGCTGGGATGTACTGGGAGGCACTACAATGTGCGGGGATGCCCTGGGATGTACTGTGGAGGAACTAGGATGTACAGGCTTGTACTGGGTTGTACCGGGTGGAACTGGCAGGGATTTGGGATGTACCAGGATCTACTGGGATGTACTGGGAGGTAACTGTTATGTACTGGGAAGGAACAGGGAGGGAACTGGGATGTACTGGTAGGGAACTGGGATGTACTGTGAGGGAACTGGGACGTACTGTGAGGACACTGGGATGTACTGGTATGTACTGGGAGGGAAGTGTTATGTACTGAGGGGAACTGGGACGTACTGGGATGTACTGGGAGGGAACTGTGAAGTACTGGGATGTGCTGGGAGTGAACTGGGAGGGAACTGGTATGTAGTAGGATGTACTGGGTGGGAACTGGGATGTACCAGGATGTACTGGGATGTACCGGGAGGGAACTGGTATGTACTGGGAGGGAACTGGGATGTACTGGGATGTAGTGGGAGGGAACTGGGAGGGAACTGGGATGTACTGGGAGGGAACTGGGATGTACTGGGAGGGAACTGGGATGTACTGGGACATACTGGCAGGGAACTGGGATGTACTGGGAGGGGATTGGGACGGACTGGGAGGAAACTGGAATGTCCCAGTTGACACCCACTTCCCTCCCAATGCCTCCCAGTATATCCCAGTTTCCTCCCAGTATATCCCAGTTTCCTCCCAGTACATCCCAGTAAATCCCAGCTCGCTGCCAGTACATGCCAATACATCGCTGTACATTCCAGTTCTGTTCCTGTACATCCCAATACATCCCCGTTCCATGCCAGTACATCCCAGTTCCCTACCAGTTCATCCCCGTACATCCCAATTCCCTCCCGGTACACTACCACTTCTTTCCCAGTGCCTCCCAATACATCCCAGTTCCGTCCCATTACATCCCAGTACATCCCAGGTCCCTCCCAGTACATCCCAGGTCCCTCCCAGTACTGGGAGGGAACTGGGATGTACTGGGAGGCACTACAATGTGCGGGGATGCCCTGGGATGTACTGTGGAGGAACTAGGATGTACAGGCTTGTACTGGGTTGTACCGGGTGGAACTGGCAGGGATTTGGGATGTACCAGGATCTACTGGGATGTACTGGGAGGTAACTGTTATGTACTGGGAGTGAACTGGGAGGTAACTGGGACGTACTGGTAGGGAACTGGGATGTACTGTGAGGGAACTGGGACGTACTGTGAGGACACTGGGATGTACTGTTATGTACTGGGAGGGAAGTGTTATGTACTGAGGGGAACTGGTGCGTACTGGGATGTACTGGGAGGGAACTGTGAAGTACTGGGATGTACTGGGAGTGAACTGGGAGGGAACTGGTACGTAGTAGGATGTACTGGGTGGGAACTGGGATGTACCAGGATGTACTGGGATGTACTGGGAGGGAACTGGTATGTACTGGGAGGGAACTGGTATGTAGTGGGAGGGAACTGGGAGGGAACTGGGATGTACTGGGACATACTGGCAGGGAACTGGGATGTACTGGGAGGGGATTGGGATGTACTGGGAGGGAACTTGGATGTATTGGGAGGGAAGTGTTATGTACCAAGGGGGAACTGGGACGTACTGGGATGTAGTGGGAGTGAACTGTGAAGTACTGGGATGTACTGTGAGGGAACTGGGATGTACTGGGAGGGAACTTTAAAGTACTGGGATGTACTTAGAGGAAACTGGGAGGCAACTGGCATGTACTGGGATGTACTGGAATGGAACTGGGAGTGAACTGTGTGTGAACTGGGAGGGAACTGGGATGTACTGTGAGGGAACTGGGATGTACTGTGAGGGACTGGGAGGGATCTGGGATGTACTGGGCTGCACTGGTAGGGAACTGGGATGTACTGGGAGGAAACTGGAATGTCCCAGTTGACACCCACTTCCCTCCCAGTTTCCTCCCAGTATATCCCAGTTTCCTCCCAGTATATCCCAGTTTCCTCCCAGTACATCCCAGTAAATCCCAGTTCGCTCCCAGTACATCCCAATACATCGCCGTACATTCCAGTTCCGTTCCTGTCCATCCCAATACATCCCCGTTCCATGCCAGTACATCCCAGTTTCCTACCAGTTCATCCCCGTACATCCCAATTCCCTCCCGGTTCACTACCACTTCTTTCCCAGTGCCTCCCAATACATCCCAGTTCCGTCCCATTACATCCCAGTACATCCCAGTTCCCTCCCAGTACATCCCAGTTCCCTCCCAGTACTGGAGGGAACTGGGACGTACTGTGAGGACACTGGGATGTACTGTTATGTACTGGGAGGGAAGTGTTATGTACTGAGGGGAACTGGGACGTACTGGGATGTACTGGGATGGAACTGTGAAGTACTGGGATGTACTGGGAGTGAACTGGGAGGGAACTGGTATGTAGTAGGATGTACTGGGTGGGAACTGGGATGTACCAGGATGTACTGGGATGTACTGGGAGGGAACTGGTATGTACTGGGAGGGAACTGGGATGTAGTGGGAGGGAACTGGGAGGGAACTGGGATGTACTGGGAGGGAACTGGTATGTACTGGGAGGGAACTGGGATGTACTGGGATGTACTGGCAGGGAACTGGGATGTACTGGGAGGGGATTGGGATGTACTGGGAGGGAACTTGGATGTATTGGGAGGGAAGTGTTATGTACCAAGGGGGAACTGGGACGTACTGGGATGTAGTGGGAGTGAACTGTGAAGTACTGGGATGTACTGTGAGGGAACTGGGATGTACTGGGAGGGAACTTTAAAGTACTGGGATGTACTTAGAGGAAACTGGGAGGCAACTGGCATGTACTGGGATGTACTGGAATGGAACTGGGAGTGAACTGTGTGTGAACTGGGAGGGAACTGGGATGTACTGTGAGGGAACTGGGATGTACTGGGATGTACTGTGAGGGACTGGGAGGGATCTGGGATGTACTGGGCTGCACTGGTAGGGAACTGGGATGTACTGGGAGGAAACTGGAATGTCCCAGTTGACACCCACTTCCCTCCCAGTTTCCTCCCAGTATATCCCAGTTTCCTCCCAGTATATCCCAGTTTCCTCCCAGTACATCCCAGTAAATCCCAGTTCGCTCCCAGTACATCCCAATACATCGCAGTACATTCCAGTTCTGTTCCTGTACATCCCAATACATCCCCGTTCCATGCCAGTACATCCCAGTTCCCTACCAGTTCATCCCCGTACATCCCAATTCCCTCCCGGTTCACTACCACTTCTTTCCCAGTGCCTCCCAATACATCCCAGTTCCGTCCACATTACATCCCAGTACATCCCAGTTCCCTCCCAGTACGTCCCAGTTCCCTCCCAGTACATCCCAGGTCCCTCCCAGTACTGGGAGGGAACTGGGATGTACTGGGAGGCACTACAATGTGCGGGGATGCCCTGGGATGTACTGTGGAGGAACTAGGAAGTACAGGCTTGTACTGGGTTGTACCGGGTGGAACTGGCAGGGATTTGGGATGTACCAGGATCTACTGGGATGTACTGGGATGTACTGGGAGGTAACTGTTGTGTAATGGGAGTGAACTGGGAGAGAACTGGGATGTACTGGGAGGGAACTGGGATGTACTGTGAGGACACTGGGATGTACTGGTATGTACTGGGAGGGAAGTGTTATGTACTGAGGGGAACTGGGACGTACTGGGATGTACTGGGAGGGAACTGGGACGTACTGTGAGGACACTGGGATGTACTGGTATGTACTGGGAGGGAAGTGTTATGTACTGAGGGGAACTGGGACGTACTGGGACGTGCTGGGAGGGAACTATGAAGTATTGGGATGTACTTAGAGGGAACTGGGATGTACTGGGAGGGAACTGGGAGGGAACTGGGAGGGAACTGTGAAGTACTGGGATGTTCTGGGAGGGAACTGGGATGTACTGGGAGGGAACTGGGATGTACTGGTTGGAAAGTGTTGGGAATTGGGATTTACTGGGAGGGAACTGGGATGGACTGGGAGGGAACTGGGATGTAGTGGGACATACTGGGAGGGAACTGGGATGTACTGGGGTGTACTGGGAGGGAACTGTTATGTACCAAGGGGGAACTGGGATGTACTGGGAGTGAACTGTGAAGTACTGGGATGTACTTAGAGGGAAGTGGGAGGGAACTTGGATGTAGTGGGAGGGAACTGGGGTTTACTTGGAGGAAAGTGGCATGTACTGGGCTGTACTGGAATGGAACTGGGAGTGTACTGTGTGTGAACTGTGAGGGAACTGGGATGTACTGTGAGGGAACTGGGATGTACTGGGATGTACTGGGACGGACTGGGAGGGAACTGGGATGTACTGGGAGGGATCTGGGATGTACTGGGCTGCACTGGTAGGGAGCTGGGATGTACTGGGAGGAAACTGGAATGTCCCAGTTGACACCCACTTCCCTCCCAGTGCCTCCCAGTATATCCCAGTTTCCTCCCAGTACATCCCAGTAAATCCCAGTTTGCTCCCAGTACATCGCAGTACATTCCAGTTCCGTTCCTGTACATCCCAATACATCCCCGTTCCATGCCAGTACATCCCAGTTTCCTACCAGTTCATCCCCGTACATCCCAATTCCCTCCCGGTTCACTACCACTTCTTTCCCAGTGCCTCCCAATACATCCCAGTTCCGTCCCATTACATCCCAGTACATCCCAGTTCCCTCCCAGTACATCCCAGGTCCCTCCCAGTACATCCCAGGTCCCTCCCAGTACTGGGAGGGAACTGGGATGTACTGGGAGGCACTACAATGTGCGGGGATGCCCTGGGATGTACTGTGGAGGAACTAGGATGTACAGGCTTGTACTGGGTTGTACCGGGTGGAACTGGCAGGGATTTGGGATGTACCAGGATCTACTGGGATGTACTGGGATGTACTGGGAGGTAACTGTTATGTACTGGGAGTGAACTGGGAGGGAACTGGTATGTACTGGTAGGGAACTGGGATGTACTGGGAGGGAACTGGGACGTACTGTGAGGACACTGGGATGTACTGTTATGTACTGGGAGGGAAGTGTTATGTACAGAGGGGAACCGGTGCGTACTGGGATGTACTGGGAGGGAACTGTGAAGTACTGGGATGTACTGGGAGTGAACTGGGAGGGAACTGGTATGTGGTAGGATGTACTGGGTGGGAACTGGGATGTACCAGGATGTACTGGGATGTACTGGGAGGGAACTGGTATGTACTGGGAGGGAACTGGTATGTACTGGGAGGGAACTGGGATGTACTGGGACATACTGGCAGGGAACTGGGATGTACTGGGAGGGGATTGGGACGGACTGGGAGGGAACTGGGATGTACTGGGCTGCACTGGTAGGGAACTGGGATGTACTGGGAGGAAACTGGAATGTCCCTGTTGACACCCACTTCCCTCCCAATGCCTCCCAGTATATCCCAGTTTCCTCCCAGTATATCCCAGTTTCCTCCCAGTACATCCCAGTAAATCCCAGTTCGCTCCCAGTACATCCCAGTACATCGCAGTACATTCCAGTTCCGTTCCTGTACATCCCAATACATCCCCGTTCCATGCCAGTACATCCCAGTTTCCTACCAGTTCATCCCCGTACATCCCAATTCCCTCCCGGTTCACTACCACTTCTTTCCCAGTGCCTCCCAATACATCCCAGTTCCGTCCCATTACATCCCAGTACATCCCAGTTCCCTCCCAGTACGTCCCAGTTCCCTCCCAGTACTGGGAGGGAGCTGGGATGTACTGGGAGGCACTACAATGTGCGGGGATGTCCTGGGATGTACCGTGGAGGAACTAGGATGTACAGGCTTGTACTGGGTTGTACCGGGTGGAACTGGCAGGGATTTGGGATGTACCAGGATCTACTGGGATGTACTGGGAGGTAACTGTTATGTACTGGGAAGGAACAGGGAGGGAACTGGGATGTACTGGTAGGGAACTGGGATGTACTGTGAGGGAACTGGGACGTACTGTGAGGACACTGGGATGTACTGGTATGTACTGGGAGGGAAGTGTTATGTACTGAGGGGAACTGGGACGTACTGGGATGTACTGGGAGGGAACTGTGAAGTACTGGGATGTACTGGGAGTGAACTGGGAGGGAACTGGTATGTAGTAGGATGTACTGGGTGGGAACTGGGATGTACCAGGATGTACTGGGATGTACCGGGAGGGAACTGGTATGTACTGGGAGGGAACTGGGATGTACTGGGATGTAGTGGGAGGGAACTGGGAGGGAACTGGGATGTACTGGGAGGGAACTGGGATGTACTGGGAGGGAACTGGGATGTACTGGGACATACTGGCAGGGAACTGGGATGTACTGGGAGGGGATTGGGACGGACTGGGAGGAAACTGGAATGTCCCAGTTGACACCCACTTCCCTCCCAATGCCTCCCAGTATATCCCAGTTTCCTCCCAGTATATCCCAGTTTCCTCCCAGTACATCCCAGTAAATCCCAGCTCGCTGCCAGTACATGCCAATACATCGCTGTACATTCCAGTTCTGTTCCTGTACATCCCAATACATCCCCGTTCCATGCCAGTACATCCCAGTTCCCTACCAGTTCATCCCCGTACATCCCAATTCCCTCCCGGTACACTACCACTTCTTTCCCAGTGCCTCCCAATACATCCCAGTTCCGTCCCATTACATCCCAGTACATCCCAGGTCCCTCCCAGTACATCCCAGGTCCCTCCCAGTACTGGGAGGGAACTGGGATGTACTGGGAGGCACTACAATGTGCGGGGATGCCCTGGGATGTACCGTGGAGGAACTAGGATGTACAGGCTTGTACTGGGTTGTACCGGGTGGAACTGGCAGGGATTTGGGATGTACCAGGATCTACTGGGATGTACTGGGAGGTAACTGTTATGTACTGGGAGTGAACTGGGAGGTAACTGGGACGTACTGGTAGGGAACTGGGATGTACTGTGAGGGAACTGGGACGTACTGTGAGGACACTGGGATGTACTGTTATGTACTGGGAGGGAAGTGTTATGTACTGAGGGGAACTGGTGCGTACTGGGATGTACTGGGATGGAACTGTGAAGTACTGGGATGTACTGGGAGTGAACTGGGAGGGAACTGGTATGTAGTAGGATGTACTGGGTGGGAACTGGGATGTACCAGGATGTACTGGGATGTACTGGGAGGGAACTGGTATGTACTGGGAGGGAACTGGTATGTAGTGGGAGGGAACTGGGAGGGAACTGGGATGTACTGGGACATACTGGCAGGGAACTGGGATGTACTGGGAGGGGATTGGGATGTACTGGGAGGGAACTTGGATGTATTGGGAGGGAAGTGTTATGTACCAAGGGGGAACTGGGACGTACTGGGATGTAGTGGGAGTGAACTGTGAAGTACTGGGATGTACTGTGAGGGAACTGGGATGTACTGGGAGGGAACTTTAAAGTACTGGGATGTACTTAGAGGAAACTGGGAGGCAACTGGCATGTACTGGGATGTACTGGAATGGAACTGGGAGTGAACTGTGTGTGAACTGGGAGGGAACTGGGATGTACTGTGAGGGAACTGGGATGTACTGGGATGTACTGTGAGGGACTGGGAGGGATCTGGGATGTACTGGGCTGCACTGGTAGGGAACTGGGATGTACTGGGAGGAAACTGGAATGTCCCAGTTGACACCCACTTCCCTCCCAGTTTCCTCCCAGTATATCCCAGTTTCCTCCCAGTATATCCCAGTTTCCTCCCAGTATATCCCAGTAAATCCCAGTTCGCTCCCAGTACATCCCAATACATCGCCGTACATTCCAGTTCCGTTCCTGTCCATCCCAATACATCCCCGTTCCATGCCAGTACATCCCAGTTTCCTACCAGTTCATCCCCGTACATCCCAATTCCCTCCCGGTTCACTACCACTTCTTTCCCAGTGCCTCCCAATACATCCCAGTTCCGTCCCATTACATCCCAGTACATCCCAGTTCCCTCCCAGTACATCCCAGTTCCCACCCAGTACTGGGAGGGAACTGGGATGTACTGGGAGGCACTACAATGTGCGGGGATGCCCTGGGATGTACTGTGGAGGAACTAGGATGTACAGGCTTGTACTGGGTTGTACCGGGTGGAACTGGCAGGGATTTGGGATGTACCAGGATGTACTGGGATGTACTGGGATGTACTGGGAGGTAACTGTTATGTAATGGGAAGGAACAGGGAGGGAACTGGGATGTACTGGTAGGGAACTGGGATGTACTGTGAGGGAACTGGGACGTACCGTGAGGACACTGGGATGTACTGGTATGTACTGGGAGGGAAGTGTTATGTACTGAGGGGAACTGGGACGTACTGGGATGTACTGGGAGGGAACTGTGAAGTACTGGGATGTACTGGGAGTGAACTGGGAGGGAACTGGTATGTAGTAGGATGTACTGGGTGGGAACTGGGATGTACCGGGAGGGAACTGGGATGTACTGGGAGGAAACTGGTATGTACTGGGAGGGAACTGGGATGTACTGGGATGTAGTGGGAGGGAACTGGGAGGGAACTGGTATGTACTGGTAGGGAACTGGGATGTACTGGGACATACTGGCAGGGAACTGGGATGTACTGGGAGGGGATTGGGACGGACTGGGAGGGAACTGGGATGTACTGGGCTGCACTGGTAGGGAACTGGGATGTACTGGGAGGAAACTGGAATGTCCCAGTTGACACCCACTTCCCTCCCAATGCCTCCCAGTATATCCCAGTTTCCTCCCAGTATATCCCAGTTTCCTCCCAGTACATCCCAGTAAATCCCAGCTCGCTGCCAGTACATGCCAATACATCGCTGTACATTCCAGTTCTGTTCCTGTACATCCCAATACATCCCCGTTCCATGCCAGTACATCCCAGTTCCCTACCAGTTCATCCCCGTACATCCCAATTCCCTCCCGGTTCACTACCACTTCTTTCCCAGTGCCTCCCAATACATCCCAGTTCCGTCCCATTACATCCCAGTACATCCCAGTTCCCTCCCAGTACATCCCAGTTCCCTCCCAGTACATCCCAGGTCCCTCCCAGTACTGGGAGGGAACTGGGATGTACTGGGAGGCACTACAATGTGCGGGGATGCCCTGGGATGTACTGTGGAGGAACTAGGATGTACAGGCTTGTACTGGGTTGTACCGGGTGGAACTGGCAGGGATTTGGGATGTACCAGGATCTACTGGGATGTACTGGGATGTACTGGGAGGTAACTGTTATGTACTGGGAAGGAACAGGGAGGGAACTGGGATGTACTGGTAGGGAACTGGGATGTACTGGGAGGGAACTGGGACGTACTGTGAGGACACTGGGATGTACTGTTATGTACTGGGAGGGAAGTGTTATGTACTGAGGGGAACTGGGACGTACTGGGATGTACTGGGAGGGAACTGTGAAGTACTGGGATGTACTGGGAGGGACCTGGGAGGGAACTGGTATGTAGTAGGATGTACTGGGTGGGAACTGGGATGTACCAGGATGTACTGGGATGTAGTGGGAGGGAACTGGTATGTACTGGGAGGGAACTGGGATGTACTGGGACATACTAGCAGGGAACTGGGATGTACTGGGAGGGGATTGGGACGGACTGGGAGGAAACTGGAATGTCCCAGTTGACACCCACTTCCCTCCCAATGCCTCCCAGTATATCCCAGTTTCCTCCCAGTATATCCCAGTTTCCTCCCAGTACATCCCAGTAAATCCCAGCTCGCTGCCAGTACATGCCAATACATCGCTGTACATTCCAGTTCTGTTCCTGTACATCCCAATACATCCCCGTTCCATGCCAGTACATCCCAGTTCCCTACCAGTTCATCCCCGTACATCCCAATTCCCTCCCGGTTCACTACCACTTCTATCCCAGTTCCGTCCCATTACATCCCAGTACATCCCAGGTCCCTCCCAGTACATCCCAGGTCCCTCCCAGTACATCCCAGGTCCCTCCCAGTACTGGGAGGGAACTGGGATGTACTGGGAGGCACTACAATGTGCGGGGATGCCCTGGGATGTACTGTGGAGGAACTAGGATGTACAGGCTTGTACTGGGTTGTACCGGGTGGAACTGGCAGGGATTTGGGATGTACCAGGATCTACTGGGATGTACTGGGAGGTAACTGTTATGTACTGGGAAGGAACAGGGAGGGAACTGGGATGTACTGGTGGGGAACTGGGATGTACTGGGAGGGAACTGGGACGTACTGTGAGGACACTGGGATGTACTGGTATGTACTGGGAGGGAAGTGTTATGTACTGAGGGGAACTGGGACGTACTGGGATGTACTGGGAGGGAACTGTGAAGTACTGGGATGTACTGGGAGGGACCTGGGAGGGAACTGGTATGTAGTAGGATGTACTGGGTGGGAACTGGGATGTACCAGGATGTACTGGGATGTACTGGGAGGGAACTGGGATGTACTGGGAGGGAACTGGGATGTACTGGAACATACTGGCAGGGAACTGGGATGTACTGGGAGGGGATTGGGACGGACTGGGAGGGAACTGGGATGTACTGGGCTGCACTGGTAGGGAACTGGGATGTACTGGGAGGAAACTGGAATGTCCCAGTTGACACCCACTTCCCTCCCAATGCCTCCCAGTATATCCCAGTTTCCTCCCAGTATATCCCAGTTTCCTCCCAGTACATCCCAGTAAATCCCAGTTCGCTCCCAGTACATCCCAGTACATCGCAGTACATTCCAGTTCCGTTCCTGTACATCCCAATACATCCCCGTTCCATGCCAGTACATCCCAGTTCCCTACCAGTTCATCCCCGTACATCCCAATTCCCTCCCGGTTCACTACCACTTCTTTCCCAGTTCCGTCCCATTACATCCCAGTTCCGTCCCATTACATCCCAGCACATCCCAGGTCCCTCCCAGTACATCCCAGGTCCCTCCCAGTACATCCCAGGTCCCTCCCAGTACTGGGAGGGAACTGGGATGTACTGGGAGGCACTACAATGTGCGGGGATGCCCTGGGATGTACTGTGGAGGAACTAGGATGTACAGGCTTGTACTGGGTTGTACCGGGTGGAACTGGCAGGGATTTGGGATGTACCAGGATCTACTGGGATGTACTGGGAGGTAACTGTTATGTACTGGGAGTGAACTGGGAGGTAACTGGGACGTACTGGTAGGGAACTGGGATGTACTGTGAGGGAACTGGGACGTACTTTGAGGACACTGGGATGTACTGTTATGTACTGGGAGGGAAGTGTTATGTACTGAGGGGAACTGGTGCGTACTGGGATGTACTGGGATGGAACTGTGAAGTACTGGGATGTACTGGGAGTGAACTGGGAGGGAACTGGTATGTAGTAGGATGTACTGGGTGGGAACTGGGATGTACCAGGATGTACTGGGATGTACTGGGAGGGAACTGGGATGTACTGGGAGGGAACTGGGATGTAGTGGGAGGGAACTGGGAGGGAACTGGGATGTACTGGGAGGGAACTGGGATGTACTGGGATGTACTGGCAGGGAACTGGGATGTACTGGAAGGGGATTGGGATGTACTGGGAGGGAACTTGGATGTATTGGGAGGGAAGTGTTATGTACCAAGGGGGAACTGGGACGTACTGGGATGTAGTGGGAGTGAACTGTGAAGTACTGGGATGTACTGGGAGGGAACTGGGATGTACTGGGAGGGAACTTTAAAGTACTGGGATGTACTTAGAGGAAACTGGGAGGCAACTGGCATGTACTGGGATGTACTGGAATGGAACTGGGAGTGAACTGTGTGTGAACTGGGAGGGAACTGGGATGTACTGTGAGGGAACTGGGATGTACTGGGAGGGACTGGGAGGGATCTGGGATGTACTGGGCTGCACTGGTAGGGAACTGGGATGTACTGGGAGGAAACTGGAATGTCCCAGTTGACACCCACTTCCCTCCCAGTTTCCTCCCAGTATATCCCAGTTTCCTCCCAGTATATCCCAGTTTCCTCCCAGTATATCCCAGTAAATCCCAGTTCGCTCCCAGTACATCCCAATACATCGCCGTACATTCCAGTTCCGTTCCTGTCCATCCCAATACATCCCCGTTCCATGCCAGTACATCCCAGTTTCCTACCAGTTCATCCCCGTACATCCCAATTCCCTCCCGGTTCACTACCACTTCTTTCCCAGTTCCGTCCCATTACATCCCAGTTCCGTCCCATTACATCCCAGTACATCCCAGTTCCCTCCCAGTACATCCCAGGTCCCTCCCAGTACATCCCAGGTCCCTCCCAGTACTGGGAGGGAACTGGGATGTACTGGGAGGCACTACAATGTGCGGGGATGCCCTGGGATGTACTGTGGAGGAACTAGGATGTACAGGCTTGTACTGGGTTGTACCGGGTGGAACTGGCAGGGATTTGGGATGTACCAGGATCTACTGGGATGTACTGGGAGGTAACTGTTATGTACTGGGAAGGAACAGGGAGGTAACTGGGATGTACTGGTAGGGAACTGGGATGTACTGTGAGGGAACTGGGACGTACTGTGAGGACACTGGGATGTACTGGTATGTACTAGGAGGGAAGTGTTATGTACTGAGGGGAACTGGGACGTACTGGGATGTACTGGGAGGGAACTGTGAAGTACTGGGATGTACTGGGAGTGAACTGGGAGGGAACTGGTATGTAGTAGGATGTACTGGGTGGGAACTGGGATGTACCGGGAGGGAACTGGGATGTACTGGGAGGAAACTGGTATGTACTGGGAGGGAAATGGGATGTACTGGGATGTAGTGGGAGGGAACTGGGAGGGAACTGGGATGTACTGGGAGGGAACTGGGATGTACTGGGACATTCTGGGAGGGAACTGGGATGTACTGGGAGGGGATTGGGACGGACTGGGAGGCAACTGGGATGTACTGGGCTGCACTGGTAGGGAACTGGGATGTACTGGGAGGAATCTGGAATGTCCCAGTTGACACCCACTTCCCTCCCAATGCCTCCCAGTATATCCCAGTTTCCTCCCAGTATATCCCAGTTTCCTCCCAGTACATCCCAGTAAATCCCAGCTCGCTGCCAGTACATGCCAATACATCGCTGTACATTCCAGTTCTGTTCCTGTACATCCCAATACATCCCCGTTCCATGCCAGTACATCCCAGTTCCCTACCAGTTCATCCCCGTACATCCCAATTCCCTCCCGGTTCACTACCACTTCTTTCCCAGTGCCTCCCAATACATCCCAGTTCCGTCCCATTACATCCCAGTACATCCCAGGTCCCTCCCAGTACGTCCCAGGTCCCTCCCAGTACTGGGAGGGACCTGGGATGTACTGGGAGGCACTACAATGTGCGGGGATGCCCTGGGATGTACTGTGGAGGAACTAGGATGTACAGGCTTGTACTGGGTTGTACCGGGTGGAACTGGCAGGGATTTGGGATGTACCAGGATCTACTGGGATGTACTGGGAGGTAACTGTTATGTACTGGGAAGGAACAGGGAGGGAACTGGGATGTACTGGTAGGGAACTGGGATGTACTGGGAGGGAACTGGGACGTACTGTGAGGACACTGGGATGTACTGGTATGTACTGGGAGGGAAGTGTTATGTACTGAGGGGAACTGGGACGTACTGGGATGTACTGGGATGGAACTGTGAAGTACTGGGATGTACTGGGAGTGAACTGGGAGGGAACTGGTATGTAGTAGGATGTACTGGGTGGGAACTGGGATGTACCAGGATGTACTGGGATGTAGTGGGAGGGAACTGGTATGTACTGGGAGGGAACTGGGATGTACTGGGACATACTGGCAGGGAACTGGGATGTACTGGGAGGGGATTGGGACGGACTGGGAGGGAACTGGGATGTACTGGGCTGCACTGGTAGGGAACTGGGATGTACTGGGAGGAAACTGGAATGTCCCAGTTGACACCCACTTCCCTCCCAATGCCTCCCAGTATATCCCAGTTTCCTCCCAGTATATCCCAGTTTCCTCCCAGTACATCCCAGTAAATCCCAGTTCGCTCCCAGTACATCCCAGTACATCGCAGTACATTCCAGTTCCGTTCCTGTACATCCCAATACATCCCCGTTCCATGCCAGTACATCCCAGTTCCCTACCAGTTCATCCCCGTACATCCCAATTCCCTCCCGGTTCACTACCACTTCTTTCCCAGTGCCTCCCAATACATCCCAGTTCCGTCCCATTACATCCCAGTACATCCCAGTTCCCTCCCAGTACGTCCCAGTTCCCTCCCAGTACATCCCAGGTCCCTCCCAGTACTGGGAGGGAACTGGGATGTACTGGGAGGCACTACAATGTGCGGGGATGCCCTGGGATGTACTGTGGAGGAACTAGGATGTACAGGCTTGTACTGGGTTGTACCGGGTGGAACTGGCAGGGATTTGGGATGTACCAGGATCTACTGGGATGTACTGGGAGGTAACTGTTATGTACTGGGAAGGAACAGGGAGGGAACTGGGATGTACTGGTAGGGAACTGGGATGTACTGGGAGGGAACTGGGACGTACTGTGAGGACACTGGGATGTACTGTTATGTACTGGGAGGGAAGTGTTATGTACTGAGGGGAACTGGTGCGTACTGGGATGTACTGGGATGGAACTGTGAAGTACTGGGATGTACTGGGAGTGAACTGGGAGGGAACTGGTATGTAGTAGGATGTACTGGGTGGGAACTGGGATGTACCAGGATGTACTGGGAGGGAACTGGTATGTACTGGGAGGGAACTGGGATGTAGTGGGAGGGAAGTGGGAGGGAACTGGGATGTACTGGGAGGGAACTGGTATGTACTGGGAGGGAACTGGGATGTACTGGGACATACTGGCAGGGAACTGGGATGTACTGGGAGGGGATTGGGATGTACTGGGAGGGAACTTGGATGTATTGGGAGGGAAGTGTTATGTACCAAGGGGGAACTGGGACGTACTGGGATGTAGTGGGAGTGAACTGTGAAGTACTGGGATGTACTGTGAGGGAACTGGGATGTACTGGGAGGGAACTTTAAAGTACTGGGATGTACTTAGAGGAAACTGGGAGGCAACTGGCATGTACTGGGATGTACTGGAATGGAACTGGGAGTGAACTGTGTGTGAACTGGGAGGGAACTGGGATGTACTGTGAGGGAACTGGGATGTACTGGGATGTACTGTGAGGGACTGGGAGGGATCTGGGATGTACTGGGCTGCACTGGTAGGGAACTGGGATGTACTGGGAGGAAACTGGAATGTCCCAGTTGACACCCACTTCCCTCCCAGTTTCCTCCCAGTATATCCCAGTTTCCTCCCAGTATATCCCAGTTTCCTCCCAGTATATCCCAGTAAATCCCAGTTCGCTCCCAGTACATCCCAATACATCGCCGTACATTCCAGTTCCGTTCCTGTCCATCCCAATACATCCCCGTTCCATGCCAGTACATCCCAGTTTCCTACCAGTTCATCCCCGTACATCCCAATTCCCTCCCGGTTCACTACCACTTCTTTCCCAGTGCCTCCCAATACATCCCAGTTCCGTCCCATTACATCCCAGTACATCCCAGTTCCCTCCCAGTACATCCCAGTTCCCACCCAGTACTGGGAGGGAACTGGGATGTACTGGGAGGCACTACAATGTGCGGGGATGCCCTGGGATGTACTGTGGAGGAACTAGGATGTACAGGCTTGTACTGGGTTGTACCGGGTGGAACTGGCAGGGATTTGGGATGTACCAGGATCTACTGGGATGTACTGGGAGGTAACTGTTATGTAATGGGAAGGAACAGGGAGGGAACTGGTATGTACTGGTAGGGAACTGGGATGTACTGTGAGGGAACTGGGACGTACCGTGAGGACACTGGGATGTACTGGTATGTACTGGGAGGGAAGTGTTATGTACTGAGGGGAACTGGGACGTACTGGGATGTACTGGGAGGGAACTGTGAAGTACTGGGATGTACTGGGAGTGAACTGGGAGGGAACTGGTATGTAGTAGGATGTACTGGGTGGGAACTGGGATGTACCGGGAGGGAACTGGGATGTACTGGGAGGAAACTGGTATGTACTGGGAGGGAACTGGGATGTACTGGGATGTAGTGGGAGGGAACTGGGAGGGAACTGGTATGTACTGGGAGGGAACTGGGATGTACTGGGACATACTGGCAGGGAACTGGGATGTACTGGGAGGGGATTGGGACGGACTGGGAGGGAACTGGGATGTACTGGGCTGCACTGGTAGGGAACTGGGATGTACTGGGAGGAAACTGGAATGTCCCAGTTGACACCCACTTCCCTCCCAATGCCTCCCAGTATATCCCAGTTTCCTCCCAGTATATCCCAGTTTCCTCCCAGTACATCCCAGTAAATCCCAGCTCGCTGCCAGTACATGCCAATACATCGCTGTACATTCCAGTTCTGTTCCTGTACATCCCAATACATCCCCGTTCCATGCCAGTACATCCCAGTTCCCTACCAGTTCATCCCCGTACATCCCAATTCCCTCCCGGTTCACTACCACTTCTTTCCCAGTGCCTCCCAATACATCCCAGTTCCGTCCCATTACATCCCAGTACATCCCAGGTCCCTCCCAGTACATCCCAGGTCCCTCCCAGTACATCCCAGGTCCCTCCCAGTACTGGGAGGGAACTGGGATGTACTGGGAGGCACTACAATGTGCGGGGATGCCCTGGGATGTACTGTGGAGGAACTAGGATGTACAGGCTTGTACTGGGTTGTACCGGGTGGAACTGGCAGGGATTTGGGATGTACCAGGATGTACTGGGATGTACTGGGATGTACTGGGAGGTAACTGTTATGTACTGGGAAGGAACAGGGAGGTAACTGGGATGTACTGGTAGGGAACTGGGATGTACTGGGAGGGAACTGGGACGTACTGTGAGGACACTGGGATGTACTGTTATGTACTGGGAGGGAAGTGTTATGTACTGAGGGGAACTGGGACGTACTGGGATGTACTGGGAGGGAACTGTGAAGTACTGGGATGTACTGGGAGGGACCTGGGAGGGAACTGGTATGTAGTAGGATGTACTGGGTGGGAACTGGGATGTACCAGGATGTACTGGGATGTAGTGGGAGGGAACTGGTATGTACTGGGAGGGAACTGGGATGTACTGGGACATACTGGCAGGGAACTGGGATGTACTGGGAGGGGATTGGGACGGACTGGGAGGGAACTGGGATGTACTGGGCTGCACTGGTAGGGAACTGGGATGTACTGGGAGGAAACTGGAATGTCCCAGTTGACACCCACTTCCCTCCCAATGCCTCCCAGTATATCCCAGTTTCCTCCCAGTATATCCCAGTTTCCTCCCAGTACATCCCAGTAAATCCCAGCTCGCTGCCAGTACATGCCAATACATCGCTGTACATTCCAGTTCTGTTCCTGTACATCCCAATACATCCCCGTTCCATGCCAGTACATCCCAGTTCCCTACCAGTTCATCCCCGTACATCCCAATTCCCTCCCGGTTCACTACCACTTCTTTCCCAGTTCCGTCCCATTACATCCCAGTTCCGTCCCATTACATCCCAGTACATCCCAGTTCCCTCCCAGTACATCCCAGGTCCCTCCCAGTACATCCCAGGTCCCTCCCAGTACTGGGAGGGAGCTGGGATGTACTGGGAGGCACTACAATGTGCGGGGATGCCCTGGGATGTACTGTGGAGGAACTAGGATGTACAGGCTTGTACTGGGTTGTACCGGGTGGAACTGGCAGGGATTTGGGATGTACCAGGATCTACTGGGATGTACTGGGAGGTAACTGTTATGTACTGGGAAGGAACAGGGAGGGAACTGGGATGTACTGGTAGGGAACTGGGATGTACTGGGAGGGAACTGGGACGTACTGTGAGGACACTGGGATGTACTGTTATGTACTGGGAGGGAAGTGTTATGTACTGAGGGGAACTGGTGCGTACTGGGATGTACTGGGATGGAACTGTGAAGTACTGGGATGTACTGGGAGTGAACTGGGAGGGAACTGGTATGTAGTAGGATGTACTGGGTGGGAACTGGGATGTACCAGGATGTACTGGGAGGGAACTGGTATGTACTGGGAGGGAACTGGGATGTAGTGGGAGGGAAGTGGGAGGGAACTGGGATGTACTGGGAGGGAACTGGTATGTACTGGGAGGGAACTGGGATGTACTGGGACATACTGGCAGGGAACTGGGATGTACTGGGAGGGGATTGGGATGTACTGGGAGGGAACTTGGATGTATTGGGAGGGAAGTGTTATGTACCAAGGGGGAACTGGGACGTACTGGGATGTAGTGGGAGTGAACTGTGAAGTACTGGGATGTACTGTGAGGGAACTGGGATGTACTGGGAGGGAACTTTAAAGTACTGGGATGTACTTAGAGGAAACTGGGAGGCAACTGGCATGTACTGGGATGTACTGGAATGGAACTGGGAGTGAACTGTGTGTGAACTGGGAGGGAACTGGGATGTACTGTGAGGGAACTGGGATGTACTGGGATGTACTGTGAGGGACTGGGAGGGATCTGGGATGTACTGGGCTGCACTGGTAGGGAACTGGGATGTACTGGGAGGAAACTGGAATGTCCCAGTTGACACCCACTTCCCTCCCAGTTTCCTCCCAGTATATCCCAGTTTCCTCCCAGTATATCCCAGTTTCCTCCCAGTATATCCCAGTAAATCCCAGTTCGCTCCCAGTACATCCCAATACATCGCCGTACATTCCAGTTCCGTTCCTGTCCATCCCAATACATCCCCGTTCCATGCCAGTACATCCCAGTTTCCTACCAGTTCATCCCCGTACATCCCAATTCCCTCCCGGTTCACTACCACTTCTTTCCCAGTGCCTCCCAATACATCCCAGTTCCGTCCCATTACATCCCAGTACATCCCAGTTCCCTCCCAGTACATCCCAGTTCCCACCCAGTACTGGGAGGGAACTGGGATGTACTGGGAGGCACTACAATGTGCGGGGATGCCCTGGGATGTACTGTGGAGGAACTAGGATGTACAGGCTTGTACTGGGTTGTACCGGGTGGAACTGGCAGGGATTTGGGATGTACCAGGATCTACTGGGATGTACTGGGAGGTAACTGTTATGTAATGGGAAGGAACAGGGAGGGAACTGGTATGTACTGGTAGGGAACTGGGATGTACTGTGAGGGAACTGGGACGTACCGTGAGGACACTGGGATGTACTGGTATGTACTGGGAGGGAAGTGTTATGTACTGAGGGGAACTGGGACGTACTGGGATGTACTGGGAGGGAACTGTGAAGTACTGGGATGTACTGGGAGTGAACTGGGAGGGAACTGGTATGTAGTAGGATGTACTGGGTGGGAACTGGGATGTACCGGGAGGGAACTGGGATGTACTGGGAGGAAACTGGTATGTACTGGGAGGGAACTGGGATGTACTGGGATGTAGTGGGAGGGAACTGGGAGGGAACTGGTATGTACTGGGAGGGAACTGGGATGTACTGGGACATACTGGCAGGGAACTGGGATGTACTGGGAGGGGATTGGGACGGACTGGGAGGGAACTGGGATGTACTGGGCTGCACTGGTAGGGAACTGGGATGTACTGGGAGGAAACTGGAATGTCCCAGTTGACACCCACTTCCCTCCCAATGCCTCCCAGTATATCCCAGTTTCCTCCCAGTATATCCCAGTTTCCTCCCAGTACATCCCAGTAAATCCCAGCTCGCTGCCAGTACATGCCAATACATCGCTGTACATTCCAGTTCTGTTCCTGTACATCCCAATACATCCCCGTTCCATGCCAGTACATCCCAGTTCCCTACCAGTTCATCCCCGTACATCCCAATTCCCTCCCGGTTCACTACCACTTCTTTCCCAGTGCCTCCCAATACATCCCAGTTCCGTCCCATTACATCCCAGTACATCCCAGGTCCCTCCCAGTACATCCCAGGTCCCTCCCAGTACATCCCAGGTCCCTCCCAGTACTGGGAGGGAACTGGGATGTACTGGGAGGCACTACAATGTGCGGGGATGCCCTGGGATGTACTGTGGAGGAACTAGGATGTACAGGCTTGTACTGGGTTGTACCGGGTGGAACTGGCAGGGATTTGGGATGTACCAGGATCTACTGGGATGTACTGGGAGGTAACTGTTATGTACTGGGAAGGAACAGGGAGGGAACTGGGATGTACTGGTAGGGAACTGGGATGTACTGTGAGGGAACTGGGACGTACTGTGAGGACACTGGGATGTACTGTTATGTACTGGGAGGGAAGTGTTATGTACTGAGGGGAACTGGGACGTACTGGGATGTACTGGGAGGGAACTGTGAAGTACTGGGATGTACTGGGAGTGAACTGGGAGGGAACTGGTATGTAGTAGGATGTACTGGGTGGGAACTGGGATGTACCAGGATGTACTGGGATGTACCGGGAGGGAACTGGTATGTACTGGGAGGGAACTGGGATGTACTGGGATGTAGTGGGAGGGAACTGGGAGGGAACTGGGATGTACTGGGAGGGAACTGGGATGTACTGGGAGGGAACTGGGATGTACTGGGACATACTGGCAGGGAACTGGGATGTACTGGGAGGGGATTGGGACGGACTGGGAGGAAACTGGAATGTCCCAGTTGACACCCACTTCCCTCCCAATGCCTCCCAGTATATCCCAGTTTCCTCCCAGTATATCCCAGTTTCCTCCCAGTACATCCCAGTAAATCCCAGCTCGCTGCCAGTACATGCCAATACATCGCTGTACATTCCAGTTCTGTTCCTGTACATCCCAATACATCCCCGTTCCATGCCAGTACATCCCAGTTCCCTACCAGTTCATCCCCGTACATCCCAATTCCCTCCCGGTACACTACCACTTCTTTCCCAGTGCCTCCCAATACATCCCAGTTCCGTCCCATTACATCCCAGTACATCCCAGGTCCCTCCCAGTACATCCCAGGTCCCTCCCAGTACTGGGAGGGAACTGGGATGTACTGGGAGGCACTACAATGTGCGGGGATGCCCTGGGATGTACTGTGGAGGAACTAGGATGTACAGGCTTGTACTGGGTTGTACCGGGTGGAACTGGCAGGGATTTGGGATGTACCAGGATCTACTGGGATGTACTGGGAGGTAACTGTTATGTACTGGGAGTGAACTGGGAGGTAACTGGGACGTACTGGTAGGGAACTGGGATGTACTGTGAGGGAACTGGGACGTACTGTGAGGACACTGGGATGTACTGTTATGTACTGGGAGGGAAGTGTTATGTACTGAGGGGAACTGGTGCGTACTGGGATGTACTGGGAGGGAACTGTGAAGTACTGGGATGTACTGGGAGTGAACTGGGAGGGAACTGGTACGTAGTAGGATGTACTGGGTGGGAACTGGGATGTACCAGGATGTACTGGGATGTACTGGGAGGGAACTGGTATGTACTGGGAGGGAACTGGTATGTAGTGGGAGGGAACTGGGAGGGAACTGGGATGTACTGGGACATACTGGCAGGGAACTGGGATGTACTGGGAGGGGATTGGGATGTACTGGGAGGGAACTTGGATGTATTGGGAGGGAAGTGTTATGTACCAAGGGGGAACTGGGACGTACTGGGATGTAGTGGGAGTGAACTGTGAAGTACTGGGATGTACTGTGAGGGAACTGGGATGTACTGGGAGGGAACTTTAAAGTACTGGGATGTACTTAGAGGAAACTGGGAGGCAACTGGCATGTACTGGGATGTACTGGAATGGAACTGGGAGTGAACTGTGTGTGAACTGGGAGGGAACTGGGATGTACTGTGAGGGAACTGGGATGTACTGTGAGGGACTGGGAGGGATCTGGGATGTACTGGGCTGCACTGGTAGGGAACTGGGATGTACTGGGAGGAAACTGGAATGTCCCAGTTGACACCCACTTCCCTCCCAGTTTCCTCCCAGTATATCCCAGTTTCCTCCCAGTATATCCCAGTTTCCTCCCAGTACATCCCAGTAAATCCCAGTTCGCTCCCAGTACATCCCAATACATCGCCGTACATTCCAGTTCCGTTCCTGTCCATCCCAATACATCCCCGTTCCATGCCAGTACATCCCAGTTTCCTACCAGTTCATCCCCGTACATCCCAATTCCCTCCCGGTTCACTACCACTTCTTTCCCAGTGCCTCCCAATACATCCCAGTTCCGTCCCATTACATCCCAGTACATCCCAGTTCCCTCCCAGTACATCCCAGTTCCCTCCCAGTACTGGAGGGAACTGGGACGTACTGTGAGGACACTGGGATGTACTGTTATGTACTGGGAGGGAAGTGTTATGTACTGAGGGGAACTGGGACGTACTGGGATGTACTGGGATGGAACTGTGAAGTACTGGGATGTACTGGGAGTGAACTGGGAGGGAACTGGTATGTAGTAGGATGTACTGGGTGGGAACTGGGATGTACCAGGATGTACTGGGATGTACTGGGAGGGAACTGGTATGTACTGGGAGGGAACTGGGATGTACTGGGACATACTGGCAGGGAACTGGGATGTACTGGGAGGGGATTGGGACGGACTAGGAGGGAACTGGGATGTACTGGGCTGCACTGGTAGGGAACTGGGATGTACTGGGAGGAAACTGGAATGTCCCAGTTGACACCCACTTCCCTCCCAATGCCTCCCAGTATATCCCAGTTTCCTCCCAGTATATCCCAGTTTCCTCCCAGTACATCCCAGTAAATCCCAGTTCGCTCCCAGTACATCCCAGTACATCGCAGTACATTCCAGTTCCGTTCCTGTACATCCCAATACATCCCCGTTCCATGCCAGTACATCCCAGTTCCCTACCAGTTCATCCCCGTACATCCCAATTCCCTCCCGGTTCACTACCACTTCTTTCCCAGTGCCTCCCAATACATCCCAGTTCCGTCCCATTACATCCCAGTACATCCCAGTTCCCTCCCAGTACGTCCCAGTTCCCTCCCAGTACATCCCAGGTCCCTCCCAGTACTGGGAGGGAACTGGGATGTACTGGGAGGCACTACAATGTGCGGGGATGCCCTGGGATGTACCGTGGAGGAACTAGGATGTACAGGCTTGTACTGGGTTGTACCGGGTAGAACTGGCAGGGATTTGGGATGTACCAGGATCTACTGGGATGTACTGGGAGGTAACTGTTATGTACTGGGAGTGAACTGGGAGGGAACTGGGATGTACTGGTAGGGAACTGGGATGTACTGGGAGGGAACTGGGACGTACTGTGAGGACACTGGGATGTACTGTTATGTACTGGGAGGGAAGTGTTATGTACTGAGGGGAACTGGTGCGTACTGGGATGTACTGGGATGGAACTGTGAAGTACTGGGATGTACTGGGAGTGAACTGGGAGGGAACTGGTATGTAGTAGGATGTACTGGGTGGGAACTGGGATGTACTGGGATGTACTGGGAGGGAACTGGTATGTACTGGGAGGGAACTGGGATGTAGTGGGAGGGAACTGGGAGGGAACTGGGATGTACTGGGAGGGAACTGGTATGTACTGGGAGGGAACTGGGATGTACTGGGACATACTGGCAGGGAACTGGGATGTACTGGGAGGGGATTGGGATGTACTGGGAGGGAACTTGGATGTATTGGGAGGGAAGTGTTATGTACCAAGGGGGAACTGGGACGTACTGGGATGTAGTGGGAGTGAACTGTGAAGTACTGGGATGTACTTAGAGGAAACTGGGAGGCAACTGGCATGTACTGGGATGTACTGGAATGGAACTGGGAGTGAACTGTGTGTGAACTGGGAGGGAACTGGGATGTACTGTGAGGGAACTGGGATGTACTGGGATGTACTGGGAGGGACTGGGAGGGATCTGGGATGTACTGGGCTGCACTGGTAGGGAACTGGGATGTACTGGGAGGAAACTGGAATGTCCCAGTTGACACCCACTTCCCTCCCAGTTTCCTCCCAGTATATCCCAGTTTCCTCCCAGTATATCCCAGTAAATCCCAGTTCGCTCCCAGTACATCCCAATACATCGCCGTACATTCCAGTTCCGTTCCTGTCCATCCCAATACATCCCCGTTCCATGCCAGTACATCCCAGTTTCCTACCAGTTCATCCCCGTACATCCCAATTCCCTCCCGGTTCACTACCACTTCTTTCCCAGTGCCTCCCAATACATCCCAGTTCCGTCCCATTACATCCCAGTACATCCCAGTTCCCTCCCAGTACATCCCAGTTCCCACCCAGTACTGGGAGGGAACTGGGATGTACTGGGAGGCACTACAATGTGCGGGGATGCCCTGGGATGTACTGTGGAGGAACTAGGATGTACAGGCTTGTACTGGGTTGTACCGGGTGGAACTGGCAGGGATTTGGGATGTACCAGGATCTACTGGGATGTACTGGGAGGTAACTGTTATGTAATGGGAAGGAACAGGGAGGGAACTGGGATGTACTGGTAGGGAACTGGGATGTACTGTGAGGGAACTGGGACGTACCGTGAGGACACTGGGATGTACTGGTATGTACTGGGAGGGAAGTGTTATGTACTGAGGGGAACTGGTGCGTACTGGGATGTACTGGGATGGAACTGTGAAGTACTGGGATGTACTGGGAGTGAACTGGGAGGGAACTGGTACGTAGTAGGATGTACTGGGTGGGAACTGGGATGTACCAGGATGTACTGGGATGTACTGGGAGGGAACTGGTATGTACTGGGAGGGAACTGGTATGTAGTGGGAGGGAACTGGGAGGGAACTGGGATGTACTGGGACATACTGGCAGGGAACTGGGATGTACTGGGAGGGGATTGGGATGTACTGGGAGGGAACTTGGATGTATTGGGAGGGAAGTGTTATGTACCAAGGGGGAACTGGGACGTACTGGGATGTAGTGGGAGTGAACTGTGAAGTACTGGGATGTACTGTGAGGGAACTGGGATGTACTGGGAGGGAACTTTAAAGTACTGGGATGTACTTAGAGGAAACTGGGAGGCAACTGGCATGTACTGGGATGTACTGGAATGGAACTGGGAGTGAACTGTGTGTGAACTGGGAGGGAACTGGGATGTACTGTGAGGGAACTGGGATGTACTGTGAGGGACTGGGAGGGATCTGGGATGTACTGGGCTGCACTGGTAGGGAACTGGGATGTACTGGGAGGAAACTGGAATGTCCCAGTTGACACCCACTTCCCTCCCAGTTTCCTCCCAGTATATCCCAGTTTCCTCCCAGTATATCCCAGTTTCCTCCCAGTACATCCCAGTAAATCCCAGTTCGCTCCCAGTACATCCCAATACATCGCCGTACATTCCAGTTCCGTTCCTGTCCATCCCAATACATCCCCGTTCCATGCCAGTACATCCCAGTTTCCTACCAGTTCATCCCCGTACATCCCAATTCCCTCCCGGTTCACTACCACTTCTTTCCCAGTGCCTCCCAATACATCCCAGTTCCGTCCCATTACATCCCAGTACATCCCAGTTCCCTCCCAGTACATCCCAGTTCCCTCCCAGTACTGGAGGGAACTGGGACGTACTGTGAGGACACTGGGATGTACTGTTATGTACTGGGAGGGAAGTGTTATGTACTGAGGGGAACTGGGACGTACTGGGATGTACTGGGATGGAACTGTGAAGTACTGGGATGTACTGGGAGTGAACTGGGAGGGAACTGGTATGTAGTAGGATGTACTGGGTGGGAACTGGGATGTACCAGGATGTACTGGGATGTACTGGGAGGGAACTGGTATGTACTGGGAGGGAACTGGGATGTACTGGGACATACTGGCAGGGAACTGGGATGTACTGGGAGGGGATTGGGACGGACTAGGAGGGAACTGGGATGTACTGGGCTGCACTGGTAGGGAACTGGGATGTACTGGGAGGAAACTGGAATGTCCCAGTTGACACCCACTTCCCTCCCAATGCCTCCCAGTATATCCCAGTTTCCTCCCAGTATATCCCAGTTTCCTCCCAGTACATCCCAGTAAATCCCAGTTCGCTCCCAGTACATCCCAGTACATCGCAGTACATTCCAGTTCCGTTCCTGTACATCCCAATACATCCCCGTTCCATGCCAGTACATCCCAGTTCCCTACCAGTTCATCCCCGTACATCCCAATTCCCTCCCGGTTCACTACCACTTCTTTCCCAGTGCCTCCCAATACATCCCAGTTCCGTCCCATTACATCCCAGTACATCCCAGTTCCCTCCCAGTACGTCCCAGTTCCCTCCCAGTACATCCCAGGTCCCTCCCAGTACTGGGAGGGAACTGGGATGTACTGGGAGGCACTACAATGTGCGGGGATGCCCTGGGATGTACCGTGGAGGAACTAGGATGTACAGGCTTGTACTGGGTTGTACCGGGTAGAACTGGCAGGGATTTGGGATGTACCAGGATCTACTGGGATGTACTGGGAGGTAACTGTTATGTACTGGGAGTGAACTGGGAGGGAACTGGGATGTACTGGTAGGGAACTGGGATGTACTGGGAGGGAACTGGGACGTACTGTGAGGACACTGGGATGTACTGTTATGTACTGGGAGGGAAGTGTTATGTACTGAGGGGAACTGGTGCGTACTGGGATGTACTGGGATGGAACTGTGAAGTACTGGGATGTACTGGGAGTGAACTGGGAGGGAACTGGTATGTAGTAGGATGTACTGGGTGGGAACTGGGATGTACTGGGATGTACTGGGAGGGAACTGGTATGTACTGGGAGGGAACTGGGATGTAGTGGGAGGGAACTGGGAGGGAACTGGGATGTACTGGGAGGGAACTGGTATGTACTGGGAGGGAACTGGGATGTACTGGGACATACTGGCAGGGAACTGGGATGTACTGGGAGGGGATTGGGATGTACTGGGAGGGAACTTGGATGTATTGGGAGGGAAGTGTTATGTACCAAGGGGGAACTGGGACGTACTGGGATGTAGTGGGAGTGAACTGTGAAGTACTGGGATGTACTTAGAGGAAACTGGGAGGCAACTGGCATGTACTGGGATGTACTGGAATGGAACTGGGAGTGAACTGTGTGTGAACTGGGAGGGAACTGGGATGTACTGTGAGGGAACTGGGATGTACTGGGATGTACTGGGAGGGACTGGGAGGGATCTGGGATGTACTGGGCTGCACTGGTAGGGAACTGGGATGTACTGGGAGGAAACTGGAATGTCCCAGTTGACACCCACTTCCCTCCCAGTTTCCTCCCAGTATATCCCAGTTTCCTCCCAGTATATCCCAGTAAATCCCAGTTCGCTCCCAGTACATCCCAATACATCGCCGTACATTCCAGTTCCGTTCCTGTCCATCCCAATACATCCCCGTTCCATGCCAGTACATCCCAGTTTCCTACCAGTTCATCCCCGTACATCCCAATTCCCTCCCGGTTCACTACCACTTCTTTCCCAGTGCCTCCCAATACATCCCAGTTCCGTCCCATTACATCCCAGTACATCCCAGTTCCCTCCCAGTACATCCCAGTTCCCACCCAGTACTGGGAGGGAACTGGGATGTACTGGGAGGCACTACAATGTGCGGGGATGCCCTGGGATGTACTGTGGAGGAACTAGGATGTACAGGCTTGTACTGGGTTGTACCGGGTGGAACTGGCAGGGATTTGGGATGTACCAGGATCTACTGGGATGTACTGGGAGGTAACTGTTATGTAATGGGAAGGAACAGGGAGGGAACTGGGATGTACTGGTAGGGAACTGGGATGTACTGTGAGGGAACTGGGACGTACCGTGAGGACACTGGGATGTACTGGTATGTACTGGGAGGGAAGTGTTATGTACTGAGGGGAACTGGTGCGTACTGGGATGTACTGGGATGGAACTGTGAAGTACTGGGATGTACTGGGAGTGAACTGGGAGGGAACTGGTACGTAGTAGGATGTACTGGGTGGGAACTGGGATGTACCAGGATGTACTGGGATGTACTGGGAGGGAACTGGTATGTACTGGGAGGGAACTGGTATGTAGTGGGAGGGAACTGGGAGGGAACTGGGATGTACTGGGACATACTGGCAGGGAACTGGGATGTACTGGGAGGGGATTGGGATGTACTGGGAGGGAACTTGGATGTATTGGGAGGGAAGTGTTATGTACCAAGGGGGAACTGGGACGTACTGGGATGTAGTGGGAGTGAACTGTGAAGTACTGGGATGTACTGTGAGGGAACTGGGATGTACTGGGAGGGAACTTTAAAGTACTGGGATGTACTTAGAGGAAACTGGGAGGCAACTGGCATGTACTGGGATGTACTGGAATGGAACTGGGAGTGAACTGTGTGTGAACTGGGAGGGAACTGGGATGTACTGTGAGGGAACTGGGATGTACTGTGAGGGACTGGGAGGGATCTGGGATGTACTGGGCTGCACTGGTAGGGAACTGGGATGTACTGGGAGGAAACTGGAATGTCCCAGTTGACACCCACTTCCCTCCCAGTTTCCTCCCAGTATATCCCAGTTTCCTCCCAGTATATCCCAGTTTCCTCCCAGTACATCCCAGTAAATCCCAGTTCGCTCCCAGTACATCCCAATACATCGCCGTACATTCCAGTTCCGTTCCTGTCCATCCCAATACATCCCCGTTCCATGCCAGTACATCCCAGTTTCCTACCAGTTCATCCCCGTACATCCCAATTCCCTCCCGGTTCACTACCACTTCTTTCCCAGTGCCTCCCAATACATCCCAGTTCCGTCCCATTACATCCCAGTACATCCCAGTTCCCTCCCAGTACATCCCAGTTCCCTCCCAGTACTGGAGGGAACTGGGACGTACTGTGAGGACACTGGGATGTACTGTTATGTACTGGGAGGGAAGTGTTATGTACTGAGGGGAACTGGGACGTACTGGGATGTACTGGGATGGAACTGTGAAGTACTGGGATGTACTGGGAGTGAACTGGGAGGGAACTGGTATGTAGTAGGATGTACTGGGTGGGAACTGGGATGTACCAGGATGTACTGGGATGTACTGGGAGGGAACTGGTATGTACTGGGAGGGAACTGGGATGTACTGGGACATACTGGCAGGGAACTGGGATGTACTGGGAGGGGATTGGGACGGACTAGGAGGGAACTGGGATGTACTGGGCTGCACTGGTAGGGAACTGGGATGTACTGGGAGGAAACTGGAATGTCCCAGTTGACACCCACTTCCCTCCCAATGCCTCCCAGTATATCCCAGTTTCCTCCCAGTATATCCCAGTTTCCTCCCAGTACATCCCAGTAAATCCCAGTTCGCTCCCAGTACATCCCAGTACATCGCAGTACATTCCAGTTCCGTTCCTGTACATCCCAATACATCCCCGTTCCATGCCAGTACATCCCAGTTCCCTACCAGTTCATCCCCGTACATCCCAATTCCCTCCCGGTTCACTACCACTTCTTTCCCAGTGCCTCCCAATACATCCCAGTTCCGTCCCATTACATCCCAGTACATCCCAGTTCCCTCCCAGTACGTCCCAGTTCCCTCCCAGTACATCCCAGGTCCCTCCCAGTACTGGGAGGGAACTGGGATGTACTGGGAGGCACTACAATGTGCGGGGATGCCCTGGGATGTACCGTGGAGGAACTAGGATGTACAGGCTTGTACTGGGTTGTACCGGGTAGAACTGGCAGGGATTTGGGATGTACCAGGATCTACTGGGATGTACTGGGAGGTAACTGTTATGTACTGGGAGTGAACTGGGAGGGAACTGGGATGTACTGGTAGGGAACTGGGATGTACTGGGAGGGAACTGGGACGTACTGTGAGGACACTGGGATGTACTGTTATGTACTGGGAGGGAAGTGTTATGTACTGAGGGGAACTGGTGCGTACTGGGATGTACTGGGATGGAACTGTGAAGTACTGGGATGTACTGGGAGTGAACTGGGAGGGAACTGGTATGTAGTAGGATGTACTGGGTGGGAACTGGGATGTACTGGGATGTACTGGGAGGGAACTGGTATGTACTGGGAGGGAACTGGGATGTAGTGGGAGGGAACTGGGAGGGAACTGGGATGTACTGGGAGGGAACTGGTATGTACTGGGAGGGAACTGGGATGTACTGGGACATACTGGCAGGGAACTGGGATGTACTGGGAGGGGATTGGGATGTACTGGGAGGGAACTTGGATGTATTGGGAGGGAAGTGTTATGTACCAAGGGGGAACTGGGACGTACTGGGATGTAGTGGGAGTGAACTGTGAAGTACTGGGATGTACTGTGAGGGAACTGGGATGTACTGGGAGGGAACTTTGAAGTACTGGGATGTACTTAGAGGAAACTGGGAGGCAACTGGCATGTACTGGGATGTACTGGAATGGAACTGGGAGTGAACTGTGTGTGAACTGGGAGGGAACTGGGATGTACTGTGAGGGAACTGGGATGTACTGGGATGTACTGGGAGGGACTGGGAGGGATCTGGGATGTACTGGGCTGCACTGGTAGGGAACTGGGATGTACTGGGAGGAAACTGGAATGTCCCAGTTGACACCCACTTCCCTCCCAGTTTCCTCCCAGTATATCCCAGTTTCCTCCCAGTATATCCCAGTAAATCCCAGTTCGCTCCCAGTACATCCCAATACATCGCCGTACATTCCAGTTCCGTTCCTGTCCATCCCAATACATCCCCGTTCCATGCCAGTACATCCCAGTTTCCTACCAGTTCATCCCCGTACATCCCAATTCCCTCCCGGTTCACTACCACTTCTTTCCCAGTGCCTCCCAATACATCCCAGTTCCGTCCCATTACATCCCAGTACATCCCAGTTCCCTCCCAGTACATCCCAGTTCCCACCCAGTACTGGGAGGGAACTGGGATGTACTGGGAGGCACTACAATGTGCGGGGATGCCCTGGGATGTACTGTGGAGGAACTAGGATGTACAGGCTTGTACTGGGTTGTACCGGGTGGAACTGGCAGGGATTTGGGATGTACCAGGATCTACTGGGATGTACTGGGAGGTAACTGTTATGTAATGGGAAGGAACAGGGAGGGAACTGGGATGTACTGGTAGGGAACTGGGATGTACTGTGAGGGAACTGGGACGTACCGTGAGGACACTGGGATGTACTGGTATGTACTGGGAGGGAAGTGTTATGTACTGAGGGGAACTGGTGCGTACTGGGATGTACTGGGATGGAACTGTGAAGTACTGGGATGTACTGGGAGTGAACTGGGAGGGAACTGGTATGTAGTAGGATGTACTGGGTGGGAACTGGGATGTACCGGGAGGGAACTGGGATGTACTGGGAGGAAACTGGTATGTACTGGGAGGGAACTGGGATGTACTGGGATGTAGTGGGAGGGAACTGGGAGGGAACTGGTATGTACTGGGAGGGAACTGGGATGTACTGGGACATACTGGCAGGGAACTGGGATGTACTGGGAGGGGATTGGGACGGACTGGGAGGGAACTGGGATGTACTGGGCTGCACTGGTAGGGAACTGGGATGTACTGGGAGGAAACTGGAATGTCCCAGTTGACACCCACTTCCCTCCCAATGCCTCCCAGTATATCCCAGTTTCCTCCCAGTATATCCCAGTTTCCTCCCAGTACATCCCAGTAAATCCCAGCTCGCTGCCAGTACATGCCAATACATCGCTGTACATTCCAGTTCTGTTCCTGTACATCCCAATACATCCCCGTTCCATGCCAGTACATCCCAGTTCCCTACCAGTTCATCCCCGTACATCCCAATTCCCTCCCGGTTCACTACCACTTCTTTCCCAGTGCCTCCCAATACATCCCAGTTCCGTCCCATTACATCCCAGTACATCCCAGCTCCCTCCCAGTACATCCCAGGTCCCTCCCAGTACATCCCAGGTCCCTCCCAGTACTGGGAGGGAACTGGGATGTACTGGGAGGCACTACAATGTGCGGGGATGCCCTGGGATGTACTGTGGAGGAACTAGGATGTACAGGCTTGTACTGGGTTGTACCGGGTGGAACTGGCATGGATTTGGGATGTACCAGGATCTACTGGGATGTACTGGGATGTACTGGGAGGTAACTGTTATGTACTGGGAAGGAACAGGGAGGTAACTGGGATGTACTGGTAGGGAACTGGGATGTACTGTGAGGGAACTGGGACGTACTGTGAGGACACTGGGATGTACTGGTATGTACTGGGAGGGAAGTGTTATGTACTGAGGGGAACTGGGACGTACTGGGATGTACTGGGAGGGAACTGTGAAGTACTGGGATGTACTGGGAGGGAACTGGGAGGGAACTGGTATGTAGTAGGATGTACTGGGTGGGAACTGGGATGTACCAGGATGTACTGGGATGTAGTGGGAGGGAACTGGTATGTACTGGGAGGGAACTGGGATGTACTGGGACATACTGGCAGGGAACTGGGATGTACTGGGAGGGGATTGGGACGGACTGGGAGGGAACTGGGATGTACTGGGCTGCACTGGTAGGGAACTGGGATGTACTGGGAGGAAACTGGAATGTCCCAGTTGACACCCACTTCCCTCCCAATGCCTCCCAGTATATCCCAGTTTCCTCCCAGTATATCCCAGTTTCCTCCCAGTACATCCCAGTAAATCCCAGTTCGCTCCCAGTACATCCCAGTACATCGCAGTACATTCCAGTTCCGTTCCTGTACATCCCAATACATCCCCGTTCCATGCCAGTACATCCCAGTTCCCTACCAGTTCATCCCCGTACATCCCAATTCCCTCCCGGTTCACTACCACTTCTTTCCCAGTGCCTCCCATTACATCCCAGTTCCGTCCCATTACATCCCAGTACATCCCAGTTCCCTCCCAGTACGTCCCAGTTCCCTCCCAGTACATCCCAGTACATCCCAGTACTGGGAGGGAACTGGGATGTACTGGGAGGCACTACAATGTGCGGGGATGCCCTGGGATGTACTGTGGAGGAACTAGGATGTACAGGCTTGTACTGGGTTGTACCGGGTGGAACTGGCAGGGATTTGGGATGTACCAGGATCTACTGGGATGTACTGGGATGTACTGGGAGGTAACTGTTATGTACTGGGAGTGAACTGGGAGGTAACTGGGACGTACTGGTAGGGAACTGGGATGTACTGGGAGGGAACTGGGACGTACTGTGAGGACACTGGGATGTACTGTTATGTACTGGGAGGGAAGTGTTATGTACTGAGGGGAACTGGTGCGTACTGGGATGTACTGGGATGGAACTGTGAAGTACTGGGATGTACTGGGAGTGAACTGGGAGGGAACTGGTATGTAGTAGGATGTACTGGGTGGGAACTGGGATGTACCAGGATGTACTGGGATGTACTGGGAGGGAACTGGTATGTACTGGGAGGGAACTGGGATGTAGTGGGAGGGAACTGGGAGGGAACTGGGATGTACTGGGAGGGAACTGGTATGTACTGGGAGGGAACTGGGATGTACTGGGATGTACTGGCAGGGAACTGGGATGTACTGGGAGGGGATTGGGATGTACTGGGAGGGAACTTGGATGTATTGGGAGGGAAGTGTTATGTACCAAGGGGGAACTGGGACGTACTGGGATGTAGTGGGAGTGAACTGTGAAGTACTGGGATGTACTGTGAGGGAACTGGGATGTACTGGGAGGGAACTTTAAAGTACTGGGATGTACTTAGAGGAAACTGGGAGGCAACTGGCATGTACTGGGATGTACTGGAATGGAACTGGGAGTGAACTGTGTGTGAACTGGGAGGGAACTGGGATGTACTGTGAGGGAACTGGGATGTACTGGGATGTACTGTGAGGGACTGGGAGGGATCTGGGATGTACTGGGCTGCACTGGTAGGGAACTGGGATGTACTGGGAGGAAACTGGAATGTCCCAGTTGACACCCACTTCCCTCCCAGTTTCCTCCCAGTATATCCCAGTTTCCTCCCAGTATATCCCAGTTTCCTCCCAGTACATCCCAGTAAATCCCAGTTCGCTCCCAGTACATCCCAATACATCGCAGTACATTCCAGTTCTGTTCCTGTACATCCCAATACATCCCCGTTCCATGCCAGTACATCCCAGTTCCCTACCAGTTCATCCCCGTACATCCCAATTCCCTCCCGGTTCACTACCACTTCTTTCCCAGTGCCTCCCAATACATCCCAGTTCCGTCCACATTACATCCCAGTACATCCCAGTTCCCTCCCAGTACGTCCCAGTTCCCTCCCAGTACATCCCAGGTCCCTCCCAGTACTGGGAGGGAACTGGGATGTACTGGGAGGCACTACAATGTGCGGGGATGCCCTGGGATGTACTGTGGAGGAACTAGGAAGTACAGGCTTGTACTGGGTTGTACCGGGTGGAACTGGCAGGGATTTGGGATGTACCAGGATCTACTGGGATGTACTGGGATGTACTGGGAGGTAACTGTTGTGTAATGGGAGTGAACTGGGAGAGAACTGGGATGTACTGGGAGGGAACTGGGATGTACTGTGAGGACACTGGGATGTACTGGTATGTACTGGGAGGGAAGTGTTATGTACTGAGGGGAACTGGGACGTACTGGGATGTACTGGGAGGGAACTGGGACGTACTGTGAGGACACTGGGATGTACTGGTATGTACTGGGAGGGAAGTGTTATGTACTGAGGGGAACTGGGACGTACTGGGACGTGCTGGGAGGGAACTATGAAGTATTGGGATGTACTTAGAGGGAACTGGGATGTACTGGGAGGGAACTGGGAGGGAACTGGGAGGGAACTGTGAAGTACTGGGATGTTCTGGGAGGGAACTGGGATGTACTGGGAGGGAACTGGGATGTACTGGTTGGAAAGTGTTGGGAATTGGGATTTACTGGGAGGGAACTGGGATGGACTGGGAGGGAACTGGGATGTAGTGGGACATACTGGGAGGGAACTGGGATGTACTGGGGTGTACTGGGAGGGAACTGTTATGTACCAAGGGGGAACTGGGATGTACTGGGAGTGAACTGTGAAGTACTGGGATGTACTTAGAGGGAAGTGGGAGGGAACTTGGATGTAGTGGGAGGGAACTGGGGTTTACTTGGAGGAAAGTGGCATGTACTGGGCTGTACTGGAATGGAACTGGGAGTGTACTGTGTGTGAACTGTGAGGGAACTGGGATGTACTGTGAGGGAACTGGGATGTACTGGGATGTACTGGGACGGACTGGGAGGGAACTGGGATGTACTGGGAGGGATCTGGGATGTACTGGGCTGCACTGGTAGGGAGCTGGGATGTACTGGGAGGAAACTGGAATGTCCCAGTTGACACCCACTTCCCTCCCAGTGCCTCCCAGTATATCCCAGTTTCCTCCCAGTACATCCCAGTAAATCCCAGTTTGCTCCCAGTACATCGCAGTACATTCCAGTTCCGTTCCTGTACATCCCAATACATCCCCGTTCCATGCCAGTACATCCCAGTTTCCTACCAGTTCATCCCCGTACATCCCAATTCCCTCCCGGTTCACTACCACTTCTTTCCCAGTGCCTCCCAATACATCCCAGTTCCGTCCCATTACATCCCAGTACATCCCAGTTCCCTCCCAGTACATCCCAGTTCCCTCCCAGTACATCCCAGGTCCCTCCCAGTACTGGGAGGGAACTGGGATGTACTGGGAGGCACTACAATGTGCGGGGATGCCCTGGGATGTACTGTGGAGGAACTAGGAAGTACAGGCTTGTACTGGGTTGTACCGGGTGGAACTGGCAGGGATTTGGGATGTACCAGGATCTACTGGGATGTACTGGGATGTACTGGGAGGTAACTGTTGTGTAATGGGAGTGAACTGGGAGAGAACTGGGATGTACTGGGAGGGAACTGGGATGTACTGTGAGGACACTGGGATGTACTGGTATGTACTGGTAGGGAAGTGTTATGTACTGAGGGGAACTGGGACGTACTGGGATGTACTGGGAGGGAACTGGGACGTACTGTGAGGACACTGGGATGTACTGGTATGTACTGGGAGGGAAGTGTTATGTACTGAGGGGAACTGGGACGTACTGGGACGTGCTGGGAGGGAACTATGAAGTATTGGGATGTACTTAGAGGGAACTGGGATGTACTGGGAGGGAACTGGGAGGGAACTGGGAGGGAACTGTGAAGTACTGGGATGTTCTGGGAGGGAACTGGGATGTACTGGGAGGGAACTGGGATGTACTGGTTGGAAAGTGTTGGGAATTGGGATTTACTGGGAGGGAACTGGGATGGACTGGGAGGGAACTGGGATGTAGTGGGACATACTGGGAGGGAACTGGGATGTACTGGGGTGTACTGGGAGGGAACTGTTATGTACCAAGGGGGAACTGGGATGTACTGGGAGTGAACTGTGAAGTACTGGGATGTACTTAGAGGGAAGTGGGAGGGAACTTGGATGTAGTGGGAGGGAACTGGGGTTTACTTGGAGGAAAGTGGCATGTACTGGGCTGTACTGGAATGGAACTGGGAGTGTACTGTGTGTGAACTGTGAGGGAACTGGGATGTACTGTGAGGGAACTGGGATGTACTGGGATGTACTGGGACGGACTGGGAGGGAACTGGGATGTACTGGGAGGGATCTGGGATGTACTGGGCTGCACTGGTAGGGACCTGGGATGTACTGGGAGGAAACTGGAATGTCCCAGTTGACACCCACTTCCCTCCCAGTGCCTCCCAGTATATCCCAGTTTCCTCCCAGTACATCCCAGTAAATCCCAGTTTGCTCCCAGTACATCGCAGTACATTCCAGTTCCGTTCCTGTACATCCCAATACATCCCCGTTCCATGCCAGTACATCCCAGTTTCCTACCAGTTCATCCCCGTACATCCCAATTCCCTCCCGGTTCACTACCACTTCTTTCCCAGTGCCTCCCAATACATCCCAGTTCCGTCCCATTACATCCCAGTACATCCCAGTTCCCTCCCAGTACATCCCAGGTCCCTCCCAGTACATCCCAGGTCCCTCCCAGTACTGGGAGGGAACTGGGATGTACTGGGAGGCACTACAATGTGCGGGGATGCCCTGGGATGTACTGTGGAGGAACTAGGATGTACAGGCTTGTACTGGGTTGTACCGGGTGGAACTGGCAGGGATTTGGGATGTACCAGGATCTACTGGGATGTACTGGGATGTACTGGGAGGTAACTGTTATGTACTGGGAGTGAACTGGGAGGGAACTGGTATGTACTGGTAGGGAACTGGGATGTACTGGGAGGGAACTGGGACGTACTGTGAGGACACTGGGATGTACTGTTATGTACTGGGAGGGAAGTGTTATGTACAGAGGGGAACCGGTGCGTACTGGGATGTACTGGGAGGGAACTGTGAAGTACTGGGATGTACTGGGAGTGAACTGGGAGGGAACTGGTATGTGGTAGGATGTACTGGGTGGGAACTGGGATGTACCAGGATGTACTGGGATGTACTGGGAGGGAACTGGTATGTACTGGGAGGGAACTGGTATGTACTGGGAGGGAACTGGGATGTACTGGGACATACTGGCAGGGAACTGGGATGTACTGGGAGGGGATTGGGACGGACTGGGAGGGAACTGGGATGTACTGGGCTGCACTGGTAGGGAACTGGGATGTACTGGGAGGAAACTGGAATGTCCCTGTTGACACCCACTTCCCTCCCAATGCCTCCCAGTATATCCCAGTTTCCTCCCAGTATATCCCAGTTTCCTCCCAGTACATCCCAGTAAATCCCAGTTCGCTCCCAGTACATCCCAGTACATCGCAGTACATTCCAGTTCCGTTCCTGTACATCCCAATACATCCCCGTTCCATGCCAGTACATCCCAGTTTCCTACCAGTTCATCCCCGTACATCCCAATTCCCTCCCGGTTCACTACCACTTCTTTCCCAGTGCCTCCCAATACATCCCAGTTCCGTCCCATTACATCCCAGTACATCCCAGTTCCCTCCCAGTACGTCCCAGTTCCCTCCCAGTACTGGGAGGGAGCTGGGATGTACTGGGAGGCACTACAATGTGCGGGGATGTCCTGGGATGTACCGTGGAGGAACTAGGATGTACAGGCTTGTACTGGGTTGTACCGGGTGGAACTGGCAGGGATTTGGGATGTACCAGGATCTACTGGGATGTACTGGGAGGTAACTGGGATGTACTGGGAGGGAACTGCGACGTACTGTGAGGACACTGGGATGTACTGGTATGTACTGGGAGGGAAGTGTTATGTACTGAGGGGAACTGGGACGTACTGGGATGTACTGCGAGGGAACTGTGGAGTACTGGGATGTACTGGGAGTGAACTGGGAGGGAACTGGTATGTAGTAGGATGTACTGGGTGGGAACTGGGATGTACTGGGATGTACTGGGAGGGAACTGGGATGTACTGGGAGGGAACTGGGATGTACTGGGACATACTGGCAGGGAACTGGTATGTACTGGGAGGGAACTGGTATGTACTGGGAGGGAACTGGGGTGTACTGGGCTGCACTGGTAGGGAACAGGGACGGACTGGGAGGAAACTGGAATGTCCCAGTTGACACCCACTTCCCTCCCAATGCCTCCGAGTATATCCCAGTTTCCTCCCAGTATATCCCAGTTTCCTCCCAGTACATCCCAGTAAATCCCAGCTCGCTGCCAGTACATGCCAATACATCGCTGTACATTCCAGTTCTGTTCCTGTACATCCCAATACATCCCCGTTCCATGCCAGTACATCCCAGTTCCCTACCAGTTCATCCCCGTACATCCCAATTCCCTCCCGGTTCACTACCACTTCTTTCCCAGTGCCTCCCAATACATCCCAGTTCCGTCCCATTACATCCCAGTACATCTCAGTTCCCTCCCAGTACGTCCCAGTTCCCTCCCAGTACGTCCCAGTTCCCTCCCAGTACTGGGAGGGACCTGGGATGTACTGGGAGGCACTTCAATGTGCGGGGATGCCCTGGGATGTACTGTGGAGGAACTAGGATGTACAGGCTTGTACTGGGTTGTACCGGGTGGAACTGGCAGGGATTTGGGATGTACCAGGATCTACTGGGATGTACTGGGATGTACTGGGAGGTAACTGTTGTGTACTGGGAGGGAACTGGGATGTACTGGGTGGAAAGTGTTGGGAATTGGGATTTACTGGGAGGGAACTGGGATGGACTGGGAGAGAACTGGGATGTAGTGGGACATACTGGGAGGGAACTGGGATGTACTGGGATGTACTGGGAGGGAACTGGGATGGACTGGGTGGAAAGTGTTGGGAATTGGGATTTACTGAGAGGGAACTGGGATGGACTGGTAGGGAACTGGGATGTAGTGGGACATACTGGGAGGGAACTGGGATGTACTGGGGTGTACTGGGAGGGAATTGTTATGTACCGAGGGGGAACTGGGATGTACTGGGAGTGAACTGTGAAATACTGGGATGTACTTAGAGGGAAGTGGGAGGGAACTTGGATGTAGTGGGAGGGAACTGGGATTTACTTGGAGGAAAGTGGCATGTACTGGGCTGTACTGGAATGGAACTGGGAGTGAACTGTGTGTGAACTGTGTGTGAACTGGGATGTACTGTGAGGGAACTGGGATGTACTGGGATGTACTGGGACAGACTGGGAGGGATCTGGGATGTACTGGGAGGGATCTGGGATGTACTGGGCTGCACTGGTAGGGTACTGGGATGTACTGGGAGGAAACTGGGAATGTCCCAGTTGACACCCACTTCCCTCCCAGTGCCTCCCAGTATATCCCAGTTTCCTCCCAGTATATCCCAGTTTCCTCCCAGTATATCCCAGTAAATCCCAGTTCGCTCCCAGTACATCCCAATACATCGTCGTACATTCCAGTTCCGTTCCTGTCCATCCCAATACATCCCCGTTCCATGCCAGTACATCCCAGTTCCCTACCAGTTCATCCCCGTACATCCCAATTCCCTCCCGGTTCACTACCACTTCTTTACCAGTGCCTCCCAATACATCCCAGTTCCGTCCCATTACATCCCAGTACATCCCAGGTCCCTCCCAGTACATCCCAGTACATCCCAGTACTGGGAGGGAACTGGGATGTACTGGGAGGCACTACAATGTGCGGGGATGCCCTGGGATGTACCGTGGAGGAACTAGGATGTACAGGCTTGTACTGGGTTGTACCGGGTGGAACTGGCAGGAATTTGGGATGTACCAGGATCTACTGGGATGTACTGGGATGTACTGGGAGGTAACTGTTATGTACTGGGAAGGAACTGGTAGGGAACTGGGATGTACTGGGAGGGAACTGGGACGTACTGTGAGGACACTGGGATGTACTGTTATGTACTGGGAGGGAAGTGTTATGTACTGAGGGGAACTGGGACGTACTGGGATGTACTGGGAGGGAACTGTGAAGTACTGGGATGTACTGGGAGTGAACTGGGAGGGAACTGGTATGTAGTAGGATGTACTGGGTGGGAACTGGGATGTACTGGGATGGAACTGGGATGTACTGGGAGGGAACAGGTATGTACTGGGAGGGAACTGGGATGTAGTGGGAGGGAACTGGGAGGGAACTGGGATTTACTGGGAGGGAACTGGGATTTACTGGGAGTGAACTGGGATGTACTGGGACATACTGGCAGGGAACTGGGACGTACTGGGAGGGGATTGGGACGGACTGGGAGGGAACTGTTATGTACTGGGAGGGAACTGGAACGTACTGTGACGACACTGGGATGTACTGGTATGTACTGGGAGGGAAGTGTTATGTACTGAGGGGAACTGGGACGTACTGGGATGTGCTGGGAGGGAACTGTGAAGTCCTGGGATGTACTGGGAGGGAACTGGGAGGGAACTGGGATGTAGTGTGATGTACTGGGAGGGAACTGGCATGTACTGGGATGTACTGGAATGGAACTGGGAGTGAACTGTGTGTGAACTGGGAGTGAACTGTGTGTGAACTGTGAGGCAACTGGGATGTACTGGGAGGGAAATGGGAGAGAACTGAGATGTACTGGAGGGAACTGGGATGTAGTGGGATATACTGGAGGGAACTGGAATGGACTAAGAGGGAACTGGGACTTACTGGGAGGGAACTAGGACGCACTGGTAGGGAACTGGGACGGAACTGGGATGTACTGGGACGTACTGTGAGGGAACTGGGACGTACTGGGAGGTAACTGTTGTGTACTGGGAGTGAACTGGCAGGGAACTGGTATGTAGTAGGATGTACTGGGAGGGAACTGGGATGTACTGGGACGGACTGGGAGGGAACTGGGACGGACTGGGAGGGAACTGGGACGGACTGGGATGCACTGGTAGGGAACTGGGATGTACTGGGAGGAAACTGGAATGTCCCAGTTGACACCCACTTCCCTCCCAGTTTCCTCCCAGTATATCCCAGTTTCCTCCCAGTACATCCCAGTAAATCCCAGTTCGCTCCCAGTACATCGCAGTACATTCCAGTTCCGTTCCTGTACATCCCAATACATCCCAGTTCCATGCCAGTACATCCCAGTTCCCTACCAGTTCATCCCCGTACATCCCAATTCCCTCCCGGTTCGCTACCACTTCTTTCCCAGTGCCTCCCAATACATCCCAGTTCTGTCCCATTACATCCCAGTACATCCCAGTTCCCTCCCAGTACATCCCAGTTCCCTCCCAGTACATCCCAGGTCCCTCCCAGTACGTCCCAGTTCCCTCCCAGTACATCCCAGGTCCCTCCCAGTACTGGGAGGGAACTGGGATGTACTGGGAGGCACTACAATGTGCGGGGATGTCCTGGGATGTACCGTGGAGGAACTAGGATGTACAGGCTTGTACTGGGTTGTACCGGGTGGAACTGGCAGGGATTTGGGATGTACCAGGATCTACTGGGATGTACTGGGATGTACTGGGAGGTAACTGTTATGTACTGGGAGTGAACTGGTAGGGAACTGGGATGTACTGGTAGGGAACTGGGATGTACTGGGAGGGAACTGGGACGTACTGTGAGGACACTGGGATGTACTGTTATGTACTGGGAGGGAAGTGTTATGTACTGAGGGGAACTGGGACGTACTGGGATGTGCTGGGAGGGAACTGTGAAGTACTGGGATGTACTTAGAGGGAACTGGGATGTACTGGGTGGGAACTGTGAAGTACTGGGATGTACTGGGATGGAACTGGCATGGAACTGGGATGGAAGTGGGAGGGAACTGGGATGTAGTAGGATGTACTGGGTGGGAACTGGTATGTACTGGGAGGGAACTGGGATGTACTGGGATGTACTGGGAGGGAACTGGGATGTACTGGGAGGGAACTGGGATGTACTGGGACATACTGGCAGGGAACTGGGATGTACTGGGAGGGAATCGGGATGTAATGGGAGGGAACTGGGATGTATTGGGAGGGAAGTGTTATGTACCAAGGGGGAACTGGGACGTACTGGGATGTAGTGGGAGTGAACTGTGAAGTACTGGGATGTACTGTGAGGGAACTGGGATGTACTGGGAGGGAACTTTGAAGTATTGGGATGTACTTAGAGGAAACTGGGAGGCAACTGGCATGTACTGGGATGTACTGGAATGGAACTGGGAGTGAACTGTGTGTGAACTGGGAGGGAACTGGGATGTACTGTGAGGGAACTGGGATGTACTGGGACGGACTGGGAAGGAACTGGGACGGACTGGGAGGGATCTGGGATGTACTGGGCTGCACTGGTAGGGAACTGGGATGTACTGGGAGGGAACTGGGATGTACTGGGAGGGAACTTTGAAGTACTGGGATGTACTTAGAGGAAACTGGGAGGCAACTGGCATGTACTGGGATGTACTGGAATGGAACTGGGAGTGAACTGTGTGGGAATTGTGAGGGAACTGGGATGTACTGTGAGGGAACTGGGATGTACTGGGACGGACTGGGACGGACTGGGAGGGAACTGGGACGGACTGGGAGGGATCTGGGATGTACTGGGCTGCACTGGTAGGGAACTGGGATGTACTGGGAGGGAACTGGGATGTATTGGGCGTCGCTGGGAGGGAGCTGGGATGTACTGGGATGGAACTGGGATGGAAGTGGGAGGGAACTGGTATGTAGTAGGATGTACTGGGTGGGAACTGGGATGTACCAGGATGTACTGGGATGTACTGGGAGGGAACTGGTATGTACTGGGAGGGAACTGGGATGTACTGTGAGGGAACTGGGATGTACTGGGTCATACTGGCAGGGAACTGGGATGTACTGGGAGGGAATCGGGATGTAATGGGAGGGAACTGGGATGTATTGGGAGGGAAGTGTTATGTACCAAGGGGGAACTGGGACGTACTGGGATGTAGTGGGAGTGAACTGTGAAGTACTGGGATGTACTGTGAGGGAACTGGGATGTACTGGGAGGGAACTTTGAAGTACTGGGATGTACTTAGAGGAAACTGGGAGGCAACTGGCATGTACTGGGATGTACTGGAATGGAACTTGGAGTGAACTGTGTGTGAACTGGGAGGGAACTGGGATGTACTGTGAGGGAACTGGGATGTACTGGGACGGACTGGGAAGGAACTGGGACGGACTGGGAGGGATCTGGGATGTACTGGGCTGCACTGGTAGGGAACTGGGATGTACTGGGAGGGAACTGGGATGTACTGGGCGTCGCTGGGAGGGAGCTGGGATGTACTGGGATCCATACTGTGTGGCATGTTGGTCATTACTGGGACGCACTGGTCTATACGCGCGGGCTGATATCTGACCCCTCTGGCCCCACCCACCTTTGCGACAGGCCCCGCCCCCTGGCGAGGGCCTGGTGGGGTGGGGCCGTGCTCGTGTGCTCCCCAGCATCCCCAGTTAGCAACAGGTCCCACCCCCTGGTGACAGCCTGGGGGTGTTGCTGGTGCTGCCTGGCCCCACCCTCCATAGCAACAGGCCCTGCCCTTGGTGATGGCTCCAGGGGCATTGCCAGCGTCCCTTTGGACACACCCCCTTAGTGACAGGCCCCACCCCCCGGCAACGGCCCGGGGGGCGGTGCCGGCTCTCTCCCCTTAGCGACAGGCCCCACCCCCCGGCAACGGCCCGGGGGGCGGTGCCGGCTCTCTCCCCTTAGCGACAGGCCCCACCCCCCGGCAACAGCCCGAGCCTGTGTTTGCTCCGCTCGGGGGGCTCGGTTTGGGTGTTTTCTCTCCCCCCTCCCTCCCGTGCCGGGAACTCCAGGCGGCTCTCGTACGGCTCCCGGGGCCTTCACCCCCCGGGGGGCTCGGCCCGCCCCTTTCGCGGGGCGCTGTGGGAAGGGCGGGGGCGGGGCCCGGGGGTCGAAGAGCCCCGGCTCTGGCCCTGGGCTTCTCTGGCGTCGGTGCTCCCGTGTTCCCTCGGGCGGTCGCAGCTTTGGGGCTGTCTCAGCCCCCCGGGCAGGCGTGCTCTGGCGTTTAGAGAAGCGGAGGCGTTGCCTGAGGTAAGGATTCCAGAGCTTGGCACTCTTTGGCGGCATCTGTACTAGAAAGGTCCCTTGTGGCCTGCTTTGCTTTTTTTCTCCCAGGATGCTGTTTTGGGCGCTGAGAGGGCGGTGAGACGGGTTAGTGGTATGGTGTTCTGTTTGGGGTTTGGTTTTTGCTTTGCTGTTTTTTTTCCCCTCGTGAGATCATTTTATTGTGCTGCTGCAATTCCTGTCTTTACTGAACCCGGAACCTTGGGGGTTTTCACTAGTTGTGCCGTTCACTGTTTCAGGTGTTGCCTTGGCCTCTCAACAGCCGTGGCACAACCTGCAGCGATGCTGCCTCTCCAGGCCCCCGCAGGCCCCGCTTTCTTGTCCAGCCAGGCGGGAAAGCGTGGTTGTTGCAGAAACAGCTACGCCCTGCGACTCCTCCTCAGGTTGTTGGCTCGGCCCCAACAGCGTACAGGCTGCTGAGGTCACCGCCTCCGCGCGGGACGCAGGCGGCCCGGAGAGCTTTACCCCGCGCCATTTCCGTCCCCTCTGGGCAGCAGCGGAGCTGCCGCCGCTTCAGGCGGCCGCTTTCTCGAGGGCGAGGAGCTGGGATGACAACAGGCCGCTGCAGACTCTGGTCAGGGTAAGAGGCTGTTCCCTGGGGAGCCGGCGCAGGGGGAGCGGAGGTACGCACGGGCACTTGTCGGTGCCCCTGGCCGGTAAAGGGAAGGTTAAATTGTTAGAGTGCAAATAAATACATATTATTTAGGGAGGAGTCGTGACTAAATTTAATCACACCTATTACTGAACAAACCAGGCAGTCATTATTCCTAATCTGTAGTTAAAAAAAATAAAGGCAGTCCTTTTTTATGCCATAAATAGAGTTGCGAGTCATTAATAGCTCAATCTAAATACAGCCGTTACTAAATCAACTGCAGGCATTAATGACTCCTGATCAGAAACAAAATAAGGAAATTTTCGAATCTAGAATGAAAATCGACCCGGAAAGCTAAATTGGGAGCGGGTAGTACTGAAATTGTAACAGGGCTGTTAGAAAGTTCAGAGGCAGCGACAGCTCCTGCTTCCAACCCAAGCAGTAAACGAAGCTTTAGGTTCTTAAATGAAGAGAAATAAAGGTGAGCTGTTAAACAGTGGCTGGGGTCAAGCGTAGCTATTAAGAAAATTTGCAGGTACGGGTGATTCCTGAGCAGAACTAACAATTCCAGAAGATTTAGATTTAAAAACTACAGAGCTAATGGAGTGCCACAACCGCCCGGATGTAACTGCAGCCGCTTTGGGGGAATGCCCCAGCCCCCCCAGCCACCGCTATTAATTACTGCCAAGGAGAGCGAAAGTGAAAGTAGAAGCAGTGCAGGTGAAGTGTGAGCAGTACGCTTTTTCCTAAGTCATCTCTTCGTGTCAGGAGAGGAAAGAAAATGGAAAGAAGATGTTTGCAGGGGGTCTGTGCTGGGTTACCTGCGCGTCTCTTCCGTGCGTCCTTGAGGAGACATTTAGCTCCTGTTGGGCGCTCGCAGGTGGAGACAGGGCGAGCTGGAGGCAGGATCGGTGCCGGCACTGATAAAGGGATGGGCAACGAGCGGAGAGAAGAGGGGGCAAGGGCTGAAAAAGGGTCACCGGTTCTGCAGGGAAGGCAGCGGGATGTGACTCGGCAACCGCTCTGACGAGCGCAGGGTCATTCGCTGCGATGAAGTCAGGGTCTGCGGCTGGCCCGGAGAGGCAGCAGAAATCCCAAACTCTTTGCAGGGGTACCGGCCAGATTAGGGCAACACCTGAACAGTAAAACCATTTAGGGGAAGCAGAGCTGGGCTGCACCGCGTGGCCAACCTCCCTCTTCTCCGTGAGTCCCAAAGGGGCAGCTCCAAGAATGTGCTGAGAATTCATCCCTTGCGCTAAAAATGAGACGCAAGTAGCACCCACCCGTGAATTTTATTTTCTCTCTCGCTCTGCGGCTCCTGCCTGCTTGTCTCTCCTCAGTGCTCACCTGCACCTGTGCTCGGATGGGGCAGCTGAGGGAAGGTGCTGCCATCTCCCCAGCCCCGGCGGACCGCCCCTCAGCTGTGTCCTCTGTCAGGGAGCGTCGTCATCTCTCCTGCCTCCCAGAGCGTGTCCTGTAGTGGCAGACGCGCGGGCTTTTCCCTGCACGCGCATACGGGAAGGGAAGGGAAGGGAAGGGAAGCACAGTGAGAGCTGGGCTTGTCAAAGAGTAATGGGGGTGGTGGGAAGCGTAGCTAGAACCGGAGAGCTACAGCGCAAAAGCGAAGCGGACGGGACACAAAAGTAAAATGGTGCACAGGAATGCTGAGGAGAGAACTCCCGCAGCACACAGGAAATCAGTGTCAGAATCTATTGTCTTCTGATTGCCAAATTAAAAATAATGGCACGCTTTGCAACGCTAAGCTCGCTCTAATCGTCTGAACTGTTTCTTTCCAACCCCCACCGCCCCCAGCACACCGCTCAGCCTCCTCAGCCTGAAATGCCTTGTTTTCCTTCTTTTTTTTTTTTTTTTTATGACAGGGCAACTTCTGTTCCCGAGGTGGTGCCTACGGTACAGCTATCTCTTCGAAGACAGTTTGGTTTAGGTCAGAGAATGTTGAGCCTGGACTGAATCAGCCTCTGTTTCTATTTCTGGAAATCGTCGGTCCTGTGCATCAAGCCCGGAAAAAAGGAAATATGAACCAAAGGACGTGGGGCCTGCAGGGCTAGGAAATTATTTGAGAAGAGGTTCAGTGGGGAAATGACTCTTTGTCTGTGGGGCGTCCAGGCAAGCAACCCAGCTGCTAGAAAGCGGCGCTGTCCCCAGGATGGCCTCGGCGGTCCCGTTGGAGTCGGGGCAACAAGGACAAGGCAGGGTGAAGCATCTGGCCTGCCGTGTGGAACGTGACTGTACAAAGCACGTGTGATGCACTGCAAGTTTACTTGTTTAAACTGTGAGTTAAAGAAGGTGTGCGGTTGCTTTGTAAACAGCCGACGCTCTAAAGCTACACCCATCTAATTGCTAGCTGTATTAAATCTATCGTATTGCTGTTTCTGCATTAAAAAATAAAAAAGAAAAAAACCAACACACCTATGTAAGCACTTCTAAGTACAACGGAAAACCACTGTTTAACGCGTGGCATGTGTGGGTTGTTTTTTTGGGGTGGGAGGGTGGGGTGTATGACAAAAACCTGCGAGAGACACACGCACATACGCACATGTCATGTTTAGCGCTCACCTAAACCCAAAAAAGAAAATCCACTCTTTATTTTGCAGCATTAGCATTAGCTTCCAGCGCACAGCCTGAGCGCACACCTCTGCTCTCACCGTCTGCTCCCTCTTCAACCGTGTGTGGCTGTCATCAGCTTGCACAGGCTTTGCTCGTGCAAGTTTCCGCGACAGCTTACGAGAAGGCAGGGAAACCAACCCAGCAAGACGCGTAGTGCCTTCCTCTATGGGCTCCATCCAGCCTTTGTTAAAATGAGCAGAAAAGAAATCTGCTGCTGCCTTTACCCTGACTGACTCTTACAGAGAGCATCTGACTTGACCCGCAGCAAAGCGATGCCCCAGGCAGCAGCACGTATTGGCGCGGACCGCGGTTTCACCCACCTGTTTTACTGCGCCGGTCCTTTCCCACGGCCGATGCCGCAGATGTGGCGCGCCCCACCCCCAAACCTCTTTACGAGGGTTCCCTGGGCTCTGCAAGTCGCCTGCTGGACCTGTTGCTGATTCAGGCACGGGCAAAGTCAGCTTCTTCGCTGGCCTCGGGCCAGGGCAGCCACGTACTCGAGGGAAACTCAGAATATCTCCAGCGAGATCTCACCGGGAGGCTGGGACCTCGTCAGTAGGGGAGAAAGCCAAGCGACTGACACTGAAAGGGAGCTCTTTGCTAGGCTGTAGATCGTAAAGTTAACAAAGAAAACAAACCTGCCTTTTTAAAAATGCCCTCTTTTGAGTCTGCCACATTTGATACGGATTTTTTAAATTGCAGGGTATATCTCCTACAGGCCTCATGCAAAGGGAAGTGAGTACCTCTGGCTCTCAGGACAAGGGGGTCCCTCAGGAGCCCAGGTGCTCACGCCAGCCGGCATCTGGCACAGCACAGGGCAGGAGCTTTGGCAGTAGTACGTGAGCTGAGAATGAGAGTTAGGCAGCACTGCGCGCTTCTCCTGTGAGCCGCCGAGGCTCGCGCGCTGTACCTTCCACAAATAAAAGGCCAGAAGAGTCAGCATTTCTGCTAGTTCCAGCCTCATCCGTACCCTCGTCGGTGTAGCTGTAAGCAAGCGTCCCGTAGCGACTGGGAGCGTGGCAGCTGGGCTTCCTGCGCTGCCTTAGGTTGTGCCCTTGGAGAAACCCTTCTCCGAGCCCCGTGAGCCCCGGGGTGGGTGGGCTGCGGTGCCGTTCAACGCTGAATAGGCACGAAGGCCTGTAAACAAAATGTATTTATATCGCACCCATACCCGGCAGCCAACCGCCGCTTTATTTACGTATTCTGCACCTCCTGCTGACGCTTTTAAACTTAGCCGATATTGCCGCAGTTTTCACTGACGGGGCAGGGGGCTGCCACGCTGCAGGGGGAGTGTCTGGGTGTCTCCCACGGACACAGACGTCCTCAGCTGGGTAGGGACAGGGTGAGAGCTGGAACAACTCTGCTGACATGTAAGGGCCGTCCCAGGGCAAGGCTCCTCGGTCTGGGGGCTGAAAGGCGAGCCACGCTGGGTGGTTGGTGTGGGAGTTGTGGAGCAAGTAGGGGGAAAAAAAACCAACAAGAAAAAACCATCCAAATGTTTCACAGCAGGTAGAAAGCTAGGCAGAAAGCAAACTGAATGCTGTAAAGACAAAAGCCGAAAGCCGGCTATGGACTGTACAAAAAGAGTCAGTGCCACGGAAGGAGGTTATTTCTTCAACTGACCATAGGAGGCTTTTTGTGAGAAAACACAACACCTTTCTGCTACGGCGCGGTACCACAGCAGTAATGGGCCAGAGCGTGCGAGCGCCTTTGGCAGGATCGGTAACGGCCGGGGCACGGCCGACCGGCCAGCCCACCTTCCGCACAAGGAAAACACCATTCCCCTGGAACGCCACGCAGACCCAGGACAGGTAAGGCGGAGGCCGAGCCCAGGCGCCCCCATTGCCAAGGACCACCTTGGCCTTGCAGCGTCTCACGCTTCGGGGTGTTTTGCAGGCCGTGGCTAAGCTCAGGCCCCCTGCTCGTGGCGGCCCCCGGTCCCCCGGCGCCGGTCGGGCCCCAGCCCCCAGCGCGGTGCGGCGCAGGGCAGTGACCCAGCAGGGCGGCCCCACGGGCCTCAGCCCCCCCCCCCCCCCGCCTGGGGCCAGGCCCCGCGGCCGCCGGCCCCTTCCTCCTCTGCCCGCTCCCGTCGCAGACGGCTCGGTATGTGTCACGAGCGGCAGCCGCGTTCAGCAGCTCTCGGAGGGCGCGCGGCTGTGCCCGGCCGTGACCGGGGCCCGCAGGGGTTTCCCGCTCGCCCCGAGAAGGCGCTGGCCCCGAGCCGGCGCGTCCCGCCCCGCCCGGCCCTCGGCGCCCTCGCGAGCTGAGCGCGGCCCGGCCAGCAGGGGGCGCTGGCGCTCACCAGCTGGGCGCGGGGGCGGTCCGGCGCGGGGGCGGGGCCGGTGGGGGCCGCTCCTTCCGGCCGCCCTTTAAGGGCCGCCCCGCGGGGCTCGGGCTTCCGGTGGCGCGTGCGCGTCGGAGCGGGGGCGGGAGCGGTGCGTGTGGAGGCCGAAGGGCCGGTGCGTGTGGCGGCCGGGTCGCGAGGCGTCCCTGTGCGGTGCCGGGGCCCCTCTGCGGCCCGGCGTGGGAAGCCCGCGGCCGGCGGAGCCTGCTCGGAGCTGGGCGGGGAGCGCCGCGGCGGTCCGGCCGCCGGCAGCCATCCCCTGCGGTGGCCGGCAGCCCCTCGGGACGCCTGGAGGCCTGGCGGTGCCCGAGCCTCGCCTGCGGCAGCCGCCTGAGAGAGCAGCGCGGCCGTGTCCGGGGGCCGGAGAGCGCTGGTGGGTGAGTTCGGGCAGCGGGGGGCGGGTGTGTGTCTCCGGGCGGGGCCGGGGGGCTCCGTGCCCCGCAGAGGAGCCCCGGTCGGGCATCGTTCGCTTCCGAACAATGCAGGTCTGTCCCTGGTTATTTTCTGTGTACAGTGTTTCGGGCCACCTGAAAGCCTTTGGCCGGGTAGGTTTGGTGCGGGGCGATGGCAGGTGTGGACCCTGAAAGATCTCGGGTGGGGGGCGTGGGAGGTATTTCTTGCCTTAAAACTCTGAGCCCACCTCGTGTGTCATGTCGTGTTATCATGTCGTGAGTCTCGTGACTGTGGCAAATGGCTGAGTCGGGCGTTTTCTGATAACTAACTTCTGAACGTGTGCGTGTGTAGGCACGGGGAGATTTGTGCAGGGTGACGGAGCCCCTTGTGCTTCTGTGCTAATGTCTACCTGTTCTAGACCTCCAGTGTTGGAAAGCCTTTGTTTAGTGCCTAGTTGTGGCTGCGTAACTGCTGTTGCGCCTGCAGCTGTGCTCGCAGGGATGCTGGGTGGCTCCGCATCAAACCGGCCGCCGGGCGGCCGGGTTGTGCCGCAGAGCATGCCGGGAGCTGTATTCCTGGCGCAGTGGCTGCCGGCCCTGTCACGTGGCTCGCCGGGCATGGCGGGAGGCGCGGTCTTCCGGCGCTCGGGTGCCGGGCGGCCGTGGCGCGTACGGTACGCGAGGTGTATTTTTGGGGTTGGATTCGTGTTGATTACTGGGGGCTTGCGGGTGCGGCCGCTTCCCGAGAAGCGGTGAGTTCCCCGGGAGCTGACAGAAGGGAAGAGGGAAAGGAGGAGGACGATGACCTTTTCCCCGTGCCCAGGGCGCAGATGATGGCCGCCTCCCCGGCCCACCGGAGGTCCCGCTCAGCCTCCCCGGGCCCCCCTTGCCCCGTGCGCCTGCCCCCAGCTCCGGCACCTCCCCATAAGCGTGCTGCATAGCCTTAGGCCGCCCCCAGGCCCTGTCGTGAAGGCAGCAAGCCGTCCCTCAAGCGCACTGGATTCCCCCTTGGTGCAGGGGCCCTTAGCAGTAGCGTGGGGAGGGAGCGGTGTGTCCAGAAGCCCCTGCGGAAGGAGAGGCTTTGGCCAGGGTCGATCGACGGTAATGACGGTCACTGTTTCTTCTTTCCCTCTCCCAGAGACCGTGCTGAGGACGTGGTTGTCTGTCCTTCCCCCGGGGATGCCGTTGCCTGCGGCCGTCTCAGGCTCGCGTGGCTTCTCTCTGCCCGTCCTCGCCGTCCTCGCAGCGCAGGGCCGAAAAGGGATAGACAAAGCCCTTCCCGGCTGCGGACAGGAGCTGCCTCGGCTGAAGCTGGAGACGCCAACGAAAGGTAAAGAAGAAGAAACTGAAGGTGCTCTGGCTGCCAGCTGCCTTCCTGCCGCAGGCAAGAGAGAGCCTGTCCATGCAGGTGGGGGAGGAAGGATCCCCCTTCATAGCCCGCAGCGGGCCAGGCCACCAACGTGCACCGTAGGGTCTGTACGCGTAACCCGGAGTTGGGTACGGGCGTGTAGTGCACGAGCGAGCTAGGCTACGTGCCTAGGAAGCCTCATCTGGTAAGAGCTGTAAGACACCCACGTATTCTCTTCAGGTGGAGGACGGCCTAGAGTCTGGAGCTGCAGAAGAGGCAGGGAGGAGAGGAGGGGAAAGAAGCATCTGAACGGCTAAATTGTGCCAGCAGCGCTGAGAGCGAGAGTCGCGGTGAGTCCTGGGCCACTGGGGCCCCGTTGCCTCTCTTGTACGTCCTGGGCCCTCCCTGTCTCTCCCCCGGCCCCCTCTCTTTCCTTACCTGCTGCAAAATTATTTTTTTTTGCGCCCCCCCCGCACCTTCTTTCTCCATCTCGCTCTGAGTGTCTCCCTGCCTCCCCGTCTTTTCAGTCCTCCCTCTCTCTGTCCTGTAGCCTGTGGCTCCTTTTTCTTTCTCCGCCTCTCTCTGCCTGGCTCTGGCTCCGTTTTTTTTTTTTTTTATTCCTCCTGCTCTGTCCTGTAGCCTGTCGGTGTTTTGTTGTTCTCTGGCTCTCTTGATCTGACTCCCTGTGTTACCGAAAAACGCGTTAAAATCGGAAACGACTCCTCAACACCAATTTAGTATTAAAGAGCAGGCATTCTTTATTCGCGGCGCCGGATGCACGGGGGATCGCTCCTCCTGGCGTGCGTACCTCACGCACCTTTCCCGTACAACTTATAGATGAAAATTTCACATACTCATACATAGTCATTATTGTCTTGTCTAGTGATGGGTACAAACTTGCTCGTTCCCTATGTCAGTCACTGCGCAGGCTCGGTTGTCCTCCCAGTACAGTGCGGGGAACGGGGACGTACAGTGCGGGGAACGGGGACGTACCAGGATCTACTGGGTTGTACTGGGAGGGAACTGGGACGTACTGGGAGGCTCTACAATGTCCTGGGATGTCCTGGGATGTATTGTGGAGGAACTAGGATGTACAGGCTTGTACTGGGTTGTACCGGGTGGAACTGGCAGGAATTTGGGATGTACCAGGATGTACTGGGATGTACTGGGAGGGAACTGTTATGTACTGGGAAGGAACTGGTAGGGAACTGGGATGTACTGGTATGTACTGGGAGGGAAGTGTTATGTACTGAGGGTAACTGGGACGTACTGGGATGTGCTGGGAGGGAACTGTGAAGTACTGGGATGTACTGGGAGGGAACTGGGATGGACTGGGAGGGAACTGGGATGTACTGGGTGGAAAGTGTTGGGAATTGGGATTTAATGGGAGGGAACTGGGACGGATTGGGAGGGAACTGGGATGTAGTGGGACATACTGGGAGGGAACTGGGATGTACTGGGGTGTACTGGGAGGGGACTGTTATGTACCGAGGGGGAACTGGGATGTACTGGGAGTGAACTGTGAAGTACTGGGATGTACTTAGAGGGAAGTGGGAGGGAACTTGGATGTAGTGGGAGAGAACTGGGATTTACTTGGAGGAAAGTGTCATGTACTGGGCTGTACTGGAATGGAACTGGGAGTGAACTGTGTGTGAACTGTGAGGGAACTGGGATGTACTGTGAGGGAACTGGGATGTACTGGGATGTACTGGGAGAGACTGGGAGGGATCTGGGATGTACTGGGATGCACTGGTAGGGAACTGGGATGTACTGGGAGGAATCTGGAATGTCCCAGTTGACACCCACTTCCCTCCCAGTGTCTCCCAGTATATCCCAGTCTCCTCCCAGTACATCCCAGTAAATCCCAGTTTGCTCCCAGTACATCCCAGTACATCGCAGTACATTCCAGTTCCGTGCCTGTACATCCCAATACATCCCCGTTCCATGCCAGTACATCCCAGTTCCCTACCAGTTCATCCCCGTACATCCCAATTCCCTCCCGGTTCACTACTACTTCTTTCCCAGTGCCTCCCAATACATCCCAGTTCCGTCCCATTACATCCCAGTACGTCCCAGTTCCCTCCCAGTACGTCCCAGTTCCCTCCCAGTACGTCCCAGGTCCCTCCCAGTACATCCCAGGTCCCTCCCAGTACGTCCCAGGTCCCTCCCAGTACGTCCCAGGTCCCTCCCAGTACGTCCCAGGTCCCTCCCAGTACGTCCCAGGTCCCTCCCAGTACGTCCCAGGTCCCTCCCAGTACGTCCCAGGTCCCTCCCAGTACGTCCCAGGTCCCTCCCAGTACGTCCCAGGTCCCTCCCAGTACGTCCCAGGTCCCTCCCAGTACTGGGAGGGAACTGGGATGTACTGGGAGGCACTACAATGTGCGGGGATGCCCTGGGATGTACTGTGGAGGAACTAGGATGTACAGGCTTGTACTGGGTTGTACCGGGTGGAACTGGCAGGGATTTGGGATGTACCAGGATGTACTGGGAGGTAACTGTTATGTACTGAGAAGGAACAGGGAGGGAACTGGGATGTACTGGGAGGGAACTGGGATGTACTGGGAGGGAACTGGGATGTACTGGGAGGGAACTGGGATGTACTGGGAGGGAACTGGGATGTACTGGGACATACTGGCAGGGAACTGGGATGTACTGGGAGGGATCTGGGATGTACTGGGCTGCACTGGTAGGGAACTGGGATGTACTGGGAGGAAACTGGAATGTCCCAGTTGACACCCACTTCCCTCCCAGTTTCCTCCCAGTACATCCCAGTTTCCTCCCAGTACATCCCAGTTTCCTCCCAGTACATCCCAGTAAATCCAGCTCGCTGCCAGTACATGCCAATACATTGCTGTACATTCCAGTTCCGTTCCTGTACATCCCAATACATCCCCGTTCCATGCCAGTACATCCCAGTTTCCTGCCAGTTCATCCCCGTACATCCCAATTCCCTCCCGGTTCACTACCACTTCTTTCCCAGTGCCTCCCAATACATCCCAGTTCCGTCCCATTACATCCCAGTACATCCCAGTTCCCTCCCAGTACTGCGAGGGAGCTGGGATGTACTGGGAGGCACTACAATGTGCGGGGATGCCCTGGGATGTACTGTGGAGGAACTAGGATGTACAGGCTTGTACTGGGTTGTACCGGGTGGAACTGGCAGGGATTTGGGATGTACCAGGATCTACTGGGATGTACTGGGAGGGAACTGGGAGTGAACTGGGAGGGAACTGTGAAGTACTGGGATGTACTTAGAGGGAACTGGTATGTACTGGGAGGGAACTGGGATGGACTGGGTGGAAAGTGTTGGGAATTGGGATTTAGTGGGAGGGAACTGGGATGGACTGGGAGGGAACTGGGATGTACTGGGGTGTACTGGGAGGGAACTGTTATGTACCGAGGGGGAACTGGGATGTACTGGGAGTGAACTGTGAAGTACTGGGATGTACTTAGAGGGAAGTGGGAGGGAACTTGGATGTAGTGGGAGGGAACTGGGATTTACTTGGAGGAAAGTGGCATGTACTGGGCTGTACTGGAATGGAACTGGGAGTGAACTGTGTGTGAACTGTGAGGGAACTGGGATGTACTGTGAGGGAACTGGGATGTACTGGGATGTACTGGGACGGACTGGGAGGGAACTGGGATGTACTGGGAGGGATCTGGGATGTACTGGGCTGCACTGGTTGGGAACTGGGATGTACTGGGAGGTAACTGGAATGTCCCAGTTGACACCCACTTCCCTCCCAGTGCCTCCCAGTATATCCCAGTTTCCTCCCAGTACATCCCAGTAAATCCCAGTTTGCTCCCAGTACATCCCAGTACATCGCAGTACATTCCAGTTCCGTTCCTGCACATCCCAATACATCCCTGTTCCATGCCAGTACATCCCAGTTCCCTCCCAGTACATCCCAGGTCCCTCCCAGTACTGGGAGGGAACTGGGATGTACTGGGAGGCACTACAATGTGCGGGGATGCCCTGGGATGTACTGTGGAGGAACTAGGATGTACAGGCTTGTACTGGGTTGTACCGGGTGAAACTGGCAGGGATTTGGGATGTACCAGGATCTACTAGGATGTACTGGGAGGTAACTGTTATGTACTGGGAGTGAACTGGGAGGTAACTGGGATGTACTGGGAGGGAACTGGGACGTACCGTGAGGACACTGGGATGTACTGGTATGTACTGGGAGGGAAGTGTTATGTACTGAGGGGAACTGGGATGGACTGGGATGTACTGGGAGGGAACTGTGAAGTACTGGGATGTACTGGGAGTGAACTGGGAGGGAACTAGTATGTAGTGGGATGTACCAGGATGTACTGGGAGGGAACTGGTATGTACTGGGAGGGAACTGGGATGTACTGGGATGTAGTGGGAGGGAACTGGGAGGGAACTGGTATGTACTGGGAGGGAAGTGTTATGTACTGAGGGGAACTGGGACGTACTGGGATGTACTGGGAGGGAACTGTGAAGTACTGGGATGTACTGGGAGTGAACTGGGAGGGAACTGGTATGTAGTAGGATGTACTGGGTGGGAACTGGGATGTACCGGGAGGGAACTGGGATGTACTGGGAGGAAACTGGTATGTACTGGGAGGGAACTGGGATGTACTGGGATGTAGTGGGAGGGAACTGGGAGGGAACTGGTATGTACTGGTAGGGAACTGGGATGTACTGGGACATACTGGCAGGGAACTGGGATGTACTGGGAGGGGATTGGGACGGACTGGGAGGGAACTGGGATGTACTGGGCTGCACTGGTAGGGAACTGGGATGTACTGGGAGGAAACTGGAATGTCCCAGTTGACACCCACTTCCCTCCCAATGCCTCCCAGTATATCCCAGTTTCCTCCCAGTATATCCCAGTTTCCTCCCAGTACATCCCAGTAAATCCCAGCTCGCTGCCAGTACATGCCAATACATCGCTGTACATTCCAGTTCTGTTCGTGTACATCCCAATACATCCCCGTTCCATGCCAGTACATCCCAGTTCCCTACCAGTTCATCCCCATACATCCCAATTCCCTCCCGGTTCACTACCACTTCTTTCCCAGTGCCTCCCAATACATCCCAGTTCCGTCCCATTACATCCCAGTACATCCCAGTTCCCTCCCAGTACATCCCAGTTCCCTCCCAGTACATCCCAGGTCCCTCCCAGTACTGGGAGGGAACTGGGATGTACTGGGAGGCACTACAATGTGCGGGGATGCCCTGGGATGTACTGTGGAGGAACTAGGATGTACAGGCTTGTACTGGGTTGTACCGGGTGGAACTGGCAGGGATTTGGGATGTACCAGGATCTACTGGGATGTACTGGGATGTACTGGGAGGTAACTGTTATGTACTGGGAAGGAACAGGGAGGGAACTGGGATGTACTGGTAGGGAACTGGGATGTACTGGGAGGGAACTGGGACGTACTGTGAGGACACTGGGATGTACTGTTATGTACTGGGAGGGAAGTGTTATGTACTGAGGGGAACTGGGACGTACTGGGATGTACTGGGAGGGAACTGTGAAGTACTGGGATGTACTGGGAGGGACCTGGGAGGGAACTGGTATGTAGTAGGATGTACTGGGTGGGAACTGGGATGTACCAGGATGTACTGGGATGTACTGGGAGGGAACTGGTATGTACTGGGAGGGAACTGGGATGTACTGGGACATACTAGCAGGGAACTGGGATGTACTGGGAGGGGATTGGGACGGACTGGGAGGAAACTGGAATGTCCCAGTTGACACCCACTTCCCTCCCAATGCCTCCCAGTATATCCCAGTTTCCTCCCAGTATATCCCAGTTTCCTCCCAGTACATCCCAGTAAATCCCAGCTCGCTGCCAGTACATGCCAATACATCGCTGTACATTCCAGTTCTGTTCCTGTACATCCCAATACATCCCCGTTCCATGCCAGTACATCCCAGTTCCCTACCAGTTCATCCCCGTACATCCCAATTCCCTCCCGGTTCACTACCACTTCTATCCCAGTTCCGTCCCATTACATCCCAGTACATCCCAGGTCCCTCCCAGTACATCCCAGGTCCCTCCCAGTACTGGGAGGGAACTGGGATGTACTGGGAGGCACTACAATGTGCGGGGATGCCCTGGGATGTACTGTGGAGGAACTAGGATGTACAGGCTTGTACTGGGTTGTACCGGGTGGAACTGGCAGGGATTTGGGATGTACCAGGATCTACTGGGATGTACTGGGAGGTAACTGTTATGTACTGGGAAGGAACAGGGAGGGAACTGGGATGTACTGGTGGGGAACTGGGATGTACTGGGAGGGAACTGGGACGTACTGTGAGGACACTGGGATGTACTGGTATGTACTGGGAGGGAAGTGTTATGTACTGAGGGGAACTGGGACGTACTGGGATGTACTGGGAGGGAACTGTGAAGTACTGGGATGTACTGGGAGGGAACTGGGAGGGAACTGGTATGTAGTAGGATGTACTGGGTGGGAACTGGGATGTACCAGGATGTACTGGGATGTAGTGGGAGGGAACTGGTATGTACTGGGAGGGAACTGGGATGTACTGGAACATACTGGCAGGGAACTGGGATGTACTGGGAGGGGATTGGGACGGACTGGGAGGGAACTGGGATGTACTGGGCTGCACTGGTAGGGAACTGGGATGTACTGGGAGGAAACTGGAATGTCCCAGTTGACACCCACTTCCCTCCCAATGCCTCCCAGTATATCCCAGTTTCCTCCCAGTATATCCCAGTTTCCTCCCAGTATATCCCAGTAAATCCCAGTTCGCTCCCAGTACATCCCAATACATCGCAGTACATTCCAGTTCCGTTCCTGTACATCCCAATACATCCCCGTTCCATGCCAGTACATCCCAGTTCCCTACCAGTTCATCCCCGTACATCCCAATTCCCTCCCGGTTCACTACCACTTCTTTCCCAGTTCCGTCCCATTACATCCCAGTTCCGTCCCATTACATCCCAGTACATCCCAGTTCCCTCCCAGTACATCCCAGGTCCCTCCCAGTACATCCCAGGTCCCTCCCAGTACTGGGAGGGAACTGGGATGTACTGGGAGGCACTACAATGTGCGGGGATGCCCTGGGATGTACTGTGGAGGAACTAGGATGTACAGGCTTGTACTGGGTTGTACCGGGTGGAACTGGCAGGGATTTGGGATGTACCAGGATCTACTGGGATGTACTGGGAGGTAACTGTTATGTACTGGGAAGGAACAGGGAGGTAACTGGGATGTACTGGTAGGGAACTGGGATGTACTGGGAGGGAACTGGGACGTACTGTGAGGACACTGGGATGTACTGGTATGTACTAGGAGGGAAGTGTTATGTACTGAGGGGAACTGGGACGTACTGGGATGTACTGGGAGGGAACTGTGAAGTACTGGGATGTACTGGGAGTGAACTGGGAGGGAACTGGTATGTAGTAGGATGTACTGGGTGGGAACTGGGATGTACCAGGATGTACTGGGATGTAGTGGGAGGGAACTGGTATGTACTGGGAGGGAAATGGGATGTACTGGGATGTAGTGGGAGGGAACTGGGAGGGAACTGGGATGTACTGGGAGGGAACTGGGATGTACTGGGACATACTGGCAGGGAACTGGGATGTACTGGGAGGGGATTGGGACGGACTGGGAGGGAACTGGGATGTACTGGGCTGCACTGGTAGGGAACTGGGATGTACTGGGAGGAAACTGGAATGTCCCAGTTGACACCCACTTCCCTCCCAATGCCTCCCAGTATATCCCAGTTTCCTCCCAGTATATCCCAGTTTCCTCCCAGTACATCCCAGTAAATCCCAGTTCGCTCCCAGTACATCCCAGTACATCGCAGTACATTCCAGTTCCGTTCCTGTACATCCCAATACATCCCCGTTCCATGCCAGTACATCCCAGTTCCCTACCAGTTCATCCCCGTACATCCCAATTCCCTCCCGGTTCACTACCACTTCTTTCCCAGTGCCTCCCAATACATCCCAGTTCCGTCCCATTACATCCCAGTACATCCCAGTTCCCTCCCAGTACGTCCCAGTTCCCTCCCAGTACATCCCAGGTCCCTCCCAGTACTGGGAGGGAACTGGGATGTACTGGGAGGCACTACAATGTGCGGGGATGCCCTGGGATGTACTGTGGAGGAACTAGGATGTACAGGCTTGTACTGGGTTGTACCGGGTGGAACTGGCAGGGATTTGGGATGTACCAGGATCTACTGGGATGTACTGGGAGGTAACTGTTATGTACTGGGAAGGAACAGGGAGGGAACTGGGATGTACTGGTGGGGAACTGGGATGTACTGGGAGGGAACTGGGACGTACTGTGAGGACACTGGGATGTACTGTTATGTACTGGGAGGGAAGTGTTATGTACTGAGGGGAACTGGTGCGTACTGGGATGTACTGGGATGGAACTGTGAAGTACTGGGATGTACTGGGAGTGAACTGGGAGGGAACTGGTATGTAGTAGGATGTACTGGGTGGGAACTGGGATGTACCGGGAGGGAACTGGGATGTACTGGGAGGAAACTGGTATGTACTGGGAGGGAACTGGGATGTACTGGGATGTAGTGGGAGGGAACTGGGAGGGAACTGGTATGTACTGGGAGGGAACTGGGATGTACTGGGACATACTGGCAGGGAACTGGGATGTACTGGGAGGGGATTGGGACGGACTGGGAGGGAACTGGGATGTACTGGGATGTAATGGGACGGAACTGGGATGTATTGGGAGGCACTGGGAAAGAAGTGGTAGTGAACCGGGAGGGAATTGGGATGTACGGGGATGAACTGGTAGGGAACTGGGATGTACTGGCATGGAACGGGGATGTATTGGGATGTACAGGAACGGAACTGGAATGTACTGCGATGTACTGGGATGTACTGGGAGCGAACTGGGATTTACTGGGATGTACTGGGAGGAAACTGGGATATACTGGGAGGAAACTGGGATATACTGGGAGGCATTGGGAGGGAAGTGGGTGTCAACTGGGACATTCCAGTTTCCTCCCAGTACATCCCAGTTCCCTACCAGTGCAGCCCAGTACATCCCAGTTCCCTCCCAGTCCGTCCCAATCCCCTCCCAGTACATCCCAGTTCCCTGCCAGTATGTCCCAGTACATCCCAGTTCCCTCCCAGTACATACCAGTTCCCTCCCACTACATCCCAGTACATCCTGGTACATCCCAGTTCCCACCCAGTACATCCTACTACATACCAGTTCCCTCCCAGTTCACTCCCAGTACATCCCAGTACTTCACAGTTCCATCCCAGTACATCCCAGTACGTCCCAGTTCCCCTCAGTACATAACACTTCCCTCCCAGTACATAACAGTACATCCCAGTGTCCTCACAGTACGTCCCAGTTCCCTCCAGTACTGGGAGGGAACTGGGATGTACTGGGAGGGAACTGGGATGTACTGGGATGTAATGGGACGGAACTGGGATGTATTGGGAGGTACTGGGAAAGAAGTGGTAGTGAACCGGGAGGGAATTGGGATGTACGGGGATGAACTGGTAGGAAACTGGGATGTACTGGCATGGAACGGGGATGTATTGGGATGGACAGGAACGGAACTGGAATGTACGGCGATGTATTGGGATGTACTGGGAGCGAACTGGGATTTACTGGGATGTACTGGGAGGAAACTGGGATATACTGGGAGGAAACTGGGATATACTGGGAGGAAACTGGGAGGGAAGTGGGTGTCAACTGGGACATTCCAGTTTCCTCCCAGTACATCCCAGTTCCCTACCAGTGCAGCCCAGTACATCCCAGATCCCTCCCAGTCCCTCACAGTACATCCCAGTTCCCTCACAGTACATCCCAGTTCCCTCCCAGTTCACACACAGTTCACTCCCAGTTCCATTCCAGTACATCCCAGTACATGCCAGTTGCCTCCCAGTTTCCTCTAAGTACATCCCAGTACTTTAAAGTTCCCTCCCAGTACATCCCAGTTCCCTCACAGTACATCCCAGTACTTCACAGTTCACTCCCACTACATCCCAGTACGTCCCAGTTCCCCCTTGGTACATAACACTTCCCTCCCAATACATCCAAGTTCCCTCCCAGTACATCCCAATCCCCTCCCAGTACATCCCAGTTCCCTGCCAGTATGTCCCAGTACATCCCAGTTCCCTCCCAGTTCCCTCCCACTACATACCAGTTCCCTCCCAGTACATACCAGTTCCCTCCCAGTACATCCCAGTACATCCTGGTACATCCCAGTTCCCACCCAGTACATCCTACTACATACCAGTTCCCTCCCAGTTCACTCCCAGTACATCCCAGTACTTCACAGTTCCATCCCAGTACATCCCAGTACGCACCAGTTCCCCTCAGTACATAACACTTCCCTCCCAGTACATAACAGTACATCCCAGTGTCCTCACAGTACGTCCCAGTTCCCTCCCAGTACATCCCAGTTCCCTACCAGTACGTCCCAGTTACCTCCCAGTTCACTCCCAGTACATAACAGTTACCTCCCAGTACATCCCAGTAGATCCTGGTACATCCCAAATCCCTGCCAGTTCCACCCGGTACAACCCAGTACAAGCCTGTACATCCTAGTTCCTCCACGGTACATCCCAGGGCATCCCCGCACATTGTAGTGCCTCCCAGTACATCCCAGTTCCCTCCCAGTACTGGGAGGGACCTGGGATGTACTGGGAGGGACCTGGGATGTACTGGGATGTAATGGGACGGAACTGGGATGTATTGGGAGGCACTGGGAAAGAAGTGGTAGTGTACCGGGAGGGAATTGGGATGTACGGGGATGAACTGGTAGGGAACTGGGATGTACTGGCATGGAACGGGGATGTATTGGGATGTACAGGAACAGAACTGGAATGTACAGCGATGTATTGGCATGTACTGGCAGCGAGCTGGGATTTACTGGGATGTACTGGGAGGAAACTGGGATATACTGGGAGGAAACTGGGATATACTGGGAGGCATTGGGAGGGAAGTGGGTGTCAACTGGGACATTCCAGTTTCCTCCCAGTCCGTCCCAATCCCCTCCCAGTACATCCCAGTTCCCTGCCAGTATGTCCCAGTACATCCCAGTTCCCTCCCAGTACATCCTACCACATACCAGTTCCCTCCCAGTTCACTCCCAGTACATCCCAGTACTTCACAGTTCCATCCCAGTACATCCCAGTACGCACCGGTTCCCCTCTGTACATAAGACTTCCCTCCCAGTACATACCAGTACATCCCAGTGTCCTCACAGTACGTCCCAGTGTCCTCACAGTACATCCCAGTTCCCTACCAGTACATCCCAGTTCCCTCCCTGTTCCTTCCCAGTACATAACAGTTACCTCCCAGTACATCCCAGTAGATCCTGGTACATCCCAAATCCCTGCCAGTTCCACCCGGTACAACCCAGTACAAGCCTGTACATCCTAGTTCCTCCACAGTACATCCCAGGGCATCCCCGCACATTGTAGTGCCTCCCAGTACATCCCAGCTCCCTCCCAGTACTGAGAGGGACCTGGGATGTACTGGGAGGGACCTGGGATGTACTGGGAGGGAACTGGGATGTACTGGGATGTAATGGGACGGAACTGGGATGTAATGGGAGGCACTGGGAAAGAAGTGGTAGTGAACCGGGAGGGAATTGGGATGTACGGGGATGAACTGGTAGGAAACTGGGATGTACTGGCATGGAACGGGGATGTATTGGGATGTACAGGAACAGAACTGGAATGTACAGCGATGTATTGGCATGTACTGGCAGCGAGCTGGGATTTACTGGGATGTACTGGGAGGAAACTGGGATATACTGGGAGGAAACTGGGATATACTGGGAGGCATTGGGAGGGAAGTGGGTGTCAACTGGGACATTCCAGTTTCCTCCCAGTACATCCCAGTTCCCTACCAGTGCAGCCCAGTACATCCCAGTTCCCTCCCAGTCCGTCCCAATCCCCTCCCAGTACATCCCAGTTCCCTGCCAGTATGTCCCAGTACATCCCAGTTCCCTCCCAGTACATACCAGTTCCCTCCCAGTACATCCCAGTACATCCTGGTACATCCCAGTTCCCACCCAGTACATCCTACTACATACCAGTTCCCTCCCAGGTCCCTCCCAGTACATCCCAGTACTTCACAGTTCCCTCCCAGTACATCCCAGTACGTCCCAGTTCCCCTCAGTACATAACACTTCCCTCCCAGTACATACCAGTACATCCCAGTGTCCTCACAGTACGTCCCAGTTCCCTCCCAGTACATCCCAGTTCCCTACCAGTACATCCCAGTTACCTCCCTGTTCCTTCCCAGTACATAACAGTTACCTCCCAGTACATCCCAGTACATCCCAGTAGATCCTGGTACATCCCAAATCCCTGCCAGTTCCACCCGGTACAACCCAGTACAAGCCTGTACATCCTAGTTCCTCCACAGTACATCCCAGGGCATCCCCGCACATTGTAGTGCCTCCCAGTACATCCCAGGTCCCTCCCAGTACTGGGAGGGAACTGGGATGTACTGGGAGGGACCTGGGATGTACTGGGAGGGACCTGGGATGTACTGGGATGTAATGGGACGGAACTGGGATGTAATGGGAGGGAACTGGGATGTACTGGGAGGGAACTGGGATGTACTGGGATGTAATGGGACAGAACTGGGATGTATTGGGAGGCACTGGGAAAGAAGTGGTAGTGAACCGGGAGGGAATTGGGATGTACGGGGATGAACTGGTAGGAAACTGGGATGTACTGGCATGGAACGGGGATGTATTGGGATGTACAGGAACAGAACTGGAATGTACAGCGATGTATTGGCATGTACTGGCAGCGAGCTGGGATTTACTGGGATGTACTGGGAGGAAACTGGGATATACTGGGAGGAAACTGGGATATACTGGGAGGCATTGGGAGGGAAGTGGGTGTCAACTGGGACATTCCAGTTTCCTCCCAGTACATCCCAGTTCCCTACCAGTGCAGCCCAGTACATCCCAGTTCCCTCCCAGTCCGTCCCAATCCCCTCCCAGTACATCCCAGTTCCCTGCCAGTATGTCCCAGTACATCCCAGTTCCCTACCAGTACATACCAGTTCCCTCCCAGTTCCCTCCCACTACATCCCAGTACATCCCAGTTCCCTCCCAGTACATACCAGTTCCCTCCCACTACATCCCAGTACATCCTGGTACATCCCAGTTCCCACCCAGTACATCCTACTACATACCAGTTCCCTCCCAGTTCACTCCCAGTACATCCCAGTACTTCACAGTTCCCTCCCAGTACATCCCAGTACGTCCCAGTTCCCCTCAGTACATAACACTTCCCTCCCAGTACATACCAGTACATCCCAGTGTCCTCACGGTACGTCCCAGTTCCCTCACAGTACATCCCAGTTCCCTACCAGTACATCCCAGTTCCCTCCCCGTTCCTTCCCATTACATAACAGTTACCTCCCAGTACATCCCAGTAGATCCTGGTACATCCCAAATCCCTGCCAGTTCCACCCGGTACAACCCAGTACAAGCCTGTACATCCTAGTTCCTCCACAGTACATCCCAGGGCATCCCCGCACATTGTAGTGCCTCCCAGTACATCCCAGTTCCCTCCCAGTACTGGGTGGGAACTGGGATGTACTGGGAGGGAACTGGGTTGTACTGGGATGTAATGGGACGGAACTGGGATGTATTGGGAGGCACTGGGAAAGAAGTGGTAGTGAACCGGGAGGGAATTGGGATGTACGGGGATGAACTGGTAGGAAACTGGGATGTACTGGCATGGAACGGGGATGTATTGGGATGGACAGGAACGGAACTGGAATGTACGGCGATGTATTGGGATGTACTGGGAGCGAACTGGGATTTACTGGGATATACTGGGAGGAAACTGGGATATACTGGGAGGAAACTGGGATATACTGGGAGGAAACTGGGAGGGAAGTGGGTGTCAACTGGGACATTCCAGTTTCCTCCCAGTACATCCCAGTTCCCTACCAGTGCAGCCCAGTACATCCCAGATCCCTCCCAGTCCCTCCCAGTACATCCCAGTACATCCCAGTTCCCTCACAGTACATCCCAGTTCCCTCCCAGTTCACACACAGTTCACTCCCAGTTCCATTCCAGTACATCCCAGTACATGCCAGTTGCCTCCCAGTTTCCTCTAAGTACATCCCAGTACTTTAAAGTTCCCTCCCAGTACATCCCAGTTCCCTCACAGTACATCCCAGTACTTCACAGTTCACTCCCACTACATCCCAGTACGTCCCAGTTCCCCCTTGGTACATAACACTTCCCTCCCAATACATCCAAGTTCCCTCCCAGTACATCCCAATCCCCTCCCAGTACATCCCAGTTCCCTGCCAGTATGTCCCAGTACATCCCAGTTCCCTCCCAGTACATACCAGTTCCCTCCCAGTACATCCCAGTTCCCTCCCAGTTCCCTCCCAATACATCCCAGTTCCCTCCCAGTACATACCAGTTCCCTCCCAGTACATCCTGGTACATCCCAGTTCCCACCCAGTACATCCTACTACATACCAGTTCCCTCCCAGTTCACTCCCAGTACATCCCAGTACTTCACAGTTCCATCCCAGTACATCCCAGTACGCACCAGTTCCCCTCAGTACATAACACTTCCCTCCCAGTACATAACAGTACATCCCAGTGTCCTCACAGTACGTCCCAGTTCCCTCCCAGTACATCCCAGTTCCCTACCAGTACATCCCAGTTCCCTCCCAGTTCACTCCCAGTACATAACAGTTACCTCCCAGTACATCCCAGTAGATCCTGGTACATCCCAAATCCCTGCCAGTTCCACCCGGTACAACCCAGTACAAGCCTGTACATCCTAGTTCCTCCACAGTACATCCCAGGGCATCCCCGCACATTGTAGTGCCTCCCAGTACATCCCAGTTCCCTCCCAGTACTGGGAGGGACCTGGGATGTACTGGGAGGGAACTGGGACGTACTGGGAGGGAACTGGGATGTACTGGGATGTAATGGGACGGAACTGGGATGTATTGGGAGGCACTGGGAAAGAAGTGGTAGTGAACCGGGAGGGAATTGGGATGTACGGGGATGAACTGGTAGGGAACTGGGATGTACTGGCATGGAACGGGGATGTATTGGGATGTACAGGAACGGAACTGGAATGTACTGCGATGTACTGGGATGTACTGGGAGCGAACTGGGATTTACTGGGATGTACTGGGAGGAAACTGGGATATACTGGGAGGAAACTGGGATATACTGGGAGGCATTGGGAGGGAAGTGGGTGTCAACTGGGACATTCCAGTTTCCTCCCAGTACATCCCAGTTCCCTACCAGTGCAGCCCAGTACATCCCAGTTCCCTCCCAGTCCGTCCCAATCCCCTCCCAGTACATCCCAGTTCCCTGCCAGTATGTCCCAGTACATCCCAGTTCCCTCCCAGTACATACCAGTTCCCTCCCAGTTCCCTCCCACTACATCCCAGTACATCCCATTTCCCTCCCAGTACATACCAGTTCCCTCCCACTACATCCCAGTACATCCTGGTACATCCCAGTTCCCACCCAGTACATCCTACTACATACCAGTTCCCTCCCAGTTCACTCCCAGTACATCCCAGTACTTCACAGTTCCCTCCCAGTACATCCCAGTACGTCCCAGTTCCCCTCAGTACATAACACTTCCCTCCTAGTACATACCAGTACATCCCAGTGTCCTCACAGTACGTCCCAGTTCCCTCCCAGTACATCCCAGTTCCCTACCAGTACATCCCAGTTACCTCCCTGTTCCTTCCCAGTACATAACAGTTACCTCCCAGTACATCCCAGTAGATCCTGGTACATCCCAAATCCCTGCCAGTTCCACCCGGTACAACCCAGTACAAGCCTGTACATCCTAGTTCCTCCACAGTACATCCCAGGGCATCCCCGCACATTGTAGTGCCTCCCAGTACATCCCAGTTCCCTCCCAGTACTGGGAGGGACCTGGGATGTACTGGGAGGGACCTGGGATGTACTGGGAGGGAACTGGGATGTACTGGGATGTAATGGGACGGAACTGGGATGTAATGGGACGGAACTGGGAAAGAAGTGGTAGTGAACCGGGAGGGAATTGGGATGTACGGGGATGAACTGGTAGGAAACTGGGATGTACTGGCATGGAACGGGGATGTATTGGGATGTACAGGAACGGAACTGGAATGTACTGCGATGTACTGGGATGTACTGGGAGCGAACTGGGATTTACTGGGATGTACTGGGAGGAAACTGGGATATACTGGGAGGAAACTGGGATATACTGGGAGGAAACTGGGAGGGAAGTGGGTGTCAACTGGGACATTCCAGTTTCCTCCCAGTACATCCCAGTTCCCTACCAGTGCAGCCCAGTACATCCCAGATCCCTCCCAGTCCCTCCCAGTACATCCCAGTTCCCTCACAGTACATCCCAGTTCCCTCCCAGTTCACACACAGTTCACTCCCAGTTCCATTCCAGTACATCCCAGTACATGCCAGTTGCCTCCCAGTTTCCTCTAAGTACATCCCAGTACTTTAAGTTCCCTCCCAGTACATCCCAGTTCCCTCACAGTACATCCCAGTACTTCACAGTTCACTCCCACTACATCCCAGTACGTCCCAGTTCCCCCTTGGTACATAACACTTCCCTCCCAATACATCCAAGTTCCCTCCCAGTACATCCCAATCCCCTTCCAGTACATCCCAGTTCCCTGCCAGTACATCCCAGTACATCCCAGTTCCCTCCCAGTACATCCCAGTTCCCTCCCAGTTCCCTCCCACTACATCCCAGTTCCCTCCCAGTACATAACACTTCCCTCCTAGTACATACCAGTACATCCCAGTTCCCTCCCAGTCCGTCCCAATCCCCTCCCAGTACATCCCAGTTCCCTGCCAGTATGTCCCAGTACATCCCAGTTCCCTCCCAGTACATACCAGTTCCCTCCCACTACATCCCAGTACATCCTGGTACATCCCAGTTCCCACCCAGTACATCCTACTACATACCAGTTCCCTCCCAGTTCACTCCCAGTACATCCCAGTACTTCACAGTTCCCTCCCAGTACATCCCAGTACGTCCCAGTTCCCCTCAGTACATAACACTTCCCTCCCAGTACATACCAGTACATCCCAGTGTCCTCACAGTACGTCCCAGTTCCCTCCCAGTACATCCCAGTTCCCCACCAGTACATCCCAGTTCCCTCCCTGTTCCTTCCCAGTACATAACAGTTACCTCCCAGTACATCCCAGTAGATCCTGGTACATCCCAAATCCCTGCCAGTTCCACCCGGTACAACCCAGTACAAGCCTGTACATCCTAGTTCCTCCACAGTACATCCCAGGGCATCCCCGCACATTGTAGTGCCTCCCAGTACATCCCAGTTCCCTCCCAGTACTGGGAGGGACCTGGGATGTACTGGGAGGGACCTGGGATGTACTGGGAGGGACCTGGGATGTACTGGGATGTAATGGGACGGAACTGGGATAGAAGTGGTAGTGAACCGGGAGGGAATTGGGATGTACGGGGATGAACTGGTAGGGAACTGGGATGTACTGGCATGGAACGGGGATGTATTGGGATGTACAGGAACAGAACTGGAATGTACAGCGATGTATTGGCATGTACTGGCAGCGAGCTGGGATTTACTGGGATGTACTGGGAGGAAACTGGGATATACTGGGAGGAAACTGGGATATACTGGGAGGCATTGGGAGGGAAGTGGGTGTCAACTGGGACATTCCAGTTTCCTCCCAGTCCGTCCCAATCCCCTCCCAGTACATCCCAGTTCCCTGCTAGTATGTCCCAGTACATCCCAGTTCCCTCCCAGTACATACCAGTTCCCTCCCACTACATCCCAGTACATCCTGGTACATCCCAGTTCCCACCCAGTACATCCTACTACATACCAGTTCCCTCCCAGTTCCCTCCCAGTACATCCCAGTACTTCACAGTTCCCTCCCAGTACATCCCAGTACGTCCCAGTTCCCCTCAGTACATAACACTTCCCTCCCAGTACATACCAGTACATCCCAGTGTCCTCACAGTACGTCCCAGTTCCCTCCCAGTACATCCCAGTTCCCTACCAGTACATCCCAGTTCCCTCCCTGTTCCTTCCCAGTACATAACAGTTACCTCCCAGTACATCCCAGTACATCCCAGTAGATCCTGGTACATCCCAAATCCCTGCCAGTTCCACCCGGTACAACCCAGTACAAGCCTGTACATCCTAGTTCCTCCACAGTACATCCCAGGGCATCCCCGCACATTGTAGTGCCTCCCAGTACATCCCAGGTCCCTCCCAGTACTGGGAGGGACCTGGGATTAACTGGGAGGGACCTGGGATGTACTGGGAGGGACCTGGGATGTACTGGGAGGGACCTGGGATGTACTGGGATGTAATGGGACGGAACTGGGATGTATTGGGAGGCACTGGGAAAGAAGTGGTAGTGAACCGGGAGGGAATTGGGATGTACGGGGATGAACTGGTAGGGAACTGGGATGTACTGGCATGGAACGGGGATGTATTGGGATGTACAGGAACAGAACTGGAATGTACAGCGATGTATTGGCATGTACTGGCAGCGAGCTGGGATTTACTGGGATGTACTGGGAGGAAACTGGGATATACTGGGAGGAAACTGGGATATACTGGGAGGCATTGGGAGGGAAGTGGGTGTCAACTGGGACATTCCAGTTTCCTCCCAGTACATCCCAGTTCCCTACCAGTGCAGCCCAGTACATCCCAGATCCCTCCCAGTCCCTCCCAGTACATCCCAGTACATCCCAGTTCCCTCACAGTACATCCCAGTTCCCTCCCAGTTCACACACAGTTCACTCCCAGTTCCATTCCAGTACATCCCAGTACATGCCAGTTGCCTCCCAGTTTCCTCTAAGTACATCCCAGTACTTTAAAGTTCCCTCCCAGTACATCCCAGTTCCCTCACAGTACATCCCAGTACTTCACAGTTCACTCCCACTACATCCCAGTACGTCCCAGTTCCCCCTTGGTACATAACACTTCCCTCCCAATACATCCAAGTTCCCTCCCAGTACATCCCAATCCCCTCCCAGTACATCCCAGTTCCCTGCCAGTATGTCCCAGTACATCCCAGTTCCCTCCCAGTACATCCCAGTTCCCTCCCAGTACATCCCAGTTCCCTCCCAGTTCCCTCCCACTACATCCCAGTTCCCTCCCAGTACATACCAGTTCCCTCCCAGTACATCCTGGTACATCCCAGTTCCCACCCAGTACATCCTACTACATACCAGTTCCCTCCCAGTTCACTCCCAGTACATCCCAGTACTTCACAGTTCCATCCCAGTACATCCCAGTACGCACCAGTTCCCCTCAGTACATAACACTTCCCTCCCAGTACATAACAGTACATCCCAGTGTCCTCACAGTACGTCCCAGTTCCCTCCCAGTACATCCCAGTTCCCTACCAGTACATCCCAGTTCCCTCCCAGTTCACTCCCAGTACATAACAGTTACCTCCCAGTACATCCCAGTAGATCCTGGTACATCCCAAATCCCTGCCAGTTCCACCCGGTACAACCCAGTACAAGCCTGTACATCCTAGTTCCTCCACAGTACATCCCAGGGCATCCCCGCACATTGTAGTGCCTCCCAGTACATCCCAGTTCCCTCCCAGTACTGGGAGGGACCTGGGATGTACTGGGAGGGAACTGGGACGTACTGGGAGGGAACTGGGATGTACTGGGAGGGAACTGGGACGGAACTGGGATGTATTGGGAGGCACTGGGAAAGACGTGGTAGTGAACCGGGAGGGAATTGGGATGTACGGGGATGAACTGGTAGGGAACTGGGATGTACTGGCATGGAACGGGGATGTATTGGGATGTACAGGAACGGAACTGGAATGTACTGCGATGTACTGGGATGTACTGGGAGCGAACTGGGATTTACTGGGATGTACTGGGAGGAAACTGGGATATACTGGGAGGAAACTGGGATATACTGGGAGGCATTGGGAGGGAAGTGGGTGTCAACTGGGACATTCCAGTTTCCTCCCAGTACATCCCAGTTCCCTACCAGTGCAGCCCAGTACATCCCAGTTCCCTCCCAGTCCGTCCCAATCCCCTCCCAGTACATCCCAGTTCCCTGCCAGTATGTCCCAGTACATCCCAGTTCCCTCCCAGTACATACCAGTTCCCTCCCACTACATCCCAGTACATCCTGGTACATCCCAGTTCCCACCCAGTACATCCTACTACATACCAGTTCCCTCCCAGTTCACTCCCAGTACATCCCAGTACTTCACAGTTCCATCCCAGTACATCCCAGTACGTCCCAGTTCCCCTCAGTACATAACACTTCCCTCCCAGTACATAACAGTACATCCCAGTGTCCTCACAGTACGTCCCAGTTCCCTCCAGTACTGGGAGGGAACTGGGATGTACTGGGAGGGAACTGGGATGTACTGGGATGTAATGGGACGGAACTGGGATGTATTGGGAGGCACTGGGAAAGAAGTGGTAGTGAACCGGGAGGGAATTGGGATGTACGGGGATGAACTGGTAGGAAACTGGGATGTACTGGCATGGAACGGGGATGTATTGGGATGGACAGGAACGGAACTGGAATGTACGGCGATGTATTGGGATGTACTGGGAGCGAACTGGGATTTACTGGGATGTACTGGGAGGAAACTGGGATATACTGGGAGGAAACTGGGATATACTGGGAGGAAACTGGGAGGGAAGTGGGTGTCAACTGGGACATTCCAGTTTCCTCCCAGTACATCCCAGTTCCCTACCAGTGCAGCCCAGTACATCCCAGATCCCTCCCAGTCCCTCACAGTACATCCCAGTTCCCTCACAGTACATCCCAGTTCCCTCCCAGTTCACACACAGTTCACTCCCAGTTCCATTCCAGTACATCCCAGTACATGCCAGTTGCCTCCCAGTTTCCTCTAAGTACATCCCAGTACTTTAAAGTTCCCTCCCAGTACATCCCAGTTCCCTCACAGTACATCCCAGTACTTCACAGTTCACTCCCACTACATCCCAGTACGTCCCAGTTCCCCCTTGGTACATAACACTTCCCTCCCAATACATCCAAGTTCCCTCCCAGTACATCCCAATCCCCTCCCAGTACATCCCAGTTCCCTGCCAGTATGTCCCAGTACATCCCAGTTCCCTCCCAGTTCCCTCCCACTACATACCAGTTCCCTCCCAGTACATACCAGTTCCCTCCCAGTACATCCCAGTACATCCTGGTACATCCCAGTTCCCACCCAGTACATCCTACTACATACCAGTTCCCTCCCAGTTCACTCCCAGTACATCCCAGTACTTCACAGTTCCATCCCAGTACATCCCAGTACGCACCAGTTCCCCTCAGTACATAACACTTCCCTCCCAGTACATAACAGTACATCCCAGTGTCCTCACAGTACGTCCCAGTTCCCTCACAGTACATCCCAGTTCCCTACCAGTACGTCCCAGTTACCTCCCAGTTCACTCCCAGTACATAACAGTTACCTCCCAGTACATCCCAGTAGATCCTGGTACATCCCAAATCCCTGCCAGTTCCACCCGGTACAACCCAGTACAAGCCTGTACATCCTAGTTCCTCCACGGTACATCCCAGGGCATCCCCGCACATTGTAGTGCCTCCCAGTACATCCCAGTTCCCTCCCAGTACTGGGAGGGACCTGGGATGTACTGGGAGGGACCTGGGATGTACTGGGATGTAATGGGACGGAACTGGGATGTATTGGGAGGCACTGGGAAAGAAGTGGTAGTGTACCGGGAGGGAATTGGGATGTACGGGGATGAACTGGTAGGGAACTGGGATGTACTGGCATGGAACGGGGATGTATTGGGATGTACAGGAACAGAACTGGAATGTACAGCGATGTATTGGCATGTACTGGCAGCGAGCTGGGATTTACTGGGATGTACTGGGAGGAAACTGGGATATACTGGGAGGAAACTGGGATATACTGGGAGGCATTGGGAGGGAAGTGGGTGTCAACTGGGACATTCCAGTTTCCTCCCAGTCCGTCCCAATCCCCTCCCAGTACATCCCAGTTCCCTGCCAGTATGTCCCAGTACATCCCAGTTCCCTCCCAGTACATCCCAGTTCCCTCCCAGTACATCCCAGTTCCCTCCCAGTTCCCTCCCACTACATCCCAGTACATCCCAGTTCCCTCCCAGTACATACCAGTTCCCTCCCGGTACATCCCAGTACATCCTGGTACATCCCAGTTCCCACCCAGTACATCCTACTACATACCAGTTCCCTCCCAGTTCACTCCCAGTACATCCCAGTACTTCACAGTTCCCTCCCAGTACATCCCAGTACGTCCCAGTTCCCCTCAGTACATAACACTTCCCTCCCAGTACATACCAGTACATCCCAGTGTCCTCACAGTACGTCCCAGTTCCCTCACAGTACATCCCAGTTCCCTACCAGTACATCCCAGTTCCCTCCCTGTTCCTTCCCAGTACATAACAGTTACCTCCCAGTACATCCCAGTAGATCCTGGTACATCCCAAATCCCTGCCAGTTCCACCCGGTACAACCCAGTACAAGCCTGTACATCCTAGTTCCTCCACGGTACATCCCAGGGCATCCCCGCACATTGTAGTGCCTCCCAGTACATCCCAGTTCCCTCCCAGTACTGGGAGGGACCTGGGATGTACTGGGAGGGAACTGGGATGTACTGGGAGAGACCTGGGATGTACTGGGATGTAATGGGACGGAAATGGGATGTATTGGGAGGCACTGGGAAAGAAGTGGTAGTGAACCGGGAGGGAATTGGGATGTACGGGGATGAACTGGTAGGGAACTGGGATGTACTGGCATGGAACGGGGATGTATTGGGATGTACAGGAACAGAACTGGAATGTACAGCGATGTATTGGCATGTACTGGCAGCGAGCTGGGATTTACTGGGATGTACTGGGAGGAAACTGGGATATACTGGGAGGAAACTGGGATATACTGGGAGGCATTGGGAGGGAAGTGGGTGTCAACTGGGACATTCCAGTTTCCTCCCAGTACATCCCAGTTCCCTACCAGTGCAGCCCAGTACATCCCAGTTCCCTCCCAGTCCGTCCCAATCCCCTCCCAGTACATCCCAGTTCCCTGCCAGTATGTCCCAGTACATCCCAGTTCCCTCCCAGTACATACCAGTTCCCTCCCAGTACATACCAGTTCCCTCCCACTACATCCCAGTACATCCTGGTACATCCCAGTTCCCACCCAGTACATCCTACCACATACCAGTTCCCTCCCAGTTCACTCCCAGTACATCCCAGTACTTCACAGTTCCATCCCAGTACATCCCAGTACGCACCGGTTCCCCTCTGTACATAAGACTTCCCTCCCAGTACATACCAGTACATCCCAGTGTCCTCACAGTACGTCCCAGTGTCCTCACAGTACATCCCAGTTCCCTACCAGTACATCCCAGTTCCCTCCCTGTTCCTTCCCAGTACATAACAGTTACCTCCCAGTACATCCCAGTAGATCCTGGTACATCCCAAATCCCTGCCAGTTCCACCCGGTACAACCCAGTACAAGCCTGTACATCCTAGTTCCTCCACAGTACATCCCAGGGCATCCCCGCACATTGTAGTGCCTCCCAGTACATCCCAGCTCCCTCCCAGTACTGAGAGGGACCTGGGATGTACTGGGAGGGACCTGGGATGTACTGGGAGGGAACTGGGATGTACTGGGATGTAATGGGACGGAACTGGGATGTATTGGGAGGCACTGGGAAAGAAGTGGTAGTGAACCGGGAGGGAATTGGGATGTACGGGGATGAACTGGTAGGAAACTGGGATGTACTGGCATGGAACGGGGATGTATTGGGATGGACAGGAACGGAACTGGAATGTACGGCGATGTATTGGGATGTACTGGGAGCGAACTGGGATTTACTGGGATATACTGGGAGGAAACTGGGATATACTGGGAGGAAACTGGGATATACTGGGAGGAAACTGGGAGGGAAGTGGGTGTCAACTGGGACATTCCAGTTTCCTCCCAGTACATCCCAGTTCCCTACCAGTGCAGCCCAGTACATCCCAGATCCCTCCCAGTCCCTCCCAGTACATCCCAGTACATCCCAGTTCCCTCACAGTACATCCCAGTTCCCTCCCAGTTCACACACAGTTCACTCCCAGTTCCATTCCAGTACATCCCAGTACATGCCAGTTGCCTCCCAGTTTCCTCTAAGTACATCCCAGTACTTTAAAGTTCCCTCCCAGTACATCCCAGTTCCCTCACAGTACATCCCAGTACTTCACAGTTCACTCCCACTACATCCCAGTACGTCCCAGTTCCCCCTTGGTACATAACACTTCCCTCCCAATACATCCAAGTTCCCTCCCAGTACATCCCAATCCCCTCCCAGTACATCCCAGTTCCCTGCCAGTATGTCCCAGTACATCCCAGTTCCCTCCCAGTACATACCAGTTCCCTCCCAGTACATCCCAGTTCCCTCCCAGTTCCCTCCCAATACATCCCAGTTCCCTCCCAGTACATACCAGTTCCCTCCCAGTACATCCTGGTACATCCCAGTTCCCACCCAGTACATCCTACTACATACCAGTTCCCTCCCAGTTCACTCCCAGTACATCCCAGTACTTCACAGTTCCATCCCAGTACATCCCAGTACGCACCAGTTCCCCTCAGTACATAACACTTCCCTCCCAGTACATAACAGTACATCCCAGTGTCCTCACAGTACGTCCCAGTTCCCTCCCAGTACATCCCAGTTCCCTACCAGTACATCCCAGTTCCCTCCCAGTTCACTCCCAGTACATAACAGTTACCTCCCAGTACATCCCAGTAGATCCTGGTACATCCCAAATCCCTGCCAGTTCCACCCGGTACAACCCAGTACAAGCCTGTACATCCTAGTTCCTCCACAGTACATCCCAGGGCATCCCCGCACATTGTAGTGCCTCCCAGTACATCCCAGTTCCCTCCCAGTACTGGGAGGGACCTGGGATGTACTGGGAGGGAACTGGGACGTACTGGGAGGGAACTGGGATGTACTGGGATGTAATGGGACGGAACTGGGATGTATTGGGAGGCACTGGGAAAGAAGTGGTAGTGAACCGGGAGGGAATTGGGATGTACGGGGATGAACTGGTAGGGAACTGGGATGTACTGGCATGGAACGGGGATGTATTGGGATGTACAGGAACGGAACTGGAATGTACTGCGATGTACTGGGATGTACTGGGAGCGAACTGGGATTTACTGGGATGTACTGGGAGGAAACTGGGATATACTGGGAGGAAACTGGGATATACTGGGAGGCATTGGGAGGGAAGTGGGTGTCAACTGGGACATTCCAGTTTCCTCCCAGTACATCCCAGTTCCCTACCAGTGCAGCCCAGTACATCCCAGTTCCCTCCCAGTCCGTCCCAATCCCCTCCCAGTACATCCCAGTTCCCTGCCAGTATGTCCCAGTACATCCCAGTTCCCTCCCAGTACATACCAGTTCCCTCCCAGTTCCCTCCCACTACATCCCAGTACATCCCATTTCCCTCCCAGTACATACCAGTTCCCTCCCACTACATCCCAGTACATCCTGGTACATCCCAGTTCCCACCCAGTACATCCTACTACATACCAGTTCCCTCCCAGTTCACTCCCAGTACATCCCAGTACTTCACAGTTCCCTCCCAGTACATCCCAGTACGTCCCAGTTCCCCTCAGTACATAACACTTCCCTCCTAGTACATACCAGTACATCCCAGTGTCCTCACAGTACGTCCCAGTTCCCTCCCAGTACATCCCAGTTCCCTACCAGTACATCCCAGTTACCTCCCTGTTCCTTCCCAGTACATAACAGTTACCTCCCAGTACATCCCAGTAGATCCTGGTACATCCCAAATCCCTGCCAGTTCCACCCGGTACAACCCAGTACAAGCCTGTACATCCTAGTTCCTCCACAGTACATCCCAGGGCATCCCCGCACATTGTAGTGCCTCCCAGTACATCCCAGTTCCCTCCCAGTACTGGGAGGGACCTGGGATGTACTGGGAGGGACCTGGGATGTACTGGGAGGGAACTGGGATGTACTGGGATGTAATGGGACGGAACTGGGATGTAATGGGACGGAACTGGGAAAGAAGTGGTAGTGAACCGGGAGGGAATTGGGATGTACGGGGATGAACTGGTAGGAAACTGGGATGTACTGGCATGGAACGGGGATGTATTGGGATGTACAGGAACGGAACTGGAATGTACTGCGATGTACTGGGATGTACTGGGAGCGAACTGGGATTTACTGGGATGTACTGGGAGGAAACTGGGATATACTGGGAGGAAACTGGGATATACTGGGAGGAAACTGGGAGGGAAGTGGGTGTCAACTGGGACATTCCAGTTTCCTCCCAGTACATCCCAGTTCCCTACCAGTGCAGCCCAGTACATCCCAGATCCCTCCCAGTCCCTCCCAGTACATCCCAGTTCCCTCACAGTACATCCCAGTTCCCTCCCAGTTCACACACAGTTCACTCCCAGTTCCATTCCAGTACATCCCAGTACATGCCAGTTGCCTCCCAGTTTCCTCTAAGTACATCCCAGTACTTTAAGTTCCCTCCCAGTACATCCCAGTTCCCTCACAGTACATCCCAGTACTTCACAGTTCACTCCCACTACATCCCAGTACGTCCCAGTTCCCCCTTGGTACATAACACTTCCCTCCCAATACATCCAAGTTCCCTCCCAGTACATCCCAATCCCCTTCCAGTACATCCCAGTTCCCTGCCAGTACATCCCAGTACATCCCAGTTCCCTCCCAGTACATCCCAGTTCCCTCCCAGTTCCCTCCCACTACATCCCAGTTCCCTCCCAGTACATAACACTTCCCTCCTAGTACATACCAGTACATCCCAGTTCCCTCCCAGTCCGTCCCAATCCCCTCCCAGTACATCCCAGTTCCCTGCCAGTATGTCCCAGTACATCCCAGTTCCCTCCCAGTACATACCAGTTCCCTCCCACTACATCCCAGTACATCCTGGTACATCCCAGTTCCCACCCAGTACATCCTACTACATACCAGTTCCCTCCCAGTTCACTCCCAGTACATCCCAGTACTTCACAGTTCCCTCCCAGTACATCCCAGTACGTCCCAGTTCCCCTCAGTACATAACACTTCCCTCCCAGTACATACCAGTACATCCCAGTGTCCTCACAGTACGTCCCAGTTCCCTCCCAGTACATCCCAGTTCCCCACCAGTACATCCCAGTTCCCTCCCTGTTCCTTCCCAGTACATAACAGTTACCTCCCAGTACATCCCAGTAGATCCTGGTACATCCCAAATCCCTGCCAGTTCCACCCGGTACAACCCAGTACAAGCCTGTACATCCTAGTTCCTCCACAGTACATCCCAGGGCATCCCCGCACATTGTAGTGCCTCCCAGTACATCCCAGTTCCCTCCCAGTACTGGGAGGGACCTGGGATGTACTGGGAGGGACCTGGGATGTACTGGGAGGGACCTGGGATGTACTGGGATGTAATGGGACGGAACTGGGATAGAAGTGGTAGTGAACCGGGAGGGAATTGGGATGTACGGGGATGAACTGGTAGGGAACTGGGATGTACTGGCATGGAACGGGGATGTATTGGGATGTACAGGAACAGAACTGGAATGTACAGCGATGTATTGGCATGTACTGGCAGCGAGCTGGGATTTACTGGGATGTACTGGGAGGAAACTGGGATATACTGGGAGGAAACTGGGATATACTGGGAGGCATTGGGAGGGAAGTGGGTGTCAACTGGGACATTCCAGTTTCCTCCCAGTCCGTCCCAATCCCCTCCCAGTACATCCCAGTTCCCTGCTAGTATGTCCCAGTACATCCCAGTTCCCTCCCAGTACATACCAGTTCCCTCCCAGTACATCCCAGTACATCCTGGTACATCCCAGTTCCCACCCAGTACATCCTACTACATACCAGTTCCCTCCCAGTTCCCTCCCAGTACATCCCAGTACTTCACAGTTCCCTCCCAGTACATCCCAGTACGTCCCAGTTCCCCTCAGTACATAACACTTCCCTCCCAGTACATACCAGTACATCCCAGTGTCCTCACAGTACGTCCCAGTTCCCTCCCAGTACATCCCAGTTCCCTACCAGTACATCCCAGTTCCCTCCCTGTTCCTTCCCAGTACATAACAGTTACCTCCCAGTACATCCCAGTACATCCCAGTAGATCCTGGTACATCCCAAATCCCTGCCAGTTCCACCCGGTACAACCCAGTACAAGCCTGTACATCCTAGTTCCTCCACAGTACATCCCAGGGCATCCCCGCACATTGTAGTGCCTCCCAGTACATCCCAGGTCCCTCCCAGTACTGGGAGGGACCTGGGATTAACTGGGAGGGACCTGGGATGTACTGGGAGGGACCTGGGATGTACTGGGAGGGACCTGGGATGTACTGGGATGTAATGGGACGGAACTGGGATGTATTGGGAGGCACTGGGAAAGAAGTGGTAGTGAACCGGGAGGGAATTGGGATGTACGGGGATGAACTGGTAGGGAACTGGGATGTACTGGCATGGAACGGGGATGTATTGGGATGTACAGGAACAGAACTGGAATGTACAGCGATGTATTGGCATGTACTGGCAGCGAGCTGGGATTTACTGGGATGTACTGGGAGGAAACTGGGATATACTGGGAGGAAACTGGGATATACTGGGAGGCATTGGGAGGGAAGTGGGTGTCAACTGGGACATTCCAGTTTCCTCCCAGTACATCCCAGTTCCCTACCAGTGCAGCCCAGTACATCCCAGATCCCTCCCAGTCCCTCCCAGTACATCCCAGTACATCCCAGTTCCCTCACAGTACATCCCAGTTCCCTCCCAGTTCACACACAGTTCACTCCCAGTTCCATTCCAGTACATCCCAGTACATGCCAGTTGCCTCCCAGTTTCCTCTAAGTACATCCCAGTACTTTAAAGTTCCCTCCCAGTACATCCCAGTTCCCTCACAGTACATCCCAGTACTTCACAGTTCACTCCCACTACATCCCAGTACGTCCCAGTTCCCCCTTGGTACATAACACTTCCCTCCCAATACATCCAAGTTCCCTCCCAGTACATCCCAATCCCCTCCCAGTACATCCCAGTTCCCTGCCAGTATGTCCCAGTACATCCCAGTTCCCTCCCAGTACATCCCAGTTCCCTCCCAGTACATCCCAGTTCCCTCCCAGTTCCCTCCCACTACATCCCAGTTCCCTCCCAGTACATCCTGGTACATCCCAGTTCCCACCCAGTACATCCTACTACATACCAGTTCCCTCCCAGTTCACTCCCAGTACATCCCAGTACTTCACAGTTCCATCCCAGTACATCCCAGTACGCACCAGTTCCCCTCAGTACATAACACTTCCCTCCCAGTACATAACAGTACATCCCAGTGTCCTCACAGTACGTCCCAGTTCCCTCCCAGTACATCCCAGTTCCCTACCAGTACATCCCAGTTCCCTCCCAGTTCACTCCCAGTACATAACAGTTACCTCCCAGTACATCCCAGTAGATCCTGGTACATCCCAAATCCCTGCCAGTTCCACCCGGTACAACCCAGTACAAGCCTGTACATCCTAGTTCCTCCACAGTACATCCCAGGGCATCCCCGCACATTGTAGTGCCTCCCAGTACATCCCAGTTCCCTCCCAGTACTGGGAGGGACCTGGGATGTACTGGGAGGGAACTGGGACGTACTGGGAGGGAACTGGGATGTACTGGGAGGGAACTGGGACGGAACTGGGATGTATTGGGAGGCACTGGGAAAGACGTGGTAGTGAACCGGGAGGGAATTGGGATGTACGGGGATGAACTGGTAGGGAACTGGGATGTACTGGCATGGAACGGGGATGTATTGGGATGTACAGGAACGGAACTGGAATGTACTGCGATGTACTGGGATGTACTGGGAGCGAACTGGGATTTACTGGGATGTACTGGGAGGAAACTGGGATATACTGGGAGGAAACTGGGATATACTGGGAGGCATTGGGAGGGAAGTGGGTGTCAACTGGGACATTCCAGTTTCCTCCCAGTCCGTCCCAATCCCCTCCCAGTACATCCCAGTTCCCTGCCAGTATGTCCCAGTACATCCCAGTTCCCTCCCAGTACATCCCAGTTCCCTCCCAGTACATCCCAGTTCCCTCCCAGTTCCCTCCCACTACATCCCAGTACATCCCAGTTCCCTCCCAGTACATACCAGTTCCCTCCCGGTACATCCCAGTACATCCTGGTACATCCCAGTTCCCACCCAGTACATCCTACTACATACCAGTTCCCTCCCAGTTCACTCCCAGTACATCCCAGTACTTCACAGTTCCCTCCCAGTACATCCCAGTACGTCCCAGTTCCCCTCAGTACATAACACTTCCCTCCCAGTACATACCAGTACATCCCAGTGTCCTCACAGTACGTCCCAGTTCCCTCACAGTACATCCCAGTTCCCTACCAGTACATCCCAGTTCCCTCCCTGTTCCTTCCCAGTACATAACAGTTACCTCCCAGTACATCCCAGTAGATCCTGGTACATCCCAAATCCCTGCCAGTTCCACCCGGTACAACCCAGTACAAGCCTGTACATCCTAGTTCCTCCACGGTACATCCCAGGGCATCCCCGCACATTGTAGTGCCTCCCAGTACATCCCAGTTCCCTCCCAGTACTGGGAGGGACCTGGGATGTACTGGGAGGGAACTGGGATGTACTGGGAGAGACCTGGGATGTACTGGGATGTAATGGGACGGAAATGGGATGTATTGGGAGGCACTGGGAAAGAAGTGGTAGTGAACCGGGAGGGAATTGGGATGTACGGGGATGAACTGGTAGGGAACTGGGATGTACTGGCATGGAACGGGGATGTATTGGGATGTACAGGAACAGAACTGGAATGTACAGCGATGTATTGGCATGTACTGGCAGCGAGCTGGGATTTACTGGGATGTACTGGGAGGAAACTGGGATATACTGGGAGGAAACTGGGATATACTGGGAGGCATTGGGAGGGAAGTGGGTGTCAACTGGGACATTCCAGTTTCCTCCCAGTACATCCCAGTTCCCTACCAGTGCAGCCCAGTACATCCCAGTTCCCTCCCAGTCCGTCCCAATCCCCTCCCAGTACATCCCAGTTCCCTGCCAGTATGTCCCAGTACATCCCAGTTCCCTCCCAGTACATACCAGTTCCCTCCCAGTACATACCAGTTCCCTCCCACTACATCCCAGTACATCCTGGTACATCCCAGTTCCCACCCAGTACATCCTACCACATACCAGTTCCCTCCCAGTTCACTCCCAGTACATCCCAGTACTTCACAGTTCCATCCCAGTACATCCCAGTACGCACCGGTTCCCCTCTGTACATAAGACTTCCCTCCCAGTACATACCAGTACATCCCAGTGTCCTCACAGTACGTCCCAGTGTCCTCACAGTACATCCCAGTTCCCTACCAGTACATCCCAGTTCCCTCCCTGTTCCTTCCCAGTACATAACAGTTACCTCCCAGTACATCCCAGTAGATCCTGGTACATCCCAAATCCCTGCCAGTTCCACCCGGTACAACCCAGTACAAGCCTGTACATCCTAGTTCCTCCACAGTACATCCCAGGGCATCCCCGCACATTGTAGTGCCTCCCAGTACATCCCAGCTCCCTCCCAGTACTGAGAGGGACCTGGGATGTACTGGGAGGGACCTGGGATGTACTGGGAGGGAACTGGGATGTACTGGGATGTAATGGGACGGAACTGGGATGTAATGGGACGGAACTGGGAAAGAAGTGGTAGTGAACCGGGAGGGAATTGGGATGTACGGGGATGAACTGGTAGGGAACTGGGATGTACTGGCATGGAACGGGGATGTATTGGGATGTACAGGAACAGAACTGGAATGTACAGCGATGTATTGGCATGTACTGGCAGCGAGCTGGGATTTACTGGGATGTACTGGGAGGAAACTGGGATATACTGGGAGGAAACTGGGATATACTGGGAGGCATTGGGAGGGAAGTGGGTGTCAACTGGGACATTCCAGTTTCCTCCCAGTACATCCCAGTTCCCTACCAGTGCAGCCCAGTACATCCCAGTTCCCTCCCAGTCCGTCCCAATCCCCTCCCAGTACATCCCAGTTCCCTGCCAGTATGTCCCAGTACATCCCAGTTCCCTCCCAGTACATACCAGTTCCCTCCCAGTACATCCCAGTACATCCTGGTACATCCCAGTTCCCACCCAGTACATCCTACTACATACCAGTTCCCTCCCAGGTCCCTCCCAGTACATCCCAGTACTTCACAGTTCCCTCCCAGTACATCCCAGTACGTCCCAGTTCCCCTCAGTACATAACACTTCCCTCCCAGTACATACCAGTACATCCCAGTGTCCTCACAGTACGTCCCAGTTCCCTCCCAGTACATCCCAGTTCCCTACCAGTACATCCCAGTTACCTCCCTGTTCCTTCCCAGTACATAACAGTTACCTCCCAGTACATCCCAGTACATCCCAGTAGATCCTGGTACATCCCAAATCCCTGCCAGTTCCACCCGGTACAACCCAGTACAAGCCTGTACATCCTAGTTCCTCCACAGTACATCCCAGGGCATCCCCGCACATTGTAGTGCCTCCCAGTACATCCCAGGTCCCTCCCAGTACTGGGAGGGAACTGGGATGTACTGGGAGGGACCTGGGATGTACTGGGAGGGACCTGGGATGTACTGGGATGTAATGGGACGGAACTGGGATGTAATGGGAGGGAACTGGGATGTACTGGGAGGGAACTGGGATGTACTGGGATGTAATGGGACGGAACTGGGATGTATTGGGAGGCACTGGGAAAGAAGTGGTAGTGAACCGGGAGGGAATTGGGATGTACGGGGATGAACTGGTAGGAAACTGGGATGTACTGGCATGGAACGGGGATGTATTGGGATGTACAGGAACAGAACTGGAATGTACAGCGATGTATTGGCATGTACTGGCAGCGAGCTGGGATTTACTGGGATGTACTGGGAGGAAACTGGGATATACTGGGAGGAAACTGGGATATACTGGGAGGCATTGGGAGGGAAGTGGGTGTCAACTGGGACATTCCAGTTTCCTCCCAGTACATCCCAGTTCCCTACCAGTGCAGCCCAGTACATCCCAGTTCCCTCCCAGTCCGTCCCAATCCCCTCCCAGTACATCCCAGTTCCCTGCCAGTATGTCCCAGTACATCCCAGTTCCCTACCAGTACATACCAGTTCCCTCCCAGTTCCCTCCCACTACATCCCAGTACATCCCAGTTCCCTCCCAGTACATACCAGTTCCCTCCCACTACATCCCAGTACATCCTGGTACATCCCAGTTCCCACCCAGTACATCCTACTACATACCAGTTCCCTCCCAGTTCACTCCCAGTACATCCCAGTACTTCACAGTTCCCTCCCAGTACATCCCAGTACGTCCCAGTTCCCCTCAGTACATAACACTTCCCTCCCAGTACATACCAGTACATCCCAGTGTCCTCACGGTACGTCCCAGTTCCCTCACAGTACATCCCAGTTCCCTACCAGTACATCCCAGTTCCCTCCCCGTTCCTTCCCATTACATAACAGTTACCTCCCAGTACATCCCAGTAGATCCTGGTACATCCCAAATCCCTGCCAGTTCCACCCGGTACAACCCAGTACAAGCCTGTACATCCTAGTTCCTCCACAGTACATCCCAGGGCATCCCCGCACATTGTAGTGCCTCCCAGTACATCCCAGTTCCCTCCCAGTACTGGGTGGGAACTGGGATGTACTGGGAGGGAACTGGGATGTACTGGGATGTAATGGGACGGAACTGGGATGTATTGGGAGGCACTGGGAAAGAAGTGGTAGTGAACCGGGAGGGAATTGGGATGTACGGGGATGAACTGGTAGGAAACTGGGATGTACTGGCATGGAACGGGGATGTATTGGGATGGACAGGAACGGAACTGGAATGTACGGCGATGTATTGGGATGTACTGGGAGCGAACTGGGATTTACTGGGATATACTGGGAGGAAACTGGGATATACTGGGAGGAAACTGGGATATACTGGGAGGAAACTGGGAGGGAAGTGGGTGTCAACTGGGACATTCCAGTTTCCTCCCAGTACATCCCAGTTCCCTACCAGTGCAGCCCAGTACATCCCAGATCCCTCCCAGTCCCTCCCAGTACATCCCAGTACATCCCAGTTCCCTCACAGTACATCCCAGTTCCCTCCCAGTTCACACACAGTTCACTCCCAGTTCCATTCCAGTACATCCCAGTACATGCCAGTTGCCTCCCAGTTCCCTCACAGTACATCCCAGTACTTCACAGTTCACTCCCACTACATCCCAGTACGTCCCAGTTCCCCCTTGGTACATAACACTTCCCTCCCAATACATCCAAGTTCCCTCCCAGTACATCCCAATCCCCTCCCAGTACATCCCAGTTCCCTGCCAGTATGTCCCAGTACATCCCAGTTCCCTCCCAGTACATACCAGTTCCCTCCCAGTACATCCCAGTTCCCTCCCAGTTCCCTCCCAATACATCCCAGTTCCCTCCCAGTACATACCAGTTCCCTCCCAGTACATCCTGGTACATCCCAGTTCCCACCCAGTACATCCTACTACATACCAGTTCCCTCCCAGTTCACTCCCAGTACATCCCAGTACTTCACAGTTCCATCCCAGTACATCCCAGTACGCACCAGTTCCCCTCAGTACATAACACTTCCCTCCCAGTACATAACAGTACATCCCAGTGTCCTCACAGTACGTCCCAGTTCCCTCCCAGTACATCCCAGTTCCCTACCAGTACATCCCAGTTCCCTCCCAGTTCACTCCCAGTACATAACAGTTACCTCCCAGTACATCCCAGTAGATCCTGGTACATCCCAAATCCCTGCCAGTTCCACCCGGTACAACCCAGTACAAGCCTGTACATCCTAGTTCCTCCACAGTACATCCCAGGGCATCCCCGCACATTGTAGTGCCTCCCAGTACATCCCAGTTCCCTCCCAGTACTGGGAGGGACCTGGGATGTACTGGGAGGGAACTGGGACGTACTGGGAGGGAACTGGGATGTACTGGGATGTAATGGGACGGAACTGGGATGTATTGGGAGGCACTGGGAAAGAAGTGGTAGTGAACCGGGAGGGAATTGGGATGTACGGGGATGAACTGGTAGGGAACTGGGATGTACTGGCATGGAACGGGGATGTATTGGGATGTACAGGAACGGAACTGGAATGTACTGCGATGTACTGGGATGTACTGGGAGCGAACTGGGATTTACTGGGATGTACTGGGAGGAAACTGGGATATACTGGGAGGAAACTGGGATATACTGGGAGGCATTGGGAGGGAAGTGGGTGTCAACTGGGACATTCCAGTTTCCTCCCAGTACATCCCAGTTCCCTACCAGTGCAGCCCAGTACATCCCAGTTCCCTCCCAGTCCGTCCCAATCCCCTCCCAGTACATCCCAGTTCCCTGCCAGTATGTCCCAGTACATCCCAGTTCCCTCCCAGTACATACCAGTTCCCTCCCAGTTCCCTCCCACTACATCCCAGTACATCCCATTTCCCTCCCAGTACATACCAGTTCCCTCCCACTACATCCCAGTACATCCTGGTACATCCCAGTTCCCACCCAGTACATCCTACTACATACCAGTTCCCTCCCAGTTCACTCCCAGTACATCCCAGTACTTCACAGTTCCCTCCCAGTACATCCCAGTACGTCCCAGTTCCCCTCAGTACATAACACTTCCCTCCTAGTACATACCAGTACATCCCAGTGTCCTCACAGTACGTCCCAGTTCCCTCCCAGTACATCCCAGTTCCCTACCAGTACATCCCAGTTACCTCCCTGTTCCTTCCCAGTACATAACAGTTACCTCCCAGTACATCCCAGTAGATCCTGGTACATCCCAAATCCCTGCCAGTTCCACCCGGTACAACCCAGTACAAGCCTGTACATCCTAGTTCCTCCACAGTACATCCCAGGGCATCCCCGCACATTGTAGTGCCTCCCAGTACATCCCAGTTCCCTCCCAGTACTGGGAGGGACCTGGGATGTACTGGGAGGGACCTGGGATGTACTGGGAGGGAACTGGGATGTACTGGGATGTAATGGGACGGAACTGGGATGTAATGGGACGGAACTGGGAAAGAAGTGGTAGTGAACCGGGAGGGAATTGGGATGTACGGGGATGAACTGGTAGGAAACTGGGATGTACTGGCATGGAACGGGGATGTATTGGGATGTACAGGAACGGAACTGGAATGTACTGCGATGTACTGGGATGTACTGGGAGCGAACTGGGATTTACTGGGATGTACTGGGAGGAAACTGGGATATACTGGGAGGAAACTGGGATATACTGGGAGGAAACTGGGAGGGAAGTGGGTGTCAACTGGGACATTCCAGTTTCCTCCCAGTACATCCCAGTTCCCTACCAGTGCAGCCCAGTACATCCCAGATCCCTCCCAGTCCCTCCCAGTACATCCCAGTTCCCTCACAGTACATCCCAGTTCCCTCCCAGTTCACACACAGTTCACTCCCAGTTCCATTCCAGTACATCCCAGTACATGCCAGTTGCCTCCCAGTTTCCTCTAAGTACATCCCAGTACTTTAAGTTCCCTCCCAGTACATCCCAGTTCCCTCACAGTACATCCCAGTACTTCACAGTTCACTCCCACTACATCCCAGTACGTCCCAGTTCCCCCTTGGTACATAACACTTCCCTCCCAATACATCCAAGTTCCCTCCCAGTACATCCCAATCCCCTTCCAGTACATCCCAGTTCCCTGCCAGTACATCCCAGTACATCCCAGTTCCCTCCCAGTTCCCTCCCACTACATCCCAGTTCCCTCCCAGTACATAACACTTCCCTCCTAGTACATACCAGTACATCCCAGTTCCCTCCCAGTCCGTCCCAATCCCCTCCCAGTACATCCCAGTTCCCTGCCAGTATGTCCCAGTACATCCCAGTTCCCTCCCAGTACATACCAGTTCCCTCCCACTACATCCCAGTACATCCTGGTACATCCCAGTTCCCACCCAGTACATCCTACTACATACCAGTTCCCTCCCAGTTCACTCCCAGTACATCCCAGTACTTCACAGTTCCCTCCCAGTACATCCCAGTACGTCCCAGTTCCCCTCAGTACATAACACTTCCCTCCCAGTACATACCAGTACATCCCAGTGTCCTCACAGTACGTCCCAGTTCCCTCCCAGTACATCCCAGTTCCCCACCAGTACATCCCAGTTCCCTCCCTGTTCCTTCCCAGTACATAACAGTTACCTCCCAGTACATCCCAGTAGATCCTGGTACATCCCAAATCCCTGCCAGTTCCACCCGGTACAACCCAGTACAAGCCTGTACATCCTAGTTCCTCCACAGTACATCCCAGGGCATCCCCGCACATTGTAGTGCCTCCCAGTACATCCCAGTTCCCTCCCAGTACTGGGAGGGACCTGGGATGTACTGGGAGGGACCTGGGATGTACTGGGAGGGACCTGGGATGTACTGGGATGTAATGGGACGGAACTGGGATAGAAGTGGTAGTGAACCGGGAGGGAATTGGGATGTACGGGGATGAACTGGTAGGGAACTGGGATGTACTGGCATGGAACGGGGATGTATTGGGATGTACAGGAACAGAACTGGAATGTACAGCGATGTATTGGCATGTACTGGCAGCGAGCTGGGATTTACTGGGATGTACTGGGAGGAAACTGGGATATACTGGGAGGAAACTGGGATATACTGGGAGGCATTGGGAGGGAAGTGGGTGTCAACTGGGACATTCCAGTTTCCTCCCAGTCCGTCCCAATCCCCTCCCAGTACATCCCAGTTCCCTGCTAGTATGTCCCAGTACATCCCAGTTCCCTCCCAGTACATACCAGTTCCCTCCCAGTACATCCCAGTACATCCTGGTACATCCCAGTTCCCACCCAGTACATCCTACTACATACCAGTTCCCTCCCAGTTCCCTCCCAGTACATCCCAGTACTTCACAGTTCCCTCCCAGTACATCCCAGTACGTCCCAGTTCCCCTCAGTACATAACACTTCCCTCCCAGTACATACCAGTACATCCCAGTGTCCTCACAGTACGTCCCAGTTCCCTCCCAGTACATCCCAGTTCCCTACCAGTACATCCCAGTTCCCTCCCTGTTCCTTCCCAGTACATAACAGTTACCTCCCAGTACATCCCAGTACATCCCAGTAGATCCTGGTACATCCCAAATCCCTGCCAGTTCCACCCGGTACAACCCAGTACAAGCCTGTACATCCTAGTTCCTCCACAGTACATCCCAGGGCATCCCCGCACATTGTAGTGCCTCCCAGTACATCCCAGGTCCCTCCCAGTACTGGGAGGGACCTGGGATTAACTGGGAGGGACCTGGGATGTACTGGGAGGGACCTGGGATGTACTGGGAGGGACCTGGGATGTACTGGGATGTAATGGGACGGAACTGGGATAGAAGTGGTAGTGAACCGGGAGGGAATTGGGATGTACGGGGATGAACTGGTAGGGAACTGGGATGTACTGGCATGGAACGGGGATGTATTGGGATGTACAGGAACAGAACTGGAATGTACAGCGATGTATTGGCATGTACTGGCAGCGAGCTGGGATTTACTGGGATGTACTGGGAGGAAACTGGGATATACTGGGAGGAAACTGGGATATACTGGGAGGCATTGGGAGGGAAGTGGGTGTCAACTGGGACATTCCAGTTTCCTCCCAGTACATCCCAGTTCCCTACCAGTGCAGCCCAGTACATCCCAGATCCCTCCCAGTCCCTCCCAGTACATCCCAGTACATCCCAGTTCCCTCACAGTACATCCCAGTTCCCTCCCAGTTCACACACAGTTCACTCCCAGTTCCATTCCAGTACATCCCAGTACATGCCAGTTGCCTCCCAGTTTCCTCTAAGTACATCCCAGTACTTTAAAGTTCCCTCCCAGTACATCCCAGTTCCCTCACAGTACATCCCAGTACTTCACAGTTCACTCCCACTACATCCCAGTACGTCCCAGTTCCCCCTTGGTACATAACACTTCCCTCCCAATACATCCAAGTTCCCTCCCAGTACATCCCAATCCCCTCCCAGTACATCCCAGTTCCCTGCCAGTATGTCCCAGTACATCCCAGTTCCCTCCCAGTACATCCCAGTTCCCTCCCAGTACATCCCAGTTCCCTCCCAGTTCCCTCCCACTACATCCCAGTTCCCTCCCAGTACATACCAGTTCCCTCCCAGTACATCCTGGTACATCCCAGTTCCCACCCAGTACATCCTACTACATACCTGTTCCCTCCCAGTTCACTCCCAGTACATCCCAGTACTTCACAGTTCCATCCCAGTACATCCCAGTACGCACCAGTTCCCCTCAGTACATAACACTTCCCTCCCAGTACATAACAGTACATCCCAGTGTCCTCACAGTACGTCCCAGTTCCCTCCCAGTACATCCCAGTTCCCTACCAGTACATCCCAGTTCCCTCCCAGTTCACTCCCAGTACATAACAGTTACCTCCCAGTACATCCCAGTAGATCCTGGTACATCCCAAATCCCTGCCAGTTCCACCCGGTACAACCCAGTACAAGCCTGTACATCCTAGTTCCTCCACAGTACATCCCAGGGCATCCCCGCACATTGTAGTGCCTCCCAGTACATCCCAGTTCCCTCCCAGTACTGGGAGGGACCTGGGATGTACTGGGAGGGAACTGGGACGTACTGGGAGGGAACTGGGATGTACTGGGAGGGAACTGGGACGGAACTGGGATGTATTGGGAGGCACTGGGAAAGACGTGGTAGTGAACCGGGAGGGAATTGGGATGTACGGGGATGAACTGGTAGGGAACTGGGATGTACTGGCATGGAACGGGGATGTATTGGGATGTACAGGAACGGAACTGGAATGTACTGCGATGTACTGGGATGTACTGGGAGCGAACTGGGATTTACTGGGATGTACTGGGAGGAAACTGGGATATACTGGGAGGAAACTGGGATATACTGGGAGGCATTGGGAGGGAAGTGGGTGTCAACTGGGACATTCCAGTTTCCTCCCAGTACATCCCAGTTCCCTACCAGTGCAGCCCAGTACATCCCAGTTCCCTCCCAGTCCGTCCCAATCCCCTCCCAGTACATCCCAGTTCCCTGCCAGTATGTCCCAGTACATCCCAGTTCCCTCCCAGTACATACCAGTTCCCTCCCACTACATCCCAGTACATCCTGGTACATCCCAGTTCCCACCCAGTACATCCTACTACATACCAGTTCCCTCCCAGTTCACTCCCAGTACATCCCAGTACTTCACAGTTCCATCCCAGTACATCCCAGTACGTCCCAGTTCCCCTCAGTACATAACACTTCCCTCCCAGTACATAACAGTACATCCCAGTGTCCTCACAGTACGTCCCAGTTCCCTCCAGTACTGGGAGGGAACTGGGATGTACTGGGAGGGAACTGGGATGTACTGGGATGTAATGGGACGGAACTGGGATGTATTGGGAGGCACTGGGAAAGAAGTGGTAGTGAACCGGGAGGGAATTGGGATGTACGGGGATGAACTGGTAGGAAACTGGGATGTACTGGCATGGAACGGGGATGTATTGGGATGGACAGGAACGGAACTGGAATGTACGGCGATGTATTGGGATGTACTGGGAGCGAACTGGGATTTACTGGGATGTACTGGGAGGAAACTGGGATATACTGGGAGGAAACTGGGATATACTGGGAGGAAACTGGGAGGGAAGTGGGTGTCAACTGGGACATTCCAGTTTCCTCCCAGTACATCCCAGTTCCCTACCAGTGCAGCCCAGTACATCCCAGATCCCTCCCAGTCCCTCACAGTACATCCCAGTTCCCTCACAGTACATCCCAGTTCCCTCCCAGTTCACACACAGTTCACTCCCAGTTCCATTCCAGTACATCCCAGTACATGCCAGTTGCCTCCCAGTTTCCTCTAAGTACATCCCAGTACTTTAAAGTTCCCTCCCAGTACATCCCAGTTCCCTCACAGTACATCCCAGTACTTCACAGTTCACTCCCACTACATCCCAGTACGTCCCAGTTCCCCCTTGGTACATAACACTTCCCTCCCAATACATCCAAGTTCCCTCCCAGTACATCCCAATCCCCTCCCAGTACATCCCAGTTCCCTGCCAGTATGTCCCAGTACATCCCAGTTCCCTCCCACTACATACCAGTTCCCTCCCAGTACATACCAGTTCCCTCCCAGTACATCCCAGTACATCCTGGTACATCCCAGTTCCCACCCAGTACATCCTACTACATACCAGTTCCCTCCCAGTTCACTCCCAGTACATCCCAGTACTTCACAGTTCCATCCCAGTACATCCCAGTACGCACCAGTTCCCCTCAGTACATAACACTTCCCTCCCAGTACATAACAGTACATCCCAGTGTCCTCACAGTACGTCCCAGTTCCCTCACAGTACATCCCAGTTCCCTACCAGTACGTCCCAGTTACCTCCCAGTTCACTCCCAGTACATAACAGTTACCTCCCAGTACATCCCAGTAGATCCTGGTACATCCCAAATCCCTGCCAGTTCCACCCGGTACAACCCAGTACAAGCCTGTACATCCTAGTTCCTCCACGGTACATCCCAGGGCATCCCCGCACATTGTAGTGCCTCCCAGTACATCCCAGTTCCCTCCCAGTACTGGGAGGGACCTGGGATGTACTGGGAGGGACCTGGGATGTACTGGGATGTAATGGGACGGAACTGGGATGTATTGGGAGGCACTGGGAAAGAAGTGGTAGTGTACCGGGAGGGAATTGGGATGTACGGGGATGAACTGGTAGGGAACTGGGATGTACTGGCATGGAACGGGGATGTATTGGGATGTACAGGAACAGAACTGGAATGTACAGCGATGTATTGGCATGTACTGGCAGCGAGCTGGGATTTACTGGGATGTACTGGGAGGAAACTGGGATATACTGGGAGGAAACTGGGATATACTGGGAGGCATTGGGAGGGAAGTGGGTGTCAACTGGGACATTCCAGTTTCCTCCCAGTCCGTCCCAATCCCCTCCCAGTACATCCCAGTTCCCTGCCAGTATGTCCCAGTACATCCCAGTTCCCTCCCAGTACATCCCAGTTCCCTCCCAGTACATCCCAGTTCCCTCCCAGTTCCCTCCCACTACATCCCAGTACATCCCAGTTCCCTCCCAGTACATACCAGTTCCCTCCCGGTACATCCCAGTACATCCTGGTACATCCCAGTTCCCACCCAGTACATCCTACTACATACCAGTTCCCTCCCAGTTCACTCCCAGTACATCCCAGTACTTCACAGTTCCCTCCCAGTACATCCCAGTACGTCCCAGTTCCCCTCAGTACATAACACTTCCCTCCCAGTACATACCAGTACATCCCAGTGTCCTCACAGTACGTCCCAGTTCCCTCACAGTACATCCCAGTTCCCTACCAGTACATCCCAGTTCCCTCCCTGTTCCTTCCCAGTACATAACAGTTACCTCCCAGTACATCCCAGTAGATCCTGGTACATCCCAAATCCCTGCCAGTTCCACCCGGTACAACCCAGTACAAGCCTGTACATCCTAGTTCCTCCACAGTACATCCCAGGGCATCCCCGCACATTGTAGTGCCTCCCAGTACATCCCAGCTCCCTCCCAGTACTGGGAGGGACCTGGGATGTACTGGGAGGGACCTGGGATGTACTGGGAGGGAACTGGGATGTACTGGGATGTAATGGGACGGAACTGGGATGTAATGGGACGGAACTGGGAAAGAAGTGGTAGTGAACCGGGAGGGAATTGGGATGTACGGGGATGAACTGGTAGGGAACTGGGATGTACTGGCATGGAACGGGGATGTATTGGGATGTACAGGAACAGAACTGGAATGTACAGCGATGTATTGGCATGTACTGGCAGCGAGCTGGGATTTACTGGGATGTACTGGGAGGAAACTGGGATATACTGGGAGGAAACTGGGATATACTGGGAGGCATTGGGAGGGAAGTGGGTGTCAACTGGGACATTCCAGTTTCCTCCCAGTACATCCCAGTTCCCTACCAGTGCAGCCCAGATCCCTCCCAGTCCCTCCCAGTACATCCCAGTACATCCCAGTTCCCTCCCAGTACATACCAGTTCCCTCCCACTACATCCCAGTACATCCTGGTACATCCCAGTTCCCACCCAGTACATCCTACCACATACCAGTTCCCTCCCAGTTCACTCCCAGTACATCCCAGTACTTCACAGTTCCATCCCAGTACATCCCAGTACGCACCGGTTCCCCTCTGTACATAAGACTTCCCTCCCAGTACATACCAGTACATCCCAGTGTCCTCACAGTACGTCCCAGTTCCCTCCCAGTACATCCCAGTTCCCTACCAGTACGTCCCAGTTCCCTCCCAGTTCACTCCCAGTACATAACAGTTACCTCCCAGTACATCCCAGTACATCCCAGTAGATCCTGGTACATCCCAAATCCCTGCCAGTTCCACCCGGTACAACCCAGTACAAGCCTGTACATCCTAGTTCCTCCACAGTACATCCCAGGGCATCCCCGCACATTGTAGTGCCTCCCAGTACATCCCAGTTCCCTCCCAGTACTGGGAGGGACCTGGGATGTACTGGGAGGGACCTGGGATGTACTGGGAGGGACCTGGGATGTGCTGGGATGTAATGGGACGGAACTGGGATGTAATGGGACGGAACTGGGAAAGAAGTGGTAGTGAACCGGGAGGGAATTGGGATGTACGGGGATGAACTGGTAGGGAACTGGGATGTACTGGCATGGAACGGGGATGTATTGGGATGTACAGGAACGGAACTGGAATGTACTGCGATGTACTGGGATGTACTGGGAGCGAACTGGGATTTACTGGGATGTACTGGGAGGAAACTGGGATATACTGGGAGGAAACTGGGATATACTGGGAGGAAACTGGGATATACTGGGAGGAAACTGGGATATACTGGGAGGCATTGGGAGGGAAGTGGGTGTCAACTGGGACATTCCAGTTTCCTCCCAGTACATCCCAGTTCCCTACCAGTGCAGCCCAGTACATCCCAGTTCCCTCCCAGTCCGTCCCAATCCCCTCCCAGTACATCCCAGTTCCCTGCCAGTATGTCCCAGTACATCCCAGTTCCCTCCCAGTACATACCAGTTCCCTCCCACTACATCCCAGTACATCCTGGTACATCCCAGTTCCCACCCAGTACATCCTACTACATACCAGTTCCCTCCCAGTTCACTCCCAGTACATCCCAGTACTTCACAGTTCCATCCCAGTACATCCCAGTACGTCCCAGTTCCCCTCAGTACATAACACTTCCCTCCCAGTACATACCAGTACATCCCAGTGTCCTCACAGTACGTCCCAGTTCCCTCCCAGTACATCCCAGTTCCCTACCAGTACATCCCAGTTCCCTCCCTGTTCCTTCCCAGTACATAACAGTTACCTCCCAGTACATCCCAGTAGATCCTGGTACATCCCAAATCCCTGCCAGTTCCACCCGGTACAACCCAGTACAAGCCTGTACATCCTAGTTCCTCCACAGTACATCCCAGGGCATCCCCGCACATTGTAGTGCCTCCCAGTACATCCCAGTTCCCTCCCAGTACTGGGAGGGACCTGGGATGTACTGGGAGGGACCTGGGATGTACTGGGAGGGACCTGGGATGTACTGGGATGTAATGGGACGGAACTGGGATGTATTGGGAGGCACTGGGAAAGAAGTGGTAGTGAACCGGGAGGGAATTGGGATGTACGGGGATGAACTGGTAGGGAACTGGGATGTACTGGCATGGAACGGGGATGTATTGGGATGTACAGGAACAGAACTGGAATGTACAGCGATGTATTGGCATGTACTGGCAGCGAGCTGGGATTTACTGGGATGTACTGGGAGGAAACTGGGATATACTGGGAGGAAACTGGGATATACTGGGAGGCATTGGGAGGGAAGTGGGTGTCAACTGGGACATTCCAGATTCCTCCCAGTACATCCCAGTTCCCTACCAGTGCAGCCCAGTACATCCCAGTTCCCTCCCAGTCCGTCCCAATCCCCTCCCAGTACATCCCAGTTCCCTGCCAGTATGTCCCAGTACATCCCAGTTCCCTCCCAGTACATCCCAGTTCCCTCCCAGTTCCCTCCCACTACATCCCAGTACATCCCAGTACATCCTGGTACATCCCAGTTCCCACCCAGTACATCCTACTACATACCAGTTCCCTCCCAGTTCACTCCCAGTACATCCCAGTACTTCACAGTTCCCTCCCAGTACATCCCAGTACGTCCCAGTTCCCCTCAGTACATAACACTTCCCTCCCAGTACATACCAGTACATCCCAGTGTCCTCACAGTACGTCCCAGTTCCCTCCCAGTACATCCCAGTTCCCTACCAGTACATCCCAGTTCCCTCCCTGTTCCTTCCCAGTACATAACAGTTACCTCCCAGTACATCCCAGTAGATCCTGGTACATCCCAAATCCCTGCCAGTTCCACCCGGTACAACCCAGTACAAGCCTGTACATCCTAGTTCCTCCACAGTACATCCCAGGGCATCCCCGCACATTGTAGTGCCTCCCAGTACATCCCAGCTCCCTCCCAGTACTGGGAGGGACCTGGGATGTACTGGGAGGGACCTGGGATGTACTGGGAGGGAACTGGGATGTACTGGGATGTAATGGGACGGAACTGGGATGTAATGGGACGGAACTGGGAAAGAAGTGGTAGTGAACCGGGAGGGAATTGGGATGTACGGGGATGAACTGGTAGGGAACTGGGATGTACTGGCATGGAACGGGGATGTATTGGGATGTACAGGAACAGAACTGGAATGTACAGCGATGTATTGGCATGTACTGGCAGCGAGCTGGGATTTACTGGGATGTACTGGGAGGAAACTGGGATATACTGGGAGGAAACTGGGATATACTGGGAGGCATTGGGAGGGAAGTGGGTGTCAACTGGGACATTCCAGTTTCCTCCCAGTACATCCCAGTTCCCTACCAGTGCAGCCCAGTACATCCCAGTTCCCTCCCAGTCCGTCCCAATCCCCTCCCAGTACATCCCAGTTCCCTGCCAGTATGTCCCAGTACATCCCAGTTCCCTCCCAGTACATCCCAGTTCCCTCCCAGTACATACCAGTTCCCTCCCACTACATCCCAGTACATCCTGGTACATCCCAGTTCCCACCCAGTACATCCTACCACATACCAGTTCCCTCCCAGTTCACTCCCAGTACATCCCAGTACTTCACAGTTCCATCCCAGTACATCCCAGTACGCACCGGTTCCCCTCTGTACATAACACTTCCCTCCCAGTTCATAACAGTACATGCCAGTTTCCTCACAGTACGTCCCAGTTCCCTACCAGTACGTCCCAGTTCCCTCCCAGTTCACTCCCAGTACATAACAGTTACCTCCCAGTACATCCCAGTACATCCCAGTAGATCCTGGTACATCCCAAATCCCTGCTAGTTCCACCCGGTACAACCCAGTACAAGCCTGTACATCCTAGTTCCTCCACAGTACATCCCAGGGCATCCCCGCACATTGTAGTGCCTCCCAGTACATCCCAGGTCCCTCCCAGTACTGGGAGGGACCTGGGATGTACTGGGAGGGACCTGGGATGTACTGGGAGGGACCTGGGATGTACTGGGATGTAATGGGACGGAACTAGGATGTATTGGGAGGCAATGGGAAAGAAGTGGTAGTGAACCGGGAGGGAATTGGGATGTACGGGGATGAACTGGTAGGAAACTGGGATGTACTGGCATGGAACGGGGATGTATTGGGATGTACAGGAACGGAACTGGAATGTACTGCGATGTACTGGGAGCAAACTGGGATTTACTGGGATGTACTGGGAGGAAACTGGGATATACTGGGAGGAAACTGGGAGGAAAGTGGGTGTCAACTGGGACATTCCAGTTTCCTCCCAGTACATCCCAGTTCCCTACCAGTGCATCCCAGTCCGTCCCAGTTCCCTCCCAGTCCGTCCCAGTACATCCCAGTTCCCTCCCAGTTCACTCCCAGTACATAACAGTTACCTCCCAGTACATCCCAGTAGATCCTGGTACATCCCAAATCCCTGCCAGTTCCACCCGGTACAACCCAGTACAAGCCTGTACATCCTAGTTCCTCCACAGTACATCCCAGGGCATCCCCGCACATTGTAGTGCCTCCCAGTACATCCCAGGTCCCTCCCAGTACTGGGAGGGAACTGGGATTAACTGGGAGGGACCTGGGATTTACTGGGAGGGACCTGGGATGTACTGGGATGTAATGGGACGGAACTAGGATGTATTGGGAGGCACTGGGAAAGAAGTGGTAGTGAACCGGGAGGGAAATGGGATGTACGGGGATGAACTGGTAGGGAACTGGGATGTACTGGCATGGAACGGGGATGTATTGGGATGTACAGGAACGGAACTGGAATGTACTGCGATGTACTGGGAGCAAACTGGGATTTACTGGGATGTACTGGGAGGAAACTGGGATATACTGGGAGGAAACTGGGAGGAAAGTGGGTGTCAACTGGGACATTCCAGTTTCCTCCCAGTACATCCCAGTTCCCTACCAGTGCATCCCAGTCCGTCCCAGTTCCCTCCCAGTCCGTCCCAGTACATCCCAGTTCCCTCCCAGTTCACTCCCAGTACATAACAGTTACCTCCCAGTACATCCCAGTAGATCCTGGTACATCCCAAATCCCTGCCAGTTCCACCCGGTACAACCCAGTACAAGCCTGTACATTCTAGTTCCTCCACAGTACATCCCAGGGCATCCCCGCACATTGTAGTGCCTCCCAGTACATCCCAGGTCCCTCCCAGTACTGGGAGGGAACTGGGATGTACTGGGAGGGAACTGGGACGTACTGGGAGGGAACTGGGATGTACTGGGATGTAATGGGACGGAACTGGGATGTATTGGGAGGCACTGGGAAAGAAGTGGTAGTGAACCGGGAGGGAATTGGGATGTACGGGCATGAACTGGTAGGGAACTGGGATGTACTGGCATGGAACGGGGATGTATTGGGATGTACAGGAACGGAACTGGAATGTACTGCGATGTACTGGGATGTACTGGGAGCGAACTGGGATTTACTGGGATGTACTGGGAGGAAACTGGGATATACTGGGAGGAAACTGGGATATACTGGGAGGCATTGGGAGGGAAGTGGGTGTCAACTGGGACATTCCAGTTTCCTCCCAGTACATCCCAGTTCCCTACCAGTGCAGCCCAGTACATCCCAGTTCCCTCCCAGTCCGTCCCAATCCCCTCCCAGTACATCCCAGTTCCCTGCCAGTATGTCCCAGTACATCCCAGTTCCCTCCCAGTACATACCAGTTCCCTCCCACTACATCCCAGTACATCCTGGTACATCCCAGTTCCCACCCAGTACATCCTACTACATACCAGTTCCCTCCCAGTTCACTCCCAGTACATCCCAGTACTTCACAGTTCCCTCCCAGTACATCCCAGTACGTCCCAGTTCCCCTCAGTACATAACACTTCCCTCCCAGTACATACCAGTACATCCCAGTGTCCTCACAGTACGTCCCAGTTCCCTCCCAGTACATCCCAGTTCCCTACCAGTACATCCCAGTTCCCTCCCTGTTCCTTCCCAGTACATAACAGTTACCTCCCAGTACATCCCAGTAGATCCTGGTACATCCCAAATCCCTGCCAGTTCCACCCGGTACAACCCAGTACAAGCCTGTACATCCTAGTTCCTCCACAGTACATCCCAGGGCATCCCCGCACATTGTAGTGCCTCCCAGTACATCCCAGTTCCCTCCCAGTACTGGGAGGGACCTGGGATGTACTGGGAGGGACCTGGGATGTACTGGGAGGGACCTGGGATGTACTGGGATGTAATGGGACGGAACTGGGATGTATTGGGAGGCACTGGGAAAGAAGTGGTAGTGAACCGGGAGGGAATTGGGATGTACGGGGATGAACTGGTAGGGAACTGGGATGTACTGGCATGGAACGGGGATGTATTGGGATGTACAGGAACAGAACTGGAATGTACAGCGATGTATTGGCATGTACTGGCAGCAAGCTGGGATTTACTGGGATGTACTGGGAGGAAACTGGGATATACTGGGAGGAAACTGGGATATACTGGGAGGCATTGGGAGGGAAGTGGGTGTCAACTGGGACATTCCAGATTCCTCCCAGTACATCCCAGTTCCCTACCAGTGCAGCCCAGTACATCCCAGTTCCCTCCCAGTCCGTCCCAATCCCCTCCCAGTACATCCCAGTTCCCTGCCAGTATGTCCCAGTACATCCCAGTTCCCTCCCAGTACATCCCAGTTCCCTCCCAGTTCCCTCCCACTACATCCCAGTACATCCCAGTTCCCTCCCAGTACATACCAGTTCCCTCCCACTACATCCCAGTACATCCTGGTACATCCCAGTTCCCACCCAGTACATCCTACTACATACCAGTTCCCTCCCAGTTCACTCCCAGTACATCCCAGTACTTCACAGTTCCCTCCCAGTACATCCCAGTACGTCCCAGTTCCCCTCAGTACATAACACTTCCCTCCCAGTACATACCAGTACATCCCAGTGTCCTCACAGTACGTCCCAGTTCCCTCCCAGTACATCCCAGTTCCCTACCAGTACATCCCAGTTACCTCCCTGTTCCTTCCCAGTACATAACAGTTACCTCCCAGTACATCCCAGTAGATCCTGGTACATCCCAAATCCCTGCCAGTTCCACCCGGTACAACCCAGTACAAGCCTGTACATCCTAGTTCCTCCACAGTACATCCCAGGGCATCCCCGCACATTGTAGTGCCTCCCAGTACATCCCAGTTCCCTCCCAGTACTGGGAGGGACCTGGGATGTACTGGGAGGGACCTGGGATGTACTGGGAGGGAACTGGGATGTACTGGGATGTAATGGGACGGAACTGGGATGTAATGGGACGGAACTGGGAAAGAAGTGGTAGTGAACCGGGAGGGAATTGGGATGTACGGGGATGAACTGGTAGGAAACTGGGATGTACTGGCATGGAACGGGGATGTATTGGGATGGACAGGAACGGAACTGGAATGTACGGCGATGTATTGGGATGTACTGGGAGCGAACTGGGATTTACTGGGATATACTGGGAGGAAACTGGGATATACTGGGAGGAAACTGGGAGGGAAGTGGGTGTCAACTGGGACATTCCAGTTTCCTCCCAGTACATCCCAGTTCCCTACCAGTGCAGCCCAGTACATCCCAGATCCCTCCCAGTCCCTCCCAGTACATCCCAGTTCCCTCACAGTACATCCCAGTTCCCTCCCAGTTCACACACAGTTCACTCCCAGTTCCATTCCAGTACATCCCAGTACATGCCAGTTGCCTCCCAGTTTCCTCTAAGTACATCCCCGTACTTTAAAGTTCCCTCCCAGTACATCCCAGTTCCCTCACAGTACATCCCAGTACTTCACAGTTCACTCCCACTACATCCCAGTACGTCCCAGTTCCCCCTTGGTACATAACACTTCCCTCCCAATACATCCAAGTTCCCTCCCAGTACATCCCAATCCCCTTCCAGTACATCCCAGTTCCCTGCCAGTACATCCCAGTACATCCCAGTTCCCTCCCAGTTCCCTCCCACTACATCCCAGTTCCCTCCCAGTACATACCAGTTCCCTCCCAGTACATCCCAGTACATCCTGGTACATCCCAGTTCCCACCCAGTACATCCTACTACATACCAGTTCCCTCCCAGTTCACTCCCAGTACATCCCAGTACTTCACAGTTCCATCCCAGTACATCCCAGTACGCACCAGTTCCCCTCAGTACATAACACTTCCCTCCCAGTACATAACAGTACATCCCAGTGTCCTCACAGTACGTCCCAGTTCCCTCACAGTACATCCCAGTTCCCTACCAGTACGTCCCAGTTACCTCCCAGTTCACTCCCAGTACATAACAGTTACCTCCCAGTACATCCCAGTAGATCCTGGTACATCCCAAATCCCTGCCAGTTCCACCCGGTACAACCCAGTACAAGCCTGTACATCCTAGTTCCTCCACAGTACATCCCAGGGCATCCCCGCACATTGTAGTGCCTCCCAGTACATCCCAGTTCCCTCCCAGTACTGGGAGGGACCTGGGATGTACTGGGAGGGACCTGGGATGTACTGGGATGTAATGGGACGGAACTGGGATGTATTGGGAGGCACTGGGAAAGAAGTGGTAGTGTACCGGGAGGGAATTGGGATGTACGGGGATGAACTGGTAGGGAACTGGGATGTACTGGCATGGAACGGGGATGTATTGGGATGTACAGGAACAGAACTGGAATGTACAGCGATGTATTGGCATGTACTGGCAGCGAGCTGGGATTTACTGGGATGTACTGGGAGGAAACTGGGATATACTGGGAGGAAACTGGGATATACTGGGAGGCATTGGGAGGGAAGTGGGTGTCAACTGGGACATTCCAGTTTCCTCCCAGTCCGTCCCAATCCCCTTCCAGTACATCCCAGTTCCCTGCCAGTATGTCCCAGTACATCCCAGTTCCCTCCCAGTACATCCCAGTTCCCTCCCAGTTCCCTCCCACTACATCCCAGTACATCCCAGTTCCCTCCCAGTACATACCAGTTCCCTCCCAGTACATCCCAGTACATCCTGGTACATCCCAGTTCCCACCCAGTACATCCTACTACATACCAGTTCCCTCCCAGTTCACTCCCAGTACATCCCAGTACTTCACAGTTCCCTCCCAGTACATCCCAGTACGTCCCAGTTCCCCTCAGTACATAACACTTCCCTCCCAGTACATACCAGTACATCCCAGTGTCCTCACAGTACGTCCCAGTTCCCTCCCAGTACATCCCAGTTCCCTACCAGTACATCCCAGTTCCCTCCCTGTTCCTTCCCAGTACATAACAGTTACCTCCCAGTACATCCCAGTAGATCCTGGTACATCCCAAATCCCTGCCAGTTCCACCCGGTACAACCCAGTACAAGCCTGTACATCCTAGTTCCTCCACAGTACATCCCAGGGCATCCCCGCACATTGTAGTGCCTCCCAGTACATCCCAGCTCCCTCCCAGTACTGGGAGGGACCTGGGATGTACTGGGAGGGACCTGGGATGTACTGGGAGGGAACTGGGATGTACTGGGATGTAATGGGACGGAACTGGGAAAGAAGTGGTAGTGAACCGGGAGGGAATTGGGATGTACGGGGATGAACTGGTAGGGAACTGGGATGTACTGGCATGGAACGGGGATGTATTGGGATGTACAGGAACAGAACTGGAATGTACAGCGATGTATTGGCATGTACTGGCAGCGAGCTGGGATTTACTGGGATGTACTGGGAGGAAACTGGGATATACTGGGAGGAAACTGGGATATACTGGGAGGCATTGGGAGGGAAGTGGGTGTCAACTGGGACATTCCAGTTCACTCCCAGTACATCCCAGTACTTCACAGTTCCATCCCAGTACATCCCAGTACGCACCGGTTCCCCTCTGTACATAACACTTCCCTCCCAGTACATAACAGTACATCCCAGTGTCCTCACAGTACGTCCCAGTTCCCTCCCAGTACATCCCAGTTCCCTACCAGTACATCCCAGTTCCCTCCCAGTTCACTCCCAGTACATAACAGTTACCTCCCAGTACATCCCAGTAGATCCTGGTACATCCCAAATCCCTGCCAGTTCCACCCGGTACAACCCAGTACAAGCCTGTACATCCTAGTTCCTCCACAGTACATCCCAGGGCATCCCCGCACATTGTAGTGCCTCCCAGTACATCCCAGGTCCCTCCCAGTACTGGGAGGGACCTGGGATGTACTGGGAGGGACCTGGGATGTACTGGGAGGGAACTGGGACGTACTGGGAGGGAACTGGGATGTACTGGGATGTAATGGGACGGAACTGGGATGTATTGGGAGGCACTGGGAAAGAACTGGTAGTGAACCGGGAGGGAATTGGGATGTACGGGCATGAACTGGTAGGGAACTGGGATGTACTGGCATAGAACGGGGATGTATTGGGATGTACAGGAACGGAACTGGAATGTACTGCGATGTACTGGGAGCAAACTGGGATTTACTGGGATGTACTGGGAGGAAACTGGGATATACTGGGAGGAAACTGGGAGGAAAGTGGGTGTCAACTGGGACATTCCAGTTTCCTCCCAGTACATCCCAGTTCCCTACCAGTGCATCCCAGTCCGTCCCAGTTCCCTCCCAGTCCGTCCCAGTACATCCCAGTTCCCTCCCAGTTCACTCCCAGTACATAACAGTTACCTCCCAGTACATCCCAGTAGATCCTGGTACATCCCAAATCCCTGCCAGTTCCACCCGGTACAACCCAGTACAAGCCTGTACATCCCAGTTCCTCCACAGTACATCCCAGGGCATCCCCGCACATTGTAGTGCCTCCCAGTACATCCCAGGTCCCTCCCAGTACTGGGAGGGACCTGGGATGTACTGGGAGGGACCTGGGATGTACTGGGAGGGAACTGGGACGTACTGGGAGGGAACTGGGATGTACTGGGATGTAATGGGACGGAACTGGGATGTACTGGGATGTAATGGGACGGAACTGGGATGTATTGGGAGGCACTGGGAAAGAAGTGGTAGTGAACCGGGAGGGAATTGGGATGTACGGGGATGAACTGGTAGGGAACTGGGATGTACTGGCATGGAACGGGGATGTATTGGGATGTACAGGAACGGAACTGGAATGTACTGCGATGTACTGGGATGTACTGGGAGCGAACTGGGATTTACTGGGATGTACTGGGAGCGAACTGGGATATACTGGGAGAAAACTGGGATATACTGGGAGGAAACTGGGATATACTGGGAGGCATTGGGAGGGAAGTGGGTGTCAACTGGGACATTCCAGTTTCCTCCCAGTACATCCCAGTTCCCTACCAGTGCAGCCCAGTACATCCCAGTTCCCTCCCAGTCCGTCCCAATCCCCTCCCAGTACATCCCAGTTCCCTGCCAGTATGTCCCAGTACATCCCAGTTCCCTCCCAGTACATACCAGTTCCCTCCCACTACATCCCAGTACATCCTGGTACATCCCAGTTCCCACCCAGTACATCCTACTACATACCAGTTCCCTCCCAGTTCACTCCCAGTACATCCCAGTACTTCACAGTTCCATCCCAGTACATCCCAGTACGTCCCAGTTCCCCTCAGTACATAACACTTCCCTCCCAGTACATAACAGTACATCCCAGTGTCCTCACAGTACGTCCCAGTTCCCTCCCAGTACATCCCAGTTCCCTAACAGTACATCCCAGTTCCCTCCCTGTTCCTTCCCAGTACATAACAGTTACCTCCCAGTACATCCCAGTAGATCCTGGTACATCCCAAATCCCTGCCAGTTCCACCCGGTACAACCCAGTACAAGCCTGTACATCCTAGTTCCTCCACAGTACATCCCAGGGCATCCCCGCACATTGTAGTGCCTCCCAGTACATCCCAGTTCCCTCCCAGTACTGGGAGGGACCTGGGATGTACTGGGAGGGACCTGGGATGTACTGGGATGTAATGGGACGGAACTGGGATGTATTGGGAGGCACTGGGAAAGAAGTGGTAGTGAACCGGGAGGGAATTGGGATGTACGGGGATGAACTGGTAGGGAACTGGGATGTACTGGCATGGAACGGGGATGTATTGGGATGTACAGGAACAGAACTGGAATGTACAGCGATGTATTGGCATGTACTGGCAGCGAGCTGGGATTTACTGGGATGTACTGGGAGGAAACTGGGATATACTGGGAGGAAACTGGGATATACTGGGAGGAAACTGGGATATACTGGGAGGCATTGGGAGGGAAGTGGGTGTCAACTGGGACATTCCAGATTCCTCCCAGTACATCCCAGTTCCCTACCAGTGCAGCCCAGTACATCCCAGTTCCCTCCCAGTCCGTCCCAATCCCCTCCCAGTACATCCCAGTTCCCTGCCAGTATGTCCCAGTACATCCCAGTTCCCTCCCAGTACATCCCAGTTCCCTCCCAGTTCCCTCCCACTACATCCCAGTTCCCTCACACTACATCCCAGTACATCCTGGTACATCCCAGTTCCCACCCAGTACATCCTACTACATACCAGTTCCCTCCCAGTTCACTCCCAGTACATCCCAGTACTTCACAGTTCCCTCCCAGTACATCCCAGTACGTCCCAGTTCCCCTCAGTACATAACACTTCCCTCCCAGTACATACCAGTACATCCCAGTGTCCTCACAGTACGTCCCAGTTCCCTCCCAGTACATCCCAGTTCCCTACCAGTACATCCCAGTTACCTCCCTGTTCCTTCCCAGTACATAACAGTTACCTCCCAGTACATCCCAGTAGATCCTGGTACATCCCAAATCCCTGCCAGTTCCACCCGGTACAACCCAGTACAAGCCTGTACATCCTAGTTCCTCCACAGTACATCCCAGGGCATCCCCGCACATTGTAGTGCTTCCCAGTACATCCCAGTTCCCTCCCAGTACTGGGAGGGACCTGGGATGTACTGGGAGGGACCTGGGATGTACTGGGAGGGAACTGGGATGTACTGGGATGTAATGGGACGGAACTGGGATGTAATGGGACGGAACTGGGAAAGAAGTGGTAGTGAACCGGGAGGGAATTGGGATGTACGGGGATGAACTGGTAGGAAACTGGGATGTACTGGCATGGAACGGGGATGTATTGGGATGGACAGGAACGGAACTGGAATGTATGGCGATGTATTGGGATGTACTGGGAGCGAACTGGGATTTACTGGGATATACTGGGAGGAAACTGGGATATACTGGGAGGAAACTGGGATATACTGGGAGGAAACTGGGAGGGAAGTGGGTGTCAACTGGGACATTCCAGTTTCCTCCCAGTACATCCCAGTTCCCTACCAGTGCAGCCCAGTACATCCCAGATCCCTCCCAGTCCCTCCCAGTACATCCCAGTTCCCTCTCAGTACATCCCAGTTCCCTCCCAGTTCACACACAGTTCACTCCCAGTTCCATTCCAGTACATCCCAGTACATGCCAGTTGCCTCCCAGTTTCCTCTAAGTACATCCCAGTACTTTAAAGTTCCCTCCCAGTACATCCCAGTTCCCTCACAGTACATCCCAGTACTTCACAGTTCACTCCCACTACATCCCAGTACGTCCCAGTTCCCCCTTGGTACATAACACTTCCCTCCCAATACATCCAAGTTCCCTCCCAGTACATCCCAATCCCCTCCCAGTACATCCCAGTTCCCTGCCAGTACATCCCAGTACATCCCAGTTCCCTCCCAGTACATCCCAGTTCCCTCCCACTACATCCCAGTTCCCTCCCAGTACATACCAGTTCCCTCCCAGTACATCCCAGTACATCCTGGTACATCCCAGTTCCCACCCAGTACATCCTACTACATACCAGTTCCCTCCCAGTTCACTCCCAGTACATCCCAGTACTTCACAGTTCCATCCCAGTACATCCCAGTACGCACCAGTTCCCCTCAGTACATAACACTTCCCTCCCAGTACATAACAGTACATCCCAGTGTCCTCACAGTACGTCCCAGTTCCCTCACAGTACATCCCAGTTCCCTACCAGTACGTCCCAGTTACCTCCCAGTTCACTCCCAGTACATAACAGTTACCTCCCAGTACATCCCAGTACATCCTGGTACATCCCAAATCCCTGCCAGTTCCACCCGGTACAACCCAGTACAAGCCTGTACATCCTAGTTCCTCCACAGTACATCCCAGGGCATCCCCGCACATTGTAGTGCCTCCCAGTACATCCCAGGTCCCTCCCAGTACTGGGAGGGAACTGGGATGTACTGGGAGGGACCTGGGATGTACTGGGAGGGAACTGGGATGTGCTGGGATGTAATGGGACGGAACTGGGATGTAATGGGACGGAACTGGGAAAGAAGTGGTAGTGAACCGGGAGGGAATTGGGATGTACGGGGATGAACTGGTAGGGAACTGGGATGTACTGGCATGGAACGGGGATGTATTGGGATGTACAGGAACGGAACTGGAATGTACTGCGATGTACTGGGATGTACTGGGAGCAAACTGGGATTTACTGGGATGTACTGGGAGGAAACTGGGATATACTGGGAGGCACTGGGAGGGAAGTGGGTGTCAACTGGGACATTCCAGTTTCCTCCCAGTACATCCCAGCTCCCTACCAGTGCAGCCCAGTACATCCCAGATCCCTCCCAGTACATACCAGTTCCCTCCCAGTACATCACAGTACTTCACAGTTCCCTCCCAGTTCCCTCCCAGTTCCCTCCCAGTTCCCTCCCAGTTCCCTCTAAGTACATCCCAATACTTCATAGTTCCCTCCCAGCACGTCCCAGTACATCCCAGTTCTCTCCCAGTTCACTCCCAGTACACAACAGTTACCTCCCAGTACATCCCAGTACATGCCAGTAGATCCTGGTACATCCCAAATCCCTGCCAGTTCCACCCGGTACAACCCAGTACAAGCCTGTACATCCTAGTTCCTCCACAGTACATCCCAGGGCATCCCCGCACATTGTAGTGCCTCCCAGTACATCCCAGCTCCCTCCCAGTACTGGGAGGGACCTAGGATTAACGGGGAGGGACCTGGGATGTACTGGGAGGGACCTGGGATGTACTGGGAGGGACCTGGGATGTACTGGGATGTAATGGGACGGAACTGGGATGTATTGGGAGGCACTGGGAAAGAAGTGGTAGTGAACCGGGAGGGAATTGGGATGTACGGGGATGAACTGGTAGGGAACTGGGATGTACTGGCATGGAACGGGGATGTATTGGGATGTACAGGCACGGAACTGGAATGTACTGCGATGTACTGGGATGTACTGGGAGGAAACTGGGATATACTGGGAGGCACTGGGAGGGAAGTGGGTGTCAACTGGGACATTCCAGATTCCTCCCAGTACATCCCAGTTCCCTACCAGTGCATCCCAGTACATCCCAGATCCCTCCCAGTCTGTCCCAGTACATCCCAGTTCCCTCACAGTACATCCCAGTTCCCTCACAGTTCACACACAGTTCACTCCCAGTTCCATTCCAGTACAGCCCAGTACATGCCACTTTCCTCCAAGTAAACCCCAGTTCTCTCCCACTACATCCAAGTTCCCTCCCACTTCCCTCTAAGTACATCCCAGTACTTCACAGTTCACTCCCAGTACATCCCAGTTCCCCCTCGGTACATAACAGTCCCCTCCCAGTACACCCCAGTACATCCCAGTTCCCTCCCAGTATGTCCCACTACATCCCAGTTCCCTCCCAGTCCATCCCAGTTCCCTCCCAGTAAATCCCAATTCCCAACACTTTCCACCCAGTACATCCCAGTTCCCTCCCAGTACATCCCAGTTCCCTCTAAGTACATCCCAGTACTTCACAGTTCCCTCCCAGCACATCCCAGTACGTCCCAGTTCCCCTCAGTACATAACACTTCCCTCCCAGTACATCCCAGTACATCCCAGTAGATCCTGGTAGATCCCAAATCCCTGCTAGTTCCACCCGGTACAACCCAGTACAAGCCTGTACATCCTAGTTCCTCCACACTACATCCCAGGACATCTCAGGACATTGTAGTGCCTCCCAGTACACCCCAGTTCCCTCCCAGTACATCCCATTACATTCCAGTGCCCTCCCAGTACATCCCAGTTCCCTCCCAGTACATCCCAGTTCCCTCTAAGTACATCCCAGTACTTCACAGTTCCCTCCCAGCACATCCCAGTACGTCCCAGTTACCCTCAGTACATAACACTTCCCTCCCAGTACATAACAGTACATCCCAGTTCCCTACCAGTTCCTTCCCAGTACATAACAGTTACCTCCCAGTACATCCCAGTACATCCTGGTACATCCCAAATTCCTGCCAGTTCCACCCGGTACAACCCAGTACAAGCCTGTACATCCTAGTTCCTCCACACTACATCCCAGGACATCCCAGGACATTGTAGAGCCTCCCAGTACGTCCCAGTTCCCTCCCAGTACAACCCAGTAGATCCTGGTACGTCCCCGTTCCCCGCACTGTACGTCCCCGTTCCCCGCACTGTACTGGGAGGACAACCGAGCCTGCGCAGTGACTGACATAGGGAACGAGCAAGTTTATACCCATCACTAGACAAGACAATAATGACTATGTATGAGTATGTGAAATTTTCATCTATAAATTGTACGGGAAAGGTGCGTGAGGTACGCACGCCAGGAGGAGCGATCCCCCGTGCATCCGGCGCCGCGAATAAAGAATGCCTGCTCTTTAATACTAAATTGGTGTTGAGGAGTCGTTTCCGATTTTAACGCGTTTTTCGGTAACACAGGGAGTCAGATCAAGAGAGCCAGAGAACAAAACACCGACAGGCTACAGGACAGAGCAGGAGTAATAAAAAAAAAACAAACACGGAGCCAGAGCCAGGCAGAGAGAGGCGGAGAAAGAAAAAGGAGCCACAGGCTACAGGACAGAGAGAGGGAGGACTGAAAAGACAGGGAGGCAGGGAGACACTCAGAGCGAGACGGAGAAAGAAGGTGCGGGGGGGGCGCAAAAAAAAATAATTTTGCAGCAGGTAAGGAAAGAGAGGGGGCCGGGGGAGAGACAGGGAGGGCCCAGGACGCACAAGAGAGGCAACGGGGCCCCAGTGGCCCAGGACTCACCGCGACTCTCGCTCTCAGCGCTGCTGGCACAATTTAGCCGTTCAGATGCTTCTTTCCCCTCCTCTCCTCCCTGCCTCTTCTGCAGCTCCAGACTCTAGGCCGTCCTCCACCTGAAGAGAATACGTGGGTGTCTTACAGCTCTTACCAGATGAGGCTTCCTAGGCACGTAGCCTAGCTCGCTCGTGCACTACACGCCCGTACCCAACTCCGGGTTACGCGTACAGACCCTACGGTGCACGTTGGTGGCCTGGCCCGCTGCGGGCTATGAAGGGGGATCCTTCCTCCCCCACCTGCATGGACAGGCTCTCTCTTGCCTGCGGCAGGAAGGCAGCTGGCAGCCAGAGCACCTTCAGTTTCTTCTTCTTTACCTTTCGTTGGCGTCTCCAGCTTCAGCCGAGGCAGCTCCTGTCCGCAGCCGGGAAGGGTTTTGTCTATCCCTTTTCGGCCCTGCGCTGCGAGGACGGGCAGAGAGAAGCCACGCGAGCCTGAGACGGCCGCAGGCAACGGCATCCCCGGGGGAAGGACAGACAACCACGTCCTCAGCACGGTCTCTGGGAGAGGGAAAGAAGAAACAGCGACCGTCATTACCGTCGATCGACCCTGGCCAAAGCCTCTCCTTCCGCAGGGGCTTCTGGACACACCGCTCCCTCCCCACGCTACTGCTAAGGGCCCCTGCGCCAAGGGGGAATCCAGTGCGCTTGAGGGACGGCTTGCTGCCTTCACGACAGGGCCTGGGGGCGGCCTAAGGCTATGCAGCACGCTTATGGGGAGGTGCCGGAGCTGGGGGCAGGCGCACGGGGCAAGGGGGGCCAGGGGAGGCTGAGCGGGACCTCCGGTGGGCCGGGGAGGCGGCCATCATCTGCGCCCTGGGCACGGGGAAAAGGTCATCGTCCTCCTCCTTTCCCTCTTCCCTTCTGTCAGCTCCCGGGGAACTCACCGCTTCTCGGGAAGCGGCCGCACCCGCAAGCCCCCAGTAATCAACACGAATCCAACCCCAAAAATACACCTCGCGTACCGTACGCGCCACGGCCGCCCGGCACCCGAGCGCCGGAAGACCGCGCCTCCCGCCATGCCCGGCGAACCACGTGACAGGGCCGGCAGCCACTGCGCCAGGAATACAGCTCCCGGCATGCTCTGCGGCACAACCCGGCCGCCCGGCGGCCGGTTTGATGCGGAGCCACCCAGCATCCCTGCGAGCACAGCTGCAGGCGCAACAGCAGTTACGCAGCCACAACTAGGCACTAAACAAAGGCTTTCCAACACTGGAGGTCTAGAACAGGTAGACATTAGCACAGAAGCACAAGGGGCTCCGTCACCCTGCACAAATCTCCCCGTGCCTACACACGCACACGTTCAGAAGTTAGTTATCAGAAAACGCCCGACTCAGCCATTTGCCACAGTCACGAGACTCACGACATGATAACACGACATGACACACGAGGTGGGCTCAGAGTTTTAAGGCAAGAAATACCTCCCACGCCCCCCACCCGAGATCTTTCAGGGTCCACACCTGCCATCGCCCCGCACCAAACCTACCCGGCCAAAGGCTTTCAGGTGGCCCGAAACACTGTACACAGAAAATAACCAGGGACAGACCTGCATTGTTCGGAAGCGAACGATGCCCGACCGGGGCTCCTCTGCGGGGCACGGAGCCCCCCGGCCCCGCCCGGAGACACACACCCGCCCCCCGCTGCCCGAACTCACCCACCAGCGCTCTCCGGCCCCCGGACACGGCCGCGCTGCTCTCTCAGGCGGCTGCCGCAGGCGAGGCTCGGGCACCGCCAGGCCTCCAGGCGTCCCGAGGGGCTGCCGGCCACCGCAGGGGATGGCTGCCGGCGGCCGGACCGCCGCGGCGCTCCCCGCCCAGCTCCGAGCAGGCTCCGCCGGCCGCGGGCTTCCCACGCCGGGCCGCAGAGGGGCCCCGGCACCGCACAGGGACGCCTCGCGACCCGGCCGCCACACGCACCGGCCCTTCGGCCTCCACACGCACCGCTCCCGCCCCCGCTCCGACGCGCCGCGCACGCGCCACCGGAAGCCCGAGCCCCGCGGGGCGGCCCTTAAAGGGCGGCCGGAAGGAACGGCCCCCACCGGCCCCGCCACCGCGCCCAGCCGGTGAGCGCCAGCGCCCCCTGCTGGCCGGGCCGCGCTCAGCTCGCGAGGGCGCCGAGGGCCGGGCGGGGCGGGACGCGCCGGCTCGGGGCCAGCGCCTTCTCGGAGCGAGCGGGAAACCCCTGCGGGCCCCGGTCACGGCCGGGCAGAGCCGCGCGCCCTCCGAGAGCTGCTGAACGCGGCTGCCGCTCGTGACACATACCGAGCCGTCTGCGACGGGAGCGGGCAGAGGAGGAAGGGGCCGGCGGCCGCGGGGCCTGGCCCCAGGCGGGGGGGAGGGGCTGGGGCCCGGGGGGCCGCCCCCCTCCTCACAGTTCCCTCACAGTTCCCTCACAGTTCCCTCACAGTTCCCTCACAGTTCCCTCACAGTTCCCTCACAGTTCCCTCACAGTTCCCTCACAGTTCCCTCACAGTTCCCCCCATGGACGGAACCGGGACCTACTGTGAGGCACTGGGAAAGAAGTGGGAGGAAGCCGGGACAGACCAATATAGCCCAGTATGGACTAGACCAATATAGCCCAGTATGGACTGGAGGGAACTGCGAGGGAACCGCGAGAGAACCCCACAGAACAAACCATGGGGCACGAGAAGGCAGAGAATTAAGAATTAGGGACAGGGAGCCAGAAAAAAAAAAAGAAAAAACCAAAGGGAGACAGAGAGCAAAAGGAATCGCAATGCGTACGGAGAGAAGAGAGAAACAATTCTAGCATAGGGTCACGGGGGAGCCAGGGACAGCAAGATGGAGAAAGGACAGAAGCTACAGGCTACAGGGCAGAGAGGGAAGAATTAATGAATAGACACAGAGAGATGGGCAGAAAGACATGGAGAAAGGCTAAAGATCACACGGCCTACAGGGAAGAGAGAAGAGAGGGAGGAATTTTAAAAACAGGGGCAAGAAGCCAGAGAGAGGGAGAGAGAAGCAACAATAAAATGGGGACAAGCCACAGGGCAGCGAGGAGGGAATCAATGAATAAGAACACGAGACCAAAGAGAACACAATGTAGAATGGAAAAAAGGAACAGCGGCCTACAGGGAAGGAGGAATTAAAGATCAGGGACTGGGAGGCAGACAGAGACACATGAAGAAACAAGTGGAAAAAAAAAAACAAAAAACAAACCAACAGCAATGGGCTACAAAGACAGAGAGGGAGGAAATGAGGAAATAAAACATCGCAGCAAGGAGCTGGACAGAGAGAGATGAGGACAAACAAATAGCACGGGTCCACGTGACAGAGAACGTGGAATTAGAACACAGAGAGAGGGAGCCGGACAGAGAGAGAGGCCGAGAGAAACATCTAGACAGGCTACAGCGGGCAGAGGCAGGAATTAAAACCTAGGGACAGGGAGCTGGACAGAGAGAGATGGAGGTCACAGGGAACAGCGGTGGCTGCAGGAAGAACAGGAATTCATGAATAGGGAAAGGGAGCTGGACAGAGAAGAACTCAGAAAGGCAAGAACAGTAGCAGGGTACAGAGCAGAGAAGACGAATTAAAAAGCACGGGGGGAGCGTTGAGGCAGACAGAGAGAGATTAAGAAAAAAGTCACGGGCTACGTGGCAAAGCAGGAGGAATTCAGAAACGAGGATGGGAACCAAGGGAGAGTGTGCTGGTGAAGGATAACGGGCATTAAAAGTGAGGGACGGGGAGCTGGGAAAAGCGAGGCAGAGAAAAACAGAATCACAGAGAGAATCACACAAAGCCAAAAAAGAAGAAACTGAACAACAGGAACAGGTGTAACCAAAGCGATGAAATCAACCAACCAGAGACGGTGTTCCATTACGGGAACATGGAGCGTACCAATCAGCGCACCTGTCGATCTGCATTTTAGTGCCTAGGCGATCGTTAATGTCAGCAGAACAACAGACAACATGCTTCTGTCAGAAAAGGATGACAAAACGCGGTTTCGCTTAGCGGACTGAGAAAACTAGCCAAGACTGCCAAGAGTAAGAGCCGAGAAGCTAAAAGGTAATTCCGGCAGGGGGAGATCGCGACCACCGACTCACAGACCACCACCGACCCAAGTAACACCACCTACTCAGAAGAGAACAACGGAAGAGGACAACCGAGCCTGCGCAGTGATTGACATACGGAACGAGCAAGTTTGTACCCATCGCTAGACAAGACAATAACGACTATGTATGAGTATGTAAAATTTTCATCTACAAATTGTACAGGAAAGGTGCGTGAGGTACGCACGCCAGGAGGAGCGATCCCCCGTGCATCCGGCGCCGTGAATAGAGAATGCCTGCTCTTTAATACTAAATTGGTGTTGAGGAGTCGTTTCCGATTTTAACACGTTTTTCGGTAACAGTTTTGGCACCCCAGGTGGGAACCTGCTTTTGAATCTCGACGGATCCGTGGGATCGTGGGACCTGCAGCCGGCCCCGAGGAATTCTCCGGGAGAGCTTCCGATCCCCGGGCCAGAGAATTCTGAGCAAGATCCCCTGGATTGAGGTAAACAAGGCATTCTTTGAAGAAGAAACTTAGGTAGAATAATACGTGGGGTTAGTTTCCCACATAGGATAGGATAGCGGGTTTGAGTCCCACAGGCCTGCCCGTAAGGCGCGGCGAAAGCCACGCAGGGTCGGGGCCAAGAGGTGCCTCGGTTGGTAAGTCTCTGCTAGGCGAAAGCCTGTGGAGCGGGACCCGAGGGTAGGGGAGTCTTCAACAGGGGGTTGAAGTCTCCAGGGATATCTAGCAGGGGGCTACAGATCCCAGTGGCAGATTTCCAGTGAGACCTCTAACGGGGGTTGGAGTCCCTCTGACTAGTATTTGTGATAGTGCACTATCACAACTACTAGTCGACTGGGAGACGGGAGCATTACTGAGTAGGAAACCTATCCCACAGAGAACACCTTTGCGATGTATTTTGAAGCACTGGAAAGACGTCGGGGGCGGTGACCCACTAACTCGGAAACCATTAATTGAATATTGCAATCATTGGTGGCCAACGTATCAATTGGAAGGTGGGCACAAATGGCCAGAACACGAGACATTGCAATATCGTACCATCTTGCAATTAATGTTGTTTTGTAAAAAGGGAAGGCAAATGGGAAGAAGTGGCATATGTTGATTTGTTCTTTACACCGTGGAATCATCCCGAGCAGCAGAAACAGCGTGAGGTATGTCCACAAGATTCTACGGCAATATTTCTGAAAAGAGGAAAACGTGGTGAGAACTTGAAAGAGTGTTGCTCTACTTGTGATACTGGATACTTCGCTTGATGAAACTGACAAGAAAATAGTATGGAATACAGCCAGAAGGCAGGTGCAGGGAGCACATGCTAACAGGAATTTACAGAGAACAATGAATAAGAATTTTCCATCTACAAATCCCGAGTGGGACCCTAATCAGCCAGGACCCAGGGGAATGTTGACTAGATGTCAGAGAGAGATTTTATTTGGAGTAAGACAAGCAATGCCAAAAGCAATAAATTGGTCAAAATTTATGAAGTGAGACAAGAATTAAGTGAGTCCCCTTCAGCCTTTATGGAAAGACTGAAGGTGACCACCAGAAAATATACTCATTTGAACCCAGAAAAACCAGAAAAAGCAATTCAGCTGGTCTCTATATTCATAAGACAATCAGCCCCAGATGGGGGCGGGGGGAGAGAAAACAACCTTCAGAAACTAGAACAACCTGAATCCAGAGATCTGGGTTAAATGCTTGAAGTAGCTTGGCATGAAGGAGACCAGGGGAATCAACCCTAGCTGAACACCTGGTTACACTGAAGCTACAGAATGAAGAAATAGAATTTTTGGTAGATACGGGAGCCACTTATTTGGTATTGAATACACGTGAAGAGAAATTTGATCATAAATCAGTAGATGTTGCTAGCGCAACAGGGCAAAGAAAAATTAGCCCCTCTCAGAGCCATTAAAGTTTAAATTGGAGAAGCAATGGGCAACTCACCAGTTTCTGCATATGCCTGAATGTCCACTGCCTCTGTTATGACGAGATCTATTAGGTCAATTAGATGCTCAAGTAACTTTTAAAGATGGAGAGATTAAATCACTAATACCAGAATCAAAAGCCACAGAGGCGAGAGCGTTTATGTTACAGGATTCCTCCAGGGAGGAACGGGTTCCCGAGGAAGTGGAAAACGTAGTAATTCCTTTGGTTTGAGCGAGCGGAGCTCCGGAGCGATCTAAGTGGGCAGAGCCGGTAAAAGTAACCTTAAAGCCTGGAGCCAAGCCCGTAAGACAAAAACAATACCCTATTAAGCGAGAGGCTCGAAAAGGATTACAGAAGTTAATTATAAAATTTTTCAGAATATGAGCTTTTAGTGGAATGTGAATCAGAATATAGTACTCCTGTGTCGCCAGTAAAGAAATCTAGAGGCAAAGAGTATTAGCTAGTTCACGATTTAAGGGCTATAAATCAGGTGGTCCAAGATATACATCCGGTAGTAGCTAATCCATACACTTTACTGACCTCTTTTAAAGGAGGAGCATAAATGGTTTACTGTACTAGATTTGAAGGACGCCTTCTTTTGCATATCTCCAGGCATAAAAAGTCAAAGCCTATTTGCTTTGGAATGGGAAAGCCCCACCACAGAATGAAAGACACAGCTACCATGGACCGTACTTCCACAAGGATTTAAAAATAGTCCTACGATACTTGAGACTCAGCTGGCAAAAAAAAATTAGAGATATAGAAAAAACAGAACCCAGGGAGAGGCATCTTGTTACAGAATGCGGATGACATTCTGATAGCGGCACAAAGTAAAGAAAAATGTTTTGAAATTTTTAAATTTTCTGGGCCAAGGAAGATGCGGAGTTTCCAGAAACAAAACCCAAATAGGAAAAGAAGCAGCCATTTATTTAGGATTTGAAATATCTCAAAGACAAAGACAATTAGAAAGTGAAAAGAAAGAAACTATTTGTCAAATTCCCGAACCTAGCAGCCCGAAGGAACTGAGAGCTTTTCTGAAAACAATGAAATAGCATCAGCTCTGGATTCTGAACTATAGACTGTATGTAAAACCATTATTTGAGGCATTGAAAGACTCAAAAGGATAAATATTTAACCTGGACGCCCGGATGCCAAACGGCATTCAAAGAACTGAAAAGAGCCTCGATGATGGCCCCTGCATTAGGCCTACCTGATTTCGCTAAACCTTTTCAGTTGTTTGTCCACGAAAGACAACATTTAGCCCTTGGAGTGCTGACACAGCGACTGGGAACCTGGAAGAGACCTGTGGGCTACTTCTCCAAACAACCTGACCACGCGAGTAAAAGATGGCCTAGGTGTTTACGGGCAGTAGCAACAACAGCGCTGCCGATCCGGGAAGCCCCAAAGTTAACAATGGGACAGAAGACGACAGTATATGTCCCGCACATAGCGGTGACTGTTTTAGAACAAAAGGGGGGTCGTTGGCTATCCCTTAGCAGAATGTTGAAATATCAAGTTGTTCTGTTAGAACAAGACGATGTGGAATCGAAGACTACTGCTATACTGAATCCTGCTATGTTTTTAACAACAGAAAACCTTACGGACAATTTAGAACACGATCGCTTGCTAACTATTGAACAAGTCTATTCCAGCAGACCAGACCTGAGACACAAACCTCTGGGAAAATCCTGATCTGGAGTTGTTTACAGATGGAAGAAGCTCTGGGCGAGAAGAGAAGCGAATGGCCGGATATGCTGTCGTTATCGCCGCCGAGGGAACGGAGTCAGGGGTGCTGCCTGCAAACACCTCAGCACAGAAAGCAGTATTGGTAGCATTGAAGCGAGCTCTGCGAATGGCAGAAGGACAAAGGATAAATATCTAGACTGATTCCAAACGTGCATTTGGTGTGATCCACGATCATGGAGCTATTGGGAAGGAGAAAGGACTGCCATCAGCCCAAGAATCATCAATACAGCATAAAGAAGAAATTCTCCAACTTCCGGAAGACGTGCAGAAACCAAAAGAAGTGGCGGTAAAGCGTTGCAAAGCTCATCAATTTGGCCAGACGGCTGTAAACATAAGCAAACGACTGACCGATAAAGCTGCAAAGAGGACTGCAGAGCAAGGTATCCTTGCACTAGTACCAGTAAAACAGATCAGAATTCCAAAGTTGAAACCGAGATATAATAAATTGGATGAGCAATTAGCAGAACAATTGGAAGCATCACAAAACACAGAGAGATGGTAGGTAACACCAGAAAAACAAGTAATAACAACAACCACCCCACAAGTTATGACAGAACTTGCAAAAGAAAACCATGAGCAAACACATTAGGCTGTAGGCGCTACGGTTTTGAGTTTAAAAACATCTGTAGCGTGTGTAGGCACGACAAGAATAGTTAAACCCATAGTAGCTAAGTGTCCAATCTGTCCTAGAAATAATCCCCTGAACCAAAGGAAACAACCTTTAGGAGTAACAAAACAAAAAATTCTCCCGGAAATTATTAGCAAATTAAGTTCTCTGAGTTACCCAGACAAAATAGATAGAGCAGTATTTGTCAGTGCTGATTGACAAATTTTCTAGATGGCCAGCAGCTTTCTCGTGCGGCACCGACAAAGCTAGAGTAGTAGTTAAGACGTTGCTGAAGGAAATAATACCAAGATTTAGAGTGCCAACGGGAATGTCCTCTGATAGAGCACCACATTTTTTTGCAGAGGTACTTCAACAAATTAATAAAATTTTGGGTAGAAAATGGGACCTGCATACACCCTGGAGACCACAATCAAGTGAAAAATTTCAGAACATGAAGCAAACACTAAACTGACATAGTGGAATATTATTGATCTAGGATGGAAGTATTGAGAAAATTATTATTTCAGAACTTCCAAACAGGGGAAATGTAACCAAAGTGATGAAATCAACCAGAGACGGTGTTCCATTACGGGAACATGGAGCGTACCAATCAGCGTATCTGTCGATCTGCATTTTAGTCCGTAGGCGATCATTAATGCGAACAGAACAACAGACAACATGCTTCTGTCAGAAAAGGATGACAAAACGCGGTTTCGCTTAGCGGACTGAGAAAACTAGCCAAGACTGCCAAGAGTAAGAGCCGAGAAGCTAAAAGGTAATTCCGGCAGGGGGAGATCGCAACCACCGACTCACAGACCACCACCGACCCAAGTAACAGAAGAGAACAACGGCAGAGGACAACCGAGCCTGCGCAGCGATTTACATACGGAACGAGCAAGTTTGTACCAATCAGCAGACAGGACAATAATGAATATGTATGAATACGTAAAACATTGATCTACAAATTGTACGGGAAAGGTGTGTGAGGTACGCACGCCAGGAAGAGCGATCCCCCGTGCATCCGGCGCCACGAATAAAGAATGCCTGCTCTTTAATACTAAATTGGTGTTGAGGAGTCGTTTCCGATTTTAACGCGTTTTTCGGTAACACAGGGAGTCAGATCAAGAGAGCCAGTGAACAACAAAACACCGACAGGCTACAGGACAGAGCAGGAGGAATAAAAAAAAAAAAAAAAAACGGAGCCAGAGCCAGGCAGAGAGAGGCGGAGAAAGAAAAAGGAACCACAGGCTACAGGACAGAGAGAGGGAGGACTGAAAAGACAGGGAGGCAAGGAGCCACTCAGAGCGAGATGGAGAAAGAAGGTGCGGGGGGGGGGGCCGCAAAAAAAAAAAGTAAATTTTGCAGCAGGTAAGGAAAGAGAGGGGGCCGGGGGAGAGACAGGGAGGGCCCAGGACGCACAAGAGAGGCAACGGGGCCCCAGTGGCCCAGGACTCACCGCGACTCTCGCTCTCAGCGCTGCTGGCACAATTTAGCCGTTCAGATGCTTCTTTCCCCTCCTCTCCTCCCTGCCTCTTCTGCAGCTCCAGACTCTAGGCCGTCCTCCACCTGAAGAGAATACGTGGGTGTCTTACAGCTCTTACCAGATGAGGCTTCCTAGGCACGTAGCCTAGCTCGCTCGTGCACTACACGCCCGTACCCAACTCCGGGTTACGCGTACAGACCCTACGGTGCACGTTGGTGGCCTGGCCCGCTGCGGGCTATGAAGGGGGATCCTTCCTCCCCCACCTGCATGGACAGGCTCTCTCTTGCCTGCGGCAGGAAGGCAGCTGGCAGCCAGAGCACCTTCAGTTTCTTCTTCTTTACCTTTCGTTGGCGTCTCCAGCTTCAGCCGAGGCAGCTCCTGTCCGCAGCCGGGAAGGGTTTTGTCTATCCCTTTTCGGCCCTGCGCTGCGAGGACGGGCAGAGAGAAGCCACGCGAGCCTGAGACGGCCGCAGGCAACGGCATCCCCGGGGGAAGGACAGACAACCACGTCCTCAGCACGGTCTCTGGGAGAGGGAAAGAAGAAACAGCGACCGTCATTACCGTCGATCGACCCTGGCCAAAGCCTCTCCTTCCGCAGGGGCTTCTGGACACACCGCTCCCTCCCCACGCTACTGCTAAGGGCCCCTGCGCCAAGGGGGAATCCAGTGCGCTTGAGGGACGGCTTGCTGCCTTCACGACAGGGCCTGGGGGCGGCCTAAGGCTATGCAGCACGCTTATGGGGAGGTGCCGGAGCTGGGGGCAGGCGCACGGGGCAAGGGGGGCCAGGGGAGGCTGAGCGGGACCTCCGGTGGGCCGGGGAGGCGGCCATCATCTGCGCCCTGGGCACGGGGAAAAGGTCATCGTCCTCCTCCTTTCCCTCTTCCCTTCTGTCAGCTCCCGGGGAACTCACCGCTTCTCGGGAAGCGGCCGCACCCGCAAGCCCCCAGTAATCAACACGAAGCCAACCCCAAAAATACACCTCGCGTACCGTACGCGCCACGGCCGCCCGGCACCCGAGCGCCGGAAGACCGCGCCTCCCGCCATGCCCGGCGAACCACGTGACAGGGCCGGCAGCCACTGCGCCAGGAATACAGCTCCCGGCATGCTCTGCGGCACAACCCGGCCGCCCGGCAGCCGCAAGGACTACAGCTCCCGGCATGCTCTGCGGCACAACCCGGCCGCCCGGCGGCCGGTTTGATGCGGAGCCACCCAGCATCCCTGCGAGCACAGCTGCAGGCGCAACAGCAGTTACGCAGGCACAACTAGGCACTAAACAAAGGCTTTCCAACACTGGAGGTCTAGAACAGGTAGACATTAGCACAGAAGCACAAGGGGCTCCGTCACCCTGCACAAATCTCCCCGTGCCTACACACGCACACGTTCAGAAGTTAGTTATCAGAAAACGCCCGACTCAGCCATTTGCCACAGTCACGAGACTCACGACATGACACACGAGGTGGGCTCAGAGTTTTAAGGCAAGAAATACCTCCCCCACCCCCCACCAGAGATCTTTCAGGCTCCAGACCTGCCATCTCCCCGCACCAAACGTAACCGGCCAAAGGGTTTCAGGTGACCCAAAACACAGTACACAAAAAATAACCGGGGAGAGCCCTACATTGTGGAAAAGCGAACGATGCCCGACCGGGGCTTCTCTGCGGGGCCCGGCCCCCGCCCCGCCCCCGGCCCGACCCGCACGGAGCTACCCCCCGGCCCGCGCCAGGCCTCACCTCACACGGAGACCCACCCGCTGCCCGAACTCACCCACCAGCGCTCTCCGGACCCCGGACGCGGCCGCGCTGCTCTCTCAGGCGGCTGCCGCAGGCGAGGCTCGGGCACCGCCAGGCCTCCAGGCGTCCCGAGGGGCTGCCGGCCACCGCAGGGGATGGCTGCCGGCGGCCGGACCGCCGCGGCGCTCCCCGCCCAGCTCCGAGCAGGCTCCGCCGGCCGCGGGCTTCCCACGCCGGGCCGCAGAGGGGCCCCGGCACCGCACAGGGACGCTTCGCGACCCGGCCGCCACACGCACCGGCCCTTCGGCCTCCACACGCACCGCTCCCGCCCCCGCTCCGACGCGCCGCGCACGCGCCACCGGAAGCCCGAGCCCCGCGGGGCGGCCCTTAAAGGGCGGCCGGAAGGAACGGCCCCCACCGGCCCCGCCACCGCGCCGGACCGCCCCCGCGCCCAGCCGGTGAGCGCCAGCGCCCCCTGCTGGCCGGGCCGCGCTCAGCTCGCGAGGGCGCCGAGGGCCGGGCGGGGCGGGACGCGCCGGCTCGGGGCCAGCGCCTTCTCGGGGCGAGCGGGAAACCCCTGCGGGCCCCGGTCACGGCCGGGCAGAGCCGCGCGCCCTCCGAGAGCTGCTGAACGCGGCTGCCGCTCGTGACACATACCGAGCCGTCTGCGACGGGAGCGGGCAGAGGAGGAAGGGGCCGGCGGCCGCGGGGCCTGGCCGCAGGCGGGGGGGGGGGGCTGGGGCCCGGGGGGCCGCCCCCCTCCTCACAGTTCCCTCACAGTTCCCTCACAGTTCCCTCACAGTTCCCTCACAGTTCCTTCCCAGTACATAACAGTTACCTCCCAGTACATCCCAGTACATCCCAGTAGATCCTGGTACATCCCAAATCCCTGCCAGTTCCACCCGGTACAACCCAGTACAAGCCTGTACATCCTAGTTCCTCCACGGTACATCCCAGGGCATCCCCGCACATTGTAGTGCCTCCCAGTACATCCCAGGTCCCTCCCAGTACTGGGAGGGAGCTGGGATGTACTGGGAGGGAACTGGGATGTACTGGGATGTAATGGGACGGAACTGGGATGTATTGGGAGGCACTGGGAAAGAAGTGGTAGTGAACCGGGAGGGAATTGGGATGTACGGGGATGAACTGGTAGGAAACTGGGATGTACTGGAATGGAACGGGGATGTATTGGGATGTACAGGAACGGAACTGGAATGTACGGCGATGTATTGGCATGTACTGGGAGCGAGCTGGGATTTACTGGGATGTACTGGGAGGAAACTGGGATATACTGGGAGGAAACTGGGATATACTGGGAGGAAACTGGGAGGGAAGTGGGTGTCAACTGGGACATTCCAGTTTCCTCCCAGTACATCCCAGTTCCCTACCAGTGCAGCCCAGTACATCCCAGATCCCTCCCAGTCTGTCCCAGTACATCCCAGTACATCCCAGTTCCCTCACAGTACATCCCAGTTCCCTCCCAGTTCACACACAGTTCACTCCCAGTTCCATTCCAGTACATCCCAGTACATGCCAGTTGCCTCCCAGTTTCCTCTAAGTACATCCCAGTACTTTAAAGTTCCCTCCCAATACATCCAAGTTCCTTCCAGTACATCCCAGTTCCCTGCCAGTATGTCCCAGTACATCCCAGTTCCTTCCCAGTACATACCAGTTCCCTCCCAGTTCCCTCCCACTACATCCCAGTTCCCTCCCAGTACGTACCAGTTCCCTCCCAGTACATCCCAGTACATCCTGGTACATCCCAGTTCCCACCCAGTACATCCTACTACATACCAGTTCCCTCCCAGTTCACTCCCAGCACATCCCCGTACTTCACAGTTCCCTCCCAGTACATCCCAGCACGCACCAGTTCCCCTCAGTACATAACACTTCCCTCCCAGTACATAACAGTACATCCCAGTGTCCTCACAGTACGTACCAGTTCCCTACCAGTACGTCCCAGTTCCCTCCCAGTTCACTCCCAGAACATAACAGTTATCTCCCAGTACATCCCAGTACATCCCAGTAGATCCTGGTACATCCCAAATCCCTGCTAGTTCCACCCGGTACAACCCAGTACAAGCCTTTACATCCTAGTTCCTCCACAGTACATCCCAGGGCATCCCCGCACATTGTAGTGCCTCCCAGTACATCCCAGGTCCCTCCCAGTACTGGGAGGGAACTGGGATGTACTGGGATGTAATGGGAGGCACTGGGAAAGAAGTGGTAGTGAACCGGGAGGGAATTGGGATGTACGGGGATGAACTGGTAGGAAACTGGGATGTACTGGCATGGAACGGGGATGTATTGGGATGTACAGGAACGGAACTGGAATGTACGGCGATGTATTGGCATGTACTGGGAGCGAACTGGGATTTACTGGGATGTACTGGGAGGAAACTGGGATATACTGGGAGGAAACTGGGAGGGAAGTGGGTGTCAACTGGGACATTCCAGTTTCCTCCCAGTACATCCCAGTTCCCTACCAGTGCAGCCCAGTACATCCCAGATCCCTCCCAGTCCCTCCCAGTACATCCCAGTACATCCCAGTTCCCTCACAGTACATCCCAGTTCCCTCCCAGTTCACACACAGTTCACTCCCAGTTCCATTCCAGTACATCCCAGTACATGCCTGTTGCCTCCCAGTTTCCTCTAAGTACATCCCAGTACTTCAAAGTTCCCTCACAGTACATCCCAGTTCCCTCACAGTACATCCCAGTACTTCACAGTTCACTCCCACTACATCCCAGTACGTCCCAGTTCCCCCTTGGTACATAACACTTCCCTCCCAATACATCCAAGTTCCCTCCCAGTACATCCCAATCCCCTCCCAGTACATCCCAGTTCCCTGCCAGTATGTCCCAGTACATCCCAGTTCCCTCCCAGTACATACCAGTTCCCTCCCAGTACATCCCAGTTCCCTCCCAGTTCCCTCCCACTACATCCCAGTTCCCTCCCAGTACATACCAGTTCCCTCCCAGTACATCCTGGTACATCCTGGTACATCCCAGTTCCCACCCAGTACATCCTACTACATACCAGTTCCCTCCCAGTTCACTCCCAGTACATCCCAGTACTTCACAGTTCCATCCCAGTACATCCCAGTACGTCCCAGTTCCCCTCAGTACATAACACTTCCCTCCCAGTACATACCAGTACATCCCAGTGTCCTCACAGTACGTCCCAGTTCCCTCCCAGTATATCCCAGTTCCCTACCAGTACGTCCCAGTTCCCTCCCAGTTCACTCCCAGTACATAACAGTTACCTCCCAGTACATCCCAGTACATCCCAGTACATCCTGGTACATCCCAAATCCCTGCTAGTTCCACCCGGTACAACCCAGTACAAGCCTTTACATCCTAGTTCCTCCACAGTACATCCCAGGGCATCCCCGCACATTGTAGTGCCTCCCAGTACATCCCAGTTCCCTCCCAGTACTGGGAGGGAAGTGGGATGTACTGGGAGGGACCTGGGATGTACTGGGAGGGACCTGGGATGTACTGGGATGTAATGGGACGGAACTGGGATGTATTGGGAGGCACTGGGAAAGAAGTGGTAGCGAACCGGGAGGGAATTGGGATGTACGGGAATGAACTGGTAGGGAACTGGGATGTACTGGCATGGAACGGGGATGTATTGGGATGTACAGGAACGGAACTGGAATGTACTGCGATGTACTGGGAGCAAACTGGGATTTACTGGGATGTACTGGGAGGAAACTGGGATATACTGGGAGGAAACTGGAAGGAAAGTGGGTGTCAACTGGGACATTCCAGTTTCCTCCCAGTACATCCCAGTTCCCTACCAGTGCATCCCAGTCCGTCCCAGTTCCCTCCCAGTCCGTCCCAGTACATCCCAGTTCCCTCCCAGTTCACTCCCAGTACATAACAGATACCTCCCAGTACATCCCAGTACATCCCAGTAGATCCTGGTACATCCCAAATCCCTGCCAGTTCCACCCGGTACAACCCAGTACAAGCCTGTACATCCTAGTTCCTCCACAGTACATCCCAGGGCATCCCCGCACATTGTAGTGCCTCCCAGTACATCCCAGATCCCTCCCAGTACATCCCAGATCCCTCCCAGTCTGTCCCAGTACGTCCCAGTACATCCCAGTTCCCTCACAGTACATCCCAGTTCCCTCACAGTTCACACACAGTTCACTCCCAGTTCCATTCCAGTACATCCCAGTACATGCCACTTTCCTCCAAGTAAATCCCAGTACCCTCCCACTACATTCAAGTTCCCTCCCACTTCCCTCTAAGTACATCCCAGTACTTCACAGTTCACTACCAGTACATCCCAGTTCCCCCTCGGTACATAACAATTCCCTCCCAGTACACCCCAGTACATCCCAGTTCCCTCCCAGTATGTCCCACTACATCCCAGTTCCCTCCCAGTCCATCCCAGTTCCCTCCCAGTAAATCCCAATTCCCAGCACTTTCCACCCAGTACATCCCAGTTCCCTCCCAGTACATCCCAGTTCCCTCTAAGTACATCCCAGTACTTCACAGTTCCCTCCCAGTTCACTCCCAGTACACAACAGTTACCTCCCAGTACATCCCAGTACATCCTAGTAGATACTAGGACATTTCAAATCCCTGCCAGTTCCACCCGGTACAACCGAGTACAAGCCTGTACATCCTAGTTCCTCCACGGTACATCCCTGTGCATCCCCGCACATTGTAGTGCCTTCCAGTACATCCCAGGTCCCTCCCAGTTCACTCCCAGTACAAAACAGTTACCTCCCAGTACATCCCAGTACATCCCAGTAGATCCTGGTACATCCCAAATCCCTGCCAGTTCCACCCGGTACAACCCAGTACAAGCCTGTACATCCTAGTTCCTCCACGGTACATCCCAGGACATCCCCGCACATTGTAGTGCCTCCCAGTACATCCCAGGTCCCTCCCAGTACTGGGAGGGAACTGGGATGTACTGGGATGTAATGGGACGGAACTGGGATGTATTGGGAGGCACTGGGAAAGAAGTGGTAGTGAACCAGGAGGGAATTGGGATGTACGGGGATGAACTGGTAGGAAACTGGGATGTACTGGCATGGAACGGGGATGTATTGGGATGTACAGGAACAGAACGGGGATGTATTGGGATGTACAGGAACAGAACTGGAATGTACAGCGATGTATTGGCATGTACTGGCAGCGAGCTGGGATTTACTGGGATGTACTGGGAGGAAACTGGGATATACTGGGAGGAAACTGGGATATACTGGGAGGAAACTGGGAGGGAAGTGGGTGTCAACTGGGACATTCCAGTTTCCTCCCAGTACATCCCAGTTCCCTACCAGTGCAGCCCAGTACATCCCAGTTCCCTCCCAGTCCGTCCTAATCCCCTCCCAGTACATCCCAGTTCCCTGCCAGTATGTCCCAGTACATACCAGTTCCCTCCCAGTACATCCCAGTTCCCTCCCAGTTCCCTCCCACTACATCCCAGTACATCCCAGTTCCCTCCCAGTACATCCCAGTTCCCTCCCAGTACATCCCAGTACATCCTGGTACATCCCAGTTCCCACCCAGTACATCCTACTACATACCAGTTCCCTCCCAGTTCACTCCCAGTACATCCCAGTACTTCACAGTTCCCTCCCAGTACATCCCAGTACGTCCCAGTTCCCCTCAGTACATAACACTTCCCTCCCAGTACATAACAGTACATCCCAGTGTCCTCACAGTACGTCCCAGTTCCCTCACAGTACATCCCAGTTTCCTCCCAGTACATCCCAGTTCCCTCCCTGTTCCTTCCCAGTACATAACAGTTACCTCCCAGTACATCCCAGTACATCCCAGTACATCGTGGTACATCCCAAATCCATGCCAGTTCCACCCGGTACAAACCAGTACAAGCCTGTACATCCTAGTTCCTCCACAGTACATCCCAGGGCATCCCCGCACATTGTAGTGCCTCCCAGTACATCCCAGTTCCCTCCCAGTACTGGGAGGGACCTGGGATGTACTGGGAGGGAACTGGGACGTACTGGGATGTAATGGGACGGAACTGGGATGTATTGGGAGGCACTGTGAAAGAAGTGGTAGTGAACCGGGAGGGAATTGGGATGTAAGGGGATGAACTGTTAGGAAACTGGGATGTACTGGAATGTACGGCGATGTATTGGCATGTACTGGGAGCGAGCTGGGATTTAGTGGGATATACTGGGAGGAAACTGGGATATACTGGGAGGAAACGGGGATATACTGGGAGGAAACTGGGAGGAAAGTGGGTGTCAACTGGGACATTCCAGGTTCCTCCCAGTACATCCCAGTTCCCTACCAGTGCAGCCCAGTACATCCCAGATCCCTCCCAGTCCCTCCCAGTACCTCCCAGTACATCCCAGTACATCCCAGTTCCCACCCAATACATCCTACTACATACCAGTTCCCTCCCAGTTCCCTCCCACTACATCCCAGTTCCCTCCCAGTACATACCAGTTCCCTCCCAGTACATCCCAGTTCCCTCCCAGTTCCCTCCCACTACATCCCAGTTCCCACCCAGTACATCCTACTACATACCAGTTCCCTCCCAGTTCACTCCCAGTACATCCCAGTACTTCACAGTTCCATCCCAGTACATCCCAGTACGCACCAGTTCCCCTCTGTACATAACACTTCCCTCCCAGTACATAACAGTACATCCCAGTGTCCTCACAGTACGTCCCAGTTCCCTCCCAGTACATCCCAGTTCCCTACCAGTACGTCCCAGTTCCCTCCCAGTTCATTCCCAGTACATAACAGTTACCTCCCAGTGCATCCCAGTACATCCCAGTAGATCCTGGTACATCCCAAATCCCTGCTAGTTCCACCCGGTACAACCCAGTACAAGCCTTTACATCCTAGTTCCTCCACAGTACATCCCAGGGCATCCCCGCACATTGTAGTGCCTCCCAGTACATCCCAGGTCCCTCCCAGTACTGGGAGGGACCTGGGATGTACTTGGATGTAATGGGACGGGATTGGGATGTATTTGGAGGCAATGAGAAAGAAGTGGTAGCGAACCGGGAGGGAATTGGGATGTACGGGGATGAACTGGTAGGAAACTGGGATGTACTGGCATGGAACGGGGATGTATTGGGATGTACAGGAACGGAACTGGAATGTACTGCGATGTACTGGGAGCAAACTGGGATTTACTGGGATGTACTGGGAGGTAACTGGGATATACTGGGAGGAAACTGGGAGGAAAGTGGGTGTCAACTGGGACATTCCAGTTTCCTCCCAGTACATCCCAGTTCCCTACCAGTGCATCCCAGTCCGTCCCAGTACATCCCAGTTCCCTCCCAGTACATCCTACTACATACCAGTTCCCTCCCAGTTCACTCCCAGTACACAACAGTTCCCTCCCAGTACGTCCCAGTTCCCTCCCAGTACGTCCCAGTACATCCCAGTTCCGTCCCTGTTTCCGACCAGTGCGTCCTAGTTGCCTCTTATTCCATTCCAGTTCCCTCCAGTACATCTCAGTTCTCTCCCATTTCCCTCCAAGTACATCCCAGTTCCCTCCCAGTTCACTCCCAGTACACAACAGTTACCTCCCAGTACATCCCAGTACATCCTGGTACATCCCAAATCCCTGCTAGTTCCACCCGGTACAATCCAGTACAAGCCTGTACATCCTAGTTCCTCCACAGTACATCCCAGGGCATCCCCGCACATTGTAGTGCCTCCCAGTACATCCCAGTTCCCTCCCAGTACTGGGAGGGACCTGGGATGTACTGGGAGGGAACTGGGATATACTGGGATGTAATGGGACGGATCTGGGATGTATTGGGAGGCACTGGGAAAGAAGTGGTAGTGAACCGGGAGGGAATTGGGATGTACGGGGATGAACTGGTAGGGAACTGGGATGTACTGGCATGGAACGGGGATGTATTGGGATGTATTGGGATGTACAGGAACGGAACTGGAATGTACGGCGATGTATTGGGATGTACTGGGAGCGAACTGGGATTTACTGGGATGTACTGGGAGGAAACTGGGATATACTGGGAGGAAACTGGGATTTACTGGGATGTACTGGGAGGAAACTGGGATATACTGGGAGGAAACTGGGATATACTGGGAGGAAACTGGGATATACTGGGAGGAAACTGGGAGGAAACTGGGAGGAAAGTGGGTGTCAACTGGGACATTCCAGTTTCCTCCCAGTACATCCCAGTACCCTCACAGTACATCCCAGTTCCCTCCCAGTTCACACACAGTTCACTCCCAGTTCCATTCCAGTACGTCCCACTACATCCCAGTTGCCTCCCAGTTTCCTCTAAGTACATCCCAGTACTTCACAGTTCACTCCCACTACATCCCAGTACGTCCCAGTTCCCCCTTGGTACATAACACTTCCCTCCCAATACATCCAAGTTCCCTCCCAGTACATCCCAATCCCCTCCCAGTACATCCCAGTTCCCTGCCAGTATGTCCCCAGTACATCCCAGTTCCCTCCCAGTACATCCCAGTTCCCTCCCAGTACATCCCAGTTCCCTCCCAGTACATCCCAGTTCCCTCCCAGTACATCCCAGTTCCCTCCCAGTACATCGCGGTACATCCCAGTTCCCACCCAGTACATCCTACTACATACCAGTTCCCTCCCAGTTGACTCCCAGTACATCCCAGTACGTCCCAGTTCCCCTCAGTACATAACACTTCCCTCCCAGTACATACCAGTACATCCCAGTGTCCTCACAGTACGTCCCAGTGTCCTCACAGTACGTCCCAGTGTCCTCACAGTACGTCCCAGTGTCCTCACAGTACGTCCCAGTTCCCTCACAGTACTGGGAGGGAACTGGGATGTACTGGGATGTAATGGGACGGAACTGGGATGTATTGGGAGGCACTGGGGAAGAAGTGGTAGTGAACTGGTAGGGAACTGGGATGTACTGGCATGGAACGGGGATGTATTGGGATGTACAGGCAGGGAACTGGAATGTACTGCGATGTACTGGGATGTACTGGGAGCAAACTGGGATTTACTGGGATGTACTGGGAGGAAACTGGGATATACTGGGAGGCACTGGGAGGGAAGTGGGTGTCAACTGGGACATTCCAGATTCCTCCCAGTACATCCCAGTTCCCTACCAGTGCATCCCAGTACATCCCAGATCCCTACCAGTGCATCCCAGTTCCCTCACAGTACATCCCAGTTCCCTCACAGTTCACACACAGTTCACTCCCAGTTCCATTCCAGTACAGCCCAGTACATGCCACTTTCCTCCAAGTAAACCCCAGCTCCCTCCCACTACATCCAAGTTCCCTCCCACTTCCCTCTAAGTACATCCCAGTACTTCACAGTTCACTCCCAGTACATCCCAGTTCCCCCTCGGTACATAACAGTCCCCTCCCAGTACACCCCAGTACATCCCAGTTCCCTCCCAGTATGTCCCACTACATCCCAGTTCCCTCCCAGTCCATCCCAGTTCCCTCCCAGTAAATCCCAATTCCCAACACTTTCCACCCAGTACATCCCAGTTCCCTCCCAGTACATCCCAGTTCCCTCTAAGTACATCCCAGTACTTCACAGTTCCCTCCCAGCACATCCCAGTACGTCCCAGTTCCCCTCAGTACATAACACTTCCCTCCCAGTACATCCCAGTAGATCCTGGTACATCCCAAATCCCTGCTAGTTCCACCCGGTACAACCCAGTACAAGCCTGTACACCCTACTTCCTCCACGGTACATCCCAGGACATCCCAGCACATTGTAGTTCCCTCCCAGTACGCCCCAGTTCCCTCCCAGTACATCCCATTACATTCCAGTGCCCTCCCAGTACATCCCAGTACATCCCAGTTCCCTCCCAGTACATCCCAGTTCCCTCCCAGTACATCCCAGTACTTCACAGTTCCCTCCCAGCACATCCCAGTACGTCCCAGTTACCCTCAGTACATAACACTTCCCTCCCAGTACATACGAGTACATCCCAGTTCCCTACCAGTTCCTTCCCAGTACATAACAGTTACCTCCCAGTACATCCCAGTACATCCTGGTACATCCCAAATTCCTGCCAGTTCCACCCGGTACAACCCAGTACAAGCCTGTACATCCTAGTTCCTCCACAGTACATCCCAGGACATCCCAGGACATTGTAGAGCCTCCCAGTACGTCCCAGTTCCCTCCCAATACAACCCAGTAGATCCTGGTACGTCCCCGTTCCCCGCACTGTACTGGGAGGACAACCGAGCCTGCGCAGCGATTTACATACGGAACGAGCAAGTTTGTACCAATCAGCAGACAGGACAATAATGAATATGTATGAATACGTAAAACATTGATCTACAAATTGTAGAGGAAAGGTGCGTGAGGTACGCACGCCAGGAGGAGCGATCCCCCGTGCATCCGGCGCCGTGAATATAGAATGCCTGCTCTTTAATACTAAATTGGTGTTGAGGAGTCGTTTCCGATTTTAACGCGTTTTTCGGTAACAGTTTTGGCACCCCAGGTGGGAACCTGCTTTTGAATCTCGACGGATCCGTGGGATCGTGGGACCTGCAGCCGGCCCCGAGGAATTCTCCGGGAGAGCTTCCGATCCCCGGGCCAGAGAATTCTGAGCAAGATCCCCTGGATTGAGGTAAACAAGGCATTCTTTGAAGAAGAAACTTAGGTAGAATAATACGTGGGGTTAGTTTCCCACATAGGATAGGATAGCGGGTTTGAGTCCCACAGGCCTGCCCGTAAGGCGCGGCGAAAGCCACGCAGGGTCGGGGCCAAGAGGTGCCTCGGTTGGTAAGTCTCTGCTAGGCGAAAGCCTGTGGAGCGGGACCCGAGGGTAGGGGAGTCTTCAACAGGGGGTTGAAGTCTCCAGGGGTATCTAGCAGGGGGCTACAGATCCCAGTGGCAGATTTCCAGTGAGACCTCTAACGGGGGTTGGAGTCCCTCTGACTAGTATTTGTGATAGTGCACTATCACAACTACTAGTCGACTGGGAGACGGGAGCATTACTGAGTAGGAAACCTATCCCACAGAGAACACCTTTGCGATGTATTTTGAAGCACTGGAAAGACGTCGGGGGCGGTGACCCACTAACTCGGAAACCATTAATTGAATATTGCAATCATTGGTGGCCAACGTATCAATTGGAAGGTGGGCACAAATGGCCAGAACACGAGACATTGCAATATCGTACCATCTTGCAATTAATGTTGTTTTGTAAAAAGGGAAGGCAAACGGGAAGAAGTGGCATATGTTGATTTGTTCTTTACACCGTGGAATCATCCCGAGCAGCAGAAACAGCGTGAGGTATGTCCACAAGATTCTACGGCAATGTTTCTGAAAAGAGGAAAACGTGGTGAGAACTTGAAAGAGTGTTGCTCTACTTGTGATACTGGATACTTCGCTTGATGAAACTGACAAGAAAATAGTATGGAATACAGCCAGAAGGCAGGTGCAGGGAGCACATGCTAACAGGAATTTACAGAGAACAATGAATAAGAATTTTCCATCTACAAATCCCGAGTGGGACCCTAATCAGCCAGGACCCAGGGGAATGTTGACTAGATGTCAGAGAGAGATTTTATTTGGAGTAAGACAAGCAATGCCAAAAGCAATAAATTGGTCAAAATTTATGAAGTGAGACAAGAATTAAGTGAGTCCCCTTCAGCCTTTATGGAAAGACTGAAGGTGACCACCAGAAAATATACTCATTTGAACCCAGAAAAACCAGAAAAAGCAATTCAGCTGGTCTCTATATTCATAAGACAATCAGCCCCAGATGGGGGCGGGGGGAGAGAAAACAACCTTCAGAAACTAGAACAACCTGAATCCAGAGATCTGGGTTAAATGCTTGAAGTAGCTTGGCATGAAGGAGACCAGGGGAATCAACCCTAGCTGAACACCTGGTTACACTGAAGCTACGGAATGAAGAAATAGAATTTTTGGTAGATACGGGAGCCACTTATTTGGTATTGAATACACGTGAAGAGAAATTTGATCATAAATCAGTAGATGTTGCTAGCGCAACAGGGCAAAGAAAAATTAGCCCCTCTCAGAGCCATTAAAGTTTAAATTGGAGAAGCAATGGGCAACTCACCAGTTTCTGCATATGCCTGAATGTCCACTGCCTCTGTTATGACGAGATCTATTAGGTCAATTAGATGCTCAAGTAACTTTTAAAGATGGAGAGATTAAATCACTAATACCAGAATCAAAAGCCACAGAGGCGAGAGCATTTATGTTACAGGATTCCTCCAGGGAGGAACGGGTTCCCGAGGAAGTGGAAAACGTAGTAATTCCTTTGGTTTGAGCGAGCGGAGCTCCGGAGCGATCTAAGTGGGCAGAGCCGGTAAAAGTAACCTTAAAGCTTGGAGCCAAGCCCGTAAGACAAAAACAATACCCTATTAAGTGAGAGGCTCGAAAAGGATTACAGAAGTTAATTATAAAATTTTTCAGAATATGAGCTTTTAGTGGAATGTGAATCAGAATATAGTACTCCTGTGTCGCCAGTAAAGAAATCTAGAGGCAAAGAGTATTAGCTAGTTCACGATTTAAGGGCTATAAATCAGGTGGTCCAAGATATACATCCGGTAGTAGCTAATCCATACACTTTACTGACCTCTTTTAAAGGAGGAGCATAAACGGTTTACTGTACTAGATTTGAAGGACGCCTTCTTTTGCATACCTCCAGGCATAAAAAGTCAAAGCCTATTTGCTTTGCAATGGGAAAGCCCCACCACAGAATGAAAGACACAGCTACCATGGACCGTACTTCCACAAGGATTTAAAAATAGTCCTACGATACTTGAGACTCAGCTGGCAAAAAAAAATTAGAGATATAGAAAAAACAGAACCCAGGGAGAGGCATCTTGTTACAGAATGCGGATGACATTCTGATAGCGGCACAAAGTAAAGAAAAATGTTTTGAAATTTTTAAATTTTCTGGGCCAAGGAAGATGCGGAGTTTCCAGAAACAAAACCCAAATAGGAAAAGAAGCAGCCATTTATTTAGGATTTGAAATATCTCAAAGACAAAGACAATTAGAAAGTGAAAAGAAAGAAACTATTTGTCAAATTCCCGAACCTAGCAGCCCGAAGGAACTGAGAGCTTTTCTGAAAACAATGAAATAGCATCAGCTCTGGATTCTGAACTATAGACTGTATGTAAAACCATTATTTGAGGCATTGAAAGACTCAAAAGGATAAATATTTAACCTGGACGCCCGGATGCCAAACGGCATTCAAAGAACTGAAAAGAGCCTCGATGATGGCCCCTGCATTAGGCCTACCTGATTTCGCTAAACCTTTTGAGTTGTTTGTCCACGAAAGACAACATTTAGCCCTTGGAGTGCTGACACAGCGACTGGGAACCTGGAAGAGACCTGTGGGCTACTTCTCCAAACAACCTGACCACGCGAGTAAAAGATGGCCTAGGTGTTTACGGGCAGTAGCAACGACAGCGCTGCCGATCCGGGAAGCCCCAAAGTTAACAATGGGACAGAAGATGACAGTATACGTCCCGCACATAGCGGTGACTGTTTTAGAACAAAAGGGGGGTCGTTGGCTATCCCTTAGCAGAATGTTGAAATATCAAGTTGTTCTGTTAGAACAAGACGATGTGGAATCGAAGACTACTGCTATACTGAATCCTGCTATGTTTTTAACAACAGAAAACCTTACGGACAATTTAGAACACGATCGCTTGCTAACTATTGAACAAGTCTATTCCAGCAGACCAGACCTGAGACACAAACCTCTGGGAAAATCCTGATCTGGAGTTGTTTACAGATGGAAGAAGCTCTGGGCGAGAAGAGAAGCGAATGGCCGGATATGCTGTCGTTATCGCCGCCGAGGGAATGGAGTCAGGGGTGCTGCCTGCAAACACCTCAGCACAGAAAGCAGCCAGAAGGACAAAGGATAAATATCTAGACTGATTCCAAACGTGCATTTGGTGTGATCCACGATCATGGAGCTATTGGGAAGGAGAAAGGACTGCCATCAGCCCAAGAATCATCAATACAGCATAAAGAAGAAATTCTCCAACTTCCGGAAGACGTGCAGAAACCAAAAGAAGTGGCGGTAAAGCGTTGCAAAGCTCATCAATTTGGCCAGACGGCTGTAAACATAAGCAAACGACTGACCGATAAAGCTGCAAAGAGGACTGCAGAGCAAGGTATCCTTGCACTAGTACCAGTAAAACAGATCAGAATTCCAAACTTGAAACCGAGATATAATAAATTGGATGAGCAATTAGCAGAACAATTGGAAGCATCACAAAACACAGAGAGATGGTAGGTAACACCAGAAAAACAAGTAATAACAACAACCACCCCACAAGTTATGACAGAACTTGCAAAAGAAAACCATGAGCAAACACATTAGGCTGTAGGCGCTACGGTTTTGAGTTTAAAAACATCTGTAGCGTGTGTAGGCATGACAAGAATAGTTAAACCCATAGTAGCTAAGTGTCCAATCTGTCCTAGAAATAATCCCCTGAACCAAAGGAAACAACCTTTAGGAGTAACAAAACAAAAAATTCTCCCGGAAATTATTAGCAAATTAAGTTCTCTGAGTTACCCAGACAAAATAGATAGAGCAGTATTTGTCAGTGCTGATTGACAAATTTTCTAGATGGCCAGCAGCTTTCTCGTGCTGCACCGACAAAGCTAGAGTAGTAGTTAAGACGTTGCTGAAGGAAATAATACCAAGATTTAGAGTGCCAACGGGAATGTCCTCTGATAGAGCACCACATTTTTTTGCAGAGGTACTTCAACAAATTAATAAAATTTTGGGTAGAAAATGGGACCTGCATACACCCTGGAGACCACAATCAAGTGAAAAATTTCAGAACATGAAGCAAACACTAAACTGACATAGTGGAATATTATTGATCTAGGATGGAAGTATTGAGAAAATTATTATTTCAGAACTTCCAAACAGGGGAAATGTAACCAAAGTGATGAAATCAACCAGAGACGGTGTTCCATTACGGGAACATGGAGCGTACCAATCAGCGCATCTGTCTATCTGCATTTTAGTCCCTAGGCGATCGTTAATGTCAGCAGAACAACAGACAACATGCTTCTGTCAGAAAAGGATGACAAAACGCGGTTTCGCTTAGCGGACTGAGAAAACTAGCCAAGACTGCCAAGAGTAAGAGCCGAGAAGCTAAAAGGTAATTCCGGCAGGGGGAGATCGCGACCACCGACTCACAGACCACCACCGACCCAAGTAACAGAAGAGAACAACGGAAGAGGACAACCGAGCCTGCGCAGCAATTTACATACGGAACGAGCAAGTTTGTACCAATCAGCAGACAGGACAATAATGAATATGTATGAATACGTAAAACATTGATCTACAAATTGTACGGGAAAGGTGCGTGAGGTACGCACGCCAGGAGGAGCGATCCCCCGTGCATTCGGCGCCGCGAATAAAGAATGCCTGCTCTTTAATACTAAATTGGTGTTGAGGAGTCGTTTCCGATTTTAACGCGTTTTTCGGTAACACAGGGAGTCAGATCAAGAGAGCCAGAGAACAACAAAACACCGACAGGCTACAGGACAGAGCAGGAGGAAAAAAAAAAAAAAACGGAGCCAGAGCCAGGCAGAGAGAGGCGGAGAAAGAAAAAGGAGCCACAGGCTACAGGACAGAGAGAGGGAGGACTGAAAAGACGGGGAGGCAGGGAGACACTCAGAGCGAGATGGAGAAAGAAGGTGCGGGGGGGGGGGGGGGGCGCAAAAAAAAAAAAGTAAATTTTGCAGCAGGTAAGGAAAGAGAGGGGGCCGGGGGAGAGACAGGGAGGGCCCAGGACGCACAAGAGAGGCAACGGGGCCCCAGTGGCCCAGGACTCACCGCGACTCTCGCTCTCAGCGCTGCTGGCACAATTTAGCCGTTCAGATGCTTCTTTCCCCTCCTCTCCTCCCTGCCTCTTCTGCAGCTCCAGACTCTAGGCCGTCCTCCACCTGAAGAGAATACGTGGGTGTCTTACAGCTCTTACCAGATGAGGCTTCCTAGGCACGTAGCCTAGCTCGCTCGTGCACTACACGCCCGTACCCAACTCCGGGTTACGCGTACAGACCCTACGGTGCACGTTGGTGGCCTGGCCCGCTGCGGGCTATGAAGGGGGATCCTTCCTCCCCCACCTGCATGGACAGGCTCTCTCTTGCCTGCGGCAGGAAGGCAGCTGGCAGCCAGAGCACCTTCAGTTTCTTCTTCTTTACCTTTCGTTGGCGTCTCCAGCTTCAGCCGAGGCAGCTCCTGTCCGCAGCCGGGAAGGGCTTTGTCTATCCCTTTTCGGCCCTGCGCTGCGAGGACGGCGAGGACGGGCAGAGAGAAGCCACGCGAGCCTGAGACGGCCGCAGGCAACGGCATCCCCGGGGGAAGGACAGACAACCACGTCCTCAGCACGGTCTCTGGGAGAGGGAAAGAAGAAACAGCGACCGTCATTACCGTCGATCGACCCTGGCCAAAGCCTCTCCTTCCGCAGGGGCTTCTGGACACACCGCTCCCTCCCCACGCTACTGCTAAGGGCCCCTGCGCCAAGGGGGAATCCAGTGCGCTTGAGGGACGGCTTGCTGCCTTCACGACAGGGCCTGGGGGCAGCCTAAGGCTATGCAGCACGCTTATGGGGAGGTGCCGGAGCTGGGGGCAGGCGCACGGGGCAAGGGGGGCCAGGGGAGGCTGAGCGGGACCTCCGGTGGGCCGGGGAGGCGGCCATCATCTGCGCCCTGGGCACAGGGAAAAGGTCATCGTCCTCCTCCTTTCCCTCTTCCCTTCTGTCAGCTCCCGGGGAACTCACCGCTTCTCGGGAAGCGGCCGCACCCGCAAGCCCCCAGAAATCAACACGAATCCAACCCCAAAAATACACCTCGCGTACCGTACGCGCCACGGCCGCCCGGCACCCGAGCGCCGGAAGACCGCGCCTCCCGCCACGCCCGGCGAACCACGTGACAGGGCCGGCAGCCACTGCGCCAGGAATACAGCTCCCGGCATGCTCTGCGGCACAACCCGGCCGCCCGGCAGCCGCAAGGACTACAGCTCCCGGCATGCTCTGCGGCACAACCCGGCCGCCCGGCGGCCGGTTTGATGCGGAGCCACCCAGCATCCCTGCGAGCACAGCTGCAGGCGCAACAGCAGTTACGCAGCCACAACTAGGCACTAAACAAAGGCTTTCCAACACTGGAGGTCTAGAACAGGTAGACATTAGCACAGAAGCACAAGGGGCTCCGTCACCCTGCACAAATCTCCCCGTGCCTACACACGCACACGTTCAGAAGTTAGTTATCAGAAAACGCCCGACTCAGCCATTTGCCACAGTCACGAGACTCACGACATGATAACACGACATGACACAAGAGGTGGGCTCAGAGTTTTAAGGCAAGAAATACCTCCCACGCCCCCCACCCGAGATCTTTCAGGGTCCACACCTGCCATCGCCCCGCACCAAACCTACCCGGCCAAAGGCTTTCAGGTGGCCCGAAACACTGTACACAGAAAATAACCAGGGACAGACCTGCATTGTTCGGAAGCGAACGATGCCCGACCGGGGCTCCTCTGCGGGGCACGGAGCCCCCCGGCCCCGCCCGGAGACACACACCCGCCCCCCGCTGCCCGAACTCACCCACCAGCGCTCTCCGGACCCCGGACACGGCCGCGCTGTTCTCTCAGGCGGCTGCCGCAGGCGAGGCTCGGGCACCGCCAGGCCTCCAGGCGTCCCGAGGGGCTGCCGGCCACCGCAGGGGATGGCTGCCGGCGGCCGGACCGCCGCGGCGCTCCCCGCCCAGCTCCGAGCAGGCTCCGCCGGCCGCGGGCTTCCCACGCCGGGGCCGCAGAGGGGCCCCGGCACCGCACAGGGACGCCTCGCGACCCGGCCGCCACACGCACCGGCCCTTCGGCCTCCACACGCACCGCTCCCGCCCCCGCTCCGACGCGCACGCGCCACCGGAAGCCCGAGCCCCGCGGGGCGGCCCTTAAAGGGCGGCCGGAAGGAACGGCCCCCACCGGCCCCGCCCCCGCGCCCAGCCGGTGAGCGCCAGCGCCCCCTGCTGGCCGGGCCGCGCTCAGCTCGCGAGGGCGCCGAGGGCCGGGCGGGGCGGGACGCGCCGGCTCGGGGCCAGCGCCTTCTCGGGGCGAGCGGGAAACCCCTGCGGGCCCCGGTCACGGCCGGGCACAGCCGCGCGCCCTCCGAGAGCTGCTGAACGGGGCTGCCGCTCGTGACACATACCGAGCCGTCTGCGACGGGAGCGGGCAGAGGAGGAAGGGGGCCGGCGGCCGCGGCGCCCTGGCCCCAGGCGGGGGGGGGGGGGCTGGGGCCCGGGGGGCCGCCCCCCCTCCTCACAGTTCCCTCACAGTTCCCTCACAGTTCCCTCACAGTTCCCTCACAGTTCCCTCACAGTTCCCTCACAGTTCCCTCACAGTTCCCTCACAGTTCCCTCACAGTTCATCCCATGGACGGAACCGGGACCTACTGTGAGGCACTGGGAAAGAAGTGGGAGGAAGCCGGGACAGACCAATATAGCCCAGTATGGACTAGACCAATATAGCCCAGTATGGACTGGAGGGAACTGCGAGGGAACCGCGAGAGAACCCCACAGAACAAACCATGGGGCACGAGAAGGCAGAGAATTAAGAATTAGGGACAGGGAGCCAGAAAAAAAAAAAGAAAAAAACCAAAGGGAGACAGAGAGCAAAAGGAATCGCAATGCGTACGGAGAGAAGAGAGAAACAATTCTAGCATAGGGTCACGGGGGAGCCAGGGACAGCAAGATGGAGAAAGGACAGAAGCTACAGGCTACAGGGCAGAGAGGGAAGAATTAATGAATAGACACAGAGAGATGGGCAGAAAGAGATGGAGAAAGGCTAAAGATCACACGGCCTACAGGGAAGAGAGAAGAGAGGGAGGAATTTTAAAAACAGGGGCAAGAAGCCAGAGAGAGGGAGAGAGAAGCAACAATAAAATGGGGACAAGCCACAGGGCAGCGAGGAGGGAATCAATGAATAAGAACACGAGACCAAAGAGAACACAATGTAGAATGGAAAAAAGGAACAGCGGCCTACAGGGAAGGAGGAATTAAAGATCAGGGACTGGGAGGCAGACAGAGACACATGAAGAAACAAGTGAAAAAAAAGAAAAAAAACAAACCAACAGCAATGGGCTACAAAGACAGAGAGGGAGGAAATGAGGAAATAAAACATCGCAGCAAGGAGCTGGACAGAGAGAGATGAGGACAAACAAATAGCACGGGTCCACGTGACAGAGAACGTGGAATTAGAACACAGAGAGAGGGAGCCGGACAGAGAGAGAGGCCGAGAGAAACATCTAGACAGGCTACAGCGGGCAGAGGCAGGAATTAAAACCTAGGGACAGGGAGCTGGACAGAGAGAGATGGAGGTCACAGGGAACAGCGGTGGCTGCAGGAAGAACAGGAATTCATGAATAGGGCAAGGGAGCTGGACAGAGAAGAACTCAGAAAGGCAAGAACAGTAGCAGGGTACAGAGCAGAGAAGACAAATTAAAAAGCACGGGGGGAGCGTTGAGGCAGACAGAGAGAGATTAAGAAAAAAGTCACGGGCTACGTGGCAAAGCAGGAGGAATTCAGAAACGAGGATGGGAACCAAGGGAGAGTGTGCTGGTGAAGGATAACGGGCATTAAAAGTGAGGGACGGGGAGCTGGGAAAAGCGAGGCAGAGAAAAACAGAATCACAGAGAGAATCACACAAAGCCAAAAAAGAAGAAACTGAACAACAGGAACAGGTGTAACCAAAGCGATGAAATCAACCAACCAGAGACGGTGTTCCATTACGGGAACATGGAGCGTACCAATCAGCGCACCTGTCGATCTGCATTTTAGTGCCTAGGCGATCGTTAATGTCAGCAGAACAACAGACAACATGCTTCTGTCAGAAAAGGATGACAAAACGCGGTTTCGCTTAGCGGACTGAGAAAACTAGCCAAGACTGCCAAGAGTAAGAGCCGAGAAGCTAAAAGGTAATTCCGGCAGGGGGAGATCGCGACCACCGACTCACAGACCACCACCGACCCAAGTAACACCACCTACTCAGAAGAGAACAACGGAAGAGGACAACCGAGCCTGCGCAGTGATTGACATACGGAACGAGCAAGTTTGTACCCATCGCTAGACAAGACAATAATGACTATGTATGAGTATGTAAAATTTTCATCTACAAATTGTACAGGAAAGGTGCGTGAGGTACGCACGCCAGGAGGAGCGATCCCCCGTGCATCCGGCACCGTGAATATAGAATGCCTGCTCTTTAATACTAAATTGGTGTTGAGGAGTCGTTTCCGATTTTAACGCGTTTTTCGGTAACAGTTTTGGCACCCCAGGTGGGAACCTGCTTTTGAATCTCGACGGATCCGTGGGATCGTGGGACCTGCAGCCGGCCCCGAGGAATTCTCCGGGAGAGCTTCCGATCCCCGGGCCAGAGAATTCTGAGCAAGATCCCCTGGATTGAGGTAAACAAGGCATTCTTTGAAGAAGAAACTTAGGTAGAATAATACGTGGGGTTAGTTTCCCACATAGGATAGGATAGCGGGTTTGAGTCCCACAGGCCTGCCCGTAAGGCGCGGCGAAAGCCACGCAGGGTCGGGGCCAAGAGGTGCCTCGGTTGGTAAGTCTCTGCTAGGCGAAAGCCTGTGGAGCGGGACCCGAGGGTAGGGGAGTCTTCAACAGGGGGTTGAAGTCTCCAGGGATATCTAGCAGGGGGCTACAGATCCCAGTGGCAGATTTCCAGTGAGACCTCTAACGGGGGTTGGAGTCCCTCTGACTAGTATTTGTGATAGTGCACTATCACAACTACTAGTCGACTGGGAGACGGGAGCATTACTGAGTAGGAAACCTATCCCACAGAGAACACCTTTGCGATGTATTTTGAAGCACTGGAAAGACGTCGGGGGCGGTGACCCACTAACTCGGAAACCATTAATTGAATATTGCAATCATTGGTGGCCAACGTATCAATTGGAAGGTGGGCACAAATGGCCAGAACACGAGACATTGCAATATCGTACCATCTTGCAATTAATGTTGTTTTGTAAAAAGGGAAGGCAAACGGGAAGAAGTGGCATATGTTGATTTGTTCTTTACACCGTGGAATCATCCCGAGCAGCAGAAACAGCGTGAGGTATGTCCACAAGATTCTACGGCAATGTTTCTGAAAAGAGGAAAACGTGGTGAGAACTTGAAAGAGTGTTGCTCTACTTGTGATACTGGATACTTCGCTTGATGAAACTGACAAGAAAATAGTATGGAATACAGCCAGAAGGCAGGTGCAGGGAGCACATGCTAACGGGAATTTACAGAGAACAATGAATAAGAATTTTCCATCTACAAATCCCGAGTGGGACCCTAATCAGCCAGGACCCAGGGGAATGTTGACTAGATGTCAGAGAGAGATTTTATTTGGAGTAAGACAAGCAATGCCAAAAGCAATAAATTGGTCAAAATTTATGAAGTGAGACAAGAATTAAGTGAGTCCCCTTCAGCCTTTATGGAAAGACTGAAGGTGACCACCAGAAAATATACTCATTTGAACCCAGAAAAACCAGAAAAAGCAATTCAGCTGGTCTCTATATTCATAAGACAATCAGCCCCAGATGGGGGCGGGGGGAGAGAAAACAACCTTCAGAAACTAGAACAACCTGAATCCAGAGATCTGGGTTAAATGCTTGAAGTAGCTTGGCATGAAGGAGACCAGGGGAATCAACCCTAGCTGAACACCTGGTTACACTGAAGCTACGGAATGAAGAAATAGAATTTTTGGTAGATACGGGAGCCACTTATTTGGTATTGAATACACGTGAAGAGAAATTTGATCATAAATCAGTAGATGTTGCTAGCGCAACAGGGCAAAGAAAAATTAGCCCCTCTCAGAGCCATTAAAGTTTAAATTGGAGAAGCAATGGGCAACTCACCAGTTTCTGCATATGCCTGAATGTCCACTGCCTCTGTTATGACGAGATCTATTAGGTCAATTAGATGCTCAAGTAACTTTTAAAGATGGAGAGATTAAATCACTAATACCAGAATCAAAAGCCACAGAGGCGAGAGCGTTTATGTTACAGGATTCCTCCAGGGAGGAACGGGTTCCCGAGGAAGTGGAAAACGTAGTAATTCCTTTGGTTTGAGCGAGCGGAGCTCCGGAGCGATCTAAGTGGGCAGAGCCGGTAAAAGTAACCTTAAAGCCTGGAGCCAAGCCCGTAAGACAAAAACAATACCCTATTAAGCGAGAGGCTCGAAAAGGATTACAGAAGTTAATTATAAAATTTTTCAGAATATGAGCTTTTAGTGGAATGTGAATCAGAATATAGTACTCCTGTGTCGCCAGTAAAGAAATCTAGAGGCAAAGAGTATTAGCTAGTTCACGATTTAAGGGCTATAAATCAGGTGGTCCAAGATATACATCCGGTAGTAGCTAATCCATACACTTTACTGACCTCTTTTAAAGGAGGAGCATAAACGGTTTACTGTACTAGATTTGAAGGACGCCTTCTTTTGCATACCTCCAGGCATAAAAAGTCAAAGCCTATTTGCTTTGCAATGGGAAAGCCCCACCACAGAATGAAAGACACAGCTACCATGGACCGTACTTCCACAAGGATTTAAAAATAGTCCTACGATACTTGAGACTCAGCTGGCAAAAAAAAATTAGAGATATAGAAAAAACAGAACCCAGGGAGAGGCATCTTGTTACAGAATGCGGATGACATTCTGATAGCGGCACAAAGTAAAGAAAAATGTTTTGAAATTTTTAAATTTTCTGGGCCAAGGAAGATGCGGAGTTTCCAGAAACAAAACCCAAATAGGAAAAGAAGCAGCCATTTATTTAGGATTTGAAATATCTCAAAGACAAAGACAATTAGAAAGTGAAAAGAAAGAAACTATTTGTCAAATTCCCGAACCTAGCAGCCCGAAGGAACTGAGAGCTTTTCTGAAAACAATGGAATAGCATCAGCTCTGGATTCTGAACTATAGACTGTATGTAAAACCATTATTTGAGGCATTGAAAGACTCAAAAGGATAAATATTTAACCTGGACGCCCGGATGCCAAACGGCATTCAAAGAACTGAAAAGAGCCTCGATTATGGCCCCTGCATTAGGCCTACCTGATTTCGCTAAACCTTTTGAGTTGTTTGTCCACGAAAGACAACATTTAGCCCTTGGAGTGCTGACACAGCGACTGGGAACCTGGAAGAGACCTGTGGGCTACTTCTCCAAACAACCTGACCACGCGAGTAAAAGATGGCCTAGGTGTTTACGGGCAGCAGCAACAACAGCGCTGCCGATCCGGGAAGCCCCAAAGTTAACAATGGGACAGAAGATGACAGTATATGTCCCGCACATAGCGGTGACTGTTTTAGAACAAAAGGGGGGTCGTTGGCTATCCCTTAGCAGAATGTTGAAATATCAAGTTGTTCTGTTAGAACAAGACGATGTGGAATCGAAGACTACTGCTATACTGAATCCTGCTATGTTTTTAACAGAAAACCTTACGGACAATTTAGAACACGATCGCTTGCTAACTATTGAACAAGTCTATTCCAGCAGACCAGACCTGAGACACAAACCTCTGGGAAAATCCTGATCTGGAGTTGTTTACAGATGGAAGAAGCTCTGGGCGAGAAGAGAAGCGAATGGCCGGATATGCTGTCGTTATCGCCGCCGAGGGAATGGAGTCAGGGGTGCTGCCTGCAAACACCTCAGCACAGAAAGCAGCCAGAAGGACAAAGGATAAATATCTAGACTGATTCCAAACGTGCATTTGGTGTGATCCACGATCATGGAGCTATTGGGAAGGAGAAAGGACTGCCATCAGCCCAAGAATCATCAATACAGCATAAAGAAGAAATTCTCCAACTTCCGGAAGACGTGCAGAAACCAAAAGAAGTGGCGGTAAAGCGTTGCAAAGCTCATCAATTTGGCCAGACGGCTGTAAACATAAGCAAACGACTGACCGATAAAGCTGCAAAGAGGACTGCAGAGCAAGGTATCCTTGCACTAGTACCAGTAAAACAGATCAGAATTCCAAACTTGAAACCGAGATATAATAAATTGGATGAGCAATTAGCAGAACAATTGGAAGCATCACAAAACACAGAGAGATGGTAGGTAACACCAGAAAAACAAGTAATAACAACAACCACCCCACAAGTTATGACAGAACTTGCAAAAGAAAACCATGAGCAAACACATTAGGCTGTAGGCGCTACGGTTTTGAGTTTAAAAACATCTGTAGCGTGTGTAGGCACGACAAGAATAGTTAAACCCATAGTAGCTAAGTGTCCAATCTGTCCTAGAAATAATCCCCTGAACCAAAGGAAACAACCTTTAGGAGTAACAAAACAAAAAATTCTCCCGGAAATTATTAGCAAATTAAGTTCTCTGAGTTACCCAGACAAAATAGATATAGCAGTATTTGTCAGTGCTGATTGACAAATTTTCTAGATGGCCAGCAGCTTTCTCGTGCTGCACCGACAAAGCTAGAGTAGTAGTTAAGACGTTGCTGAAGGAAATAATACCAAGATTTAGAGTGCCAACGGGAATGTCCTCTGATAGAGCACCACATTTTTTTGCAGAGGTACTTCAACAAATTAATAAAATTTTGGGTAGAAAATGGGACCTGCATACACCCTGGAGACCACAATCAAGTGAAAAATTTCAGAACATGAAGCAAACACTAAACTGACATAGTGGAATATTATTGATCTAGGATGGAAGTATTGAGAAAATTATTATTTCAGAACTTCCAAACAGGGGAAATGTAACCAAAGTGATGAAATCAACCAGAGACGGTGTTCCATCACGGGAACATGGAGCGTACCAATCAGCGTATCTGTCGATCTGCATTTTAGTGCCTAGGCGATCATTAATGCGAACAGAACAACAGACAACGTGCTTCTGTCAGAAAAGGATGACAAAACGCGGTTTCGCTTAGCGGACTGAGAAAACTAGCCAAGACTGCCAAGAGTAAGAGCCGAGAAGCTAAAAGGTAATTCCGGCAGGGGGAGATCGCGACCACCGACTCACAGACCACCACCGACCCAAGTAACAGAAGAGAACAACGGAAGAGGACAACCGAGCCTGCGCAGCGATTTACATACGGAACGAGCAAGTTTGTACCAATCAGCAGACAGGACAATAATGAATATGTATGAATACGTAAAACATTGATCTACAAATTGTACGGGAAAGGTGCGTGAGGTACGCACGCCAGGAGGAGCGATCCCCCGTGCATCCGGCGCCGCGAATAAAGAATGCCTGCTCTTTAATACTAAATTGGTGTTGAGGAGTCGTTTCCGATTTTAACGCGTTTTTCGGTAACACAGGGAGTCAGATCAAGAGAGCCAGAGAACAACAAAACACCGACAGGCTACAGGACAGAGCAGGAGGAATAAAAAAAAAAAAAAAAAACGGAGCCAGAGCCAGGCAGAGAGAGGCGGAGAAAGAAAAAGGAGCCACAGGCTACAGGACAGAGAGAGGGAGGACTGAAAAGACGGGGAGGCAGGGAGACACTCAGAGCGAGATGGAGAAAGAAGGTGCGGGGGGGGGGGGGGGCGCAAAAAAAAAAGTAAATTTTGCAGCAGGTAAGGAAAGAGAGGGGGCCGGGGGAGAGACAGGGAGGGCCCAGGACGCACAAGAGAGGCAACGGGGCCCCAGTGGCCCAGGACTCACCGCGACTCTCGCTCTCAGCGCTGCTGGCACAATTTAGCCGTTCAGATGCTTCTTTCCCCTCCTCTCCTCCCTGCCTCTTCTGCAGCTCCAGACTCTAGGCCGTCCTCCACCTGAAGAGAATACGTGGGTGTCTTACAGCTCTTACCAGATGAGGCTTCCTAGGCACGTAGCCTAGCTCGCCCGTGCTGGAGCTGGGGGCAGGCGCACGGGGCAAGGGGGGCCAGGGGAGGCTGAGGGGGAGCTCTGGTGAGCTGGGGAGTCGGCCATCTTCTGCACCCAGAAGCTGCAGGGGGAAAAGGTCATCATCCTCCTCCTCCTTTCCCTCTTCCCTTCTATCAGCTCCCGGGTAACTCCTAGGGCTGCCCTCACCCGCTCGCCTTTAGCATACCAGAAGCCTGCCTCGGCGGGTCATTTGAAGCTTCCCATCCCACCAGCCCCAGTAGTACAGGCACACAAGGAGATACCCCTGCACCCACCAAAGGGGCTCGCTCACCTCGCCGGCAGCCCTAGGCCTCACCCGACACAGGGAATCGTGTCCGACACACCACCACGCTGCAGCAAGAGCAGAGGAGGCCTTTCCTTACCAGGAAGCAGCAACGAGCACGGCGGCATCACCTCGCAGGCACTGCAGCATCGCAGGGCTGTTACCTGCGGAGAGAGCAATGGGGATCACAGGGACGCCACCGCGCGTGCGCGGCTCCCGGGCTCAGTACCCAATTCTGGTCGCTGGGCAGCAGCATTATCTGAATTACTCTTCTCGATTAATACCATCCAGAAACCGTAACTTGGATGCATCCACAGAGCTTCTATTCCTCTGCACCTTTCCCCCTCGCAGCCCCAGCAGCGCCATTCATTGCCTCTGCACCAAACAGCAAAGTGTCTCGAGGGAGGAGAAGCAGCACAGCAAACCTGGGGAACAAGGTTGGGTTCCCACCCCCGCAGAATAAGCCCCAGGAACTGCTTGTAGGCATGTGGCATCAGGGTTGTGATCGGGTTTTGGTTTGGTTTTCTTTTTTTTTCCCCCGCCTTCTTTACATAATGTAATAATTGGGGTTGCTTTTCCAAACTACTGAGTTCTGTGGGGATTTTTTGTGCTTTTGCCCTACAAAAAATGGTCATTTTCACTTTCGGTTTTGTGCATGAGAATGGTTGGTGGGTGCTTTTAGGTTGTTGTTCCTTCCCCCCACCCCCTTTTTTTTTTTCCTTTCCAGCCGCACAAATCCAGCTGGAGTTGGCTTTCCCAGAAGCCCCAAGTTGTTTTCTTTCCACCAGAATTCTTCCTGTATTTTCACCCCTCATTGCAGGCCCAGAGTCAAGGGGTTTGAGGTATTTTTGTGCCCAGGCAGCAGCTCCCAGGCTGCATAAGCAGCCCCACAGGGGGAAGTCCCCGTTTGAGGGAATCGGCCCCAAATTGGGATGGGAAAGTGAAGAGAAGGAGAAAAAACCCTGAATAACCTGAAAAAGAACACCTACTCCAGCCCACCAAGCACCGGTCACCTTGCCTGACTCACCTCCAGGGCCCACATCACGCTCGGCTCATCGCTTAGCACCCTCAGATCACAAAAAAAAAAAAAAAAAGAGTAAAACCCATAATGGAGCCCTATAGCCATCAGTCACATCTTCCCTCCAGTACTACACACAGACTCACCTTCTTACAGCGCTCCCCTGGGCTCTCCTCCGTTGCCCTGCACGACTCATCCATCTGCACCTGGAAAAACAGTGTTACTGAACAAGTCACCTGGAGGCACAGCAACAGCTTAACCATTCCACAGCTCCTGCGCCCACGTAGGAATACCATCTAGAGCCCAACTACAGCCTGCCGTTAAAGGAAATGCATTAAATCAAACGTTAAGCCCTCGCACATACAAGCCGGAACAGCAAAAACACGGCACGCTCGCGCACCCAGGGTGCAGCCCGACGGAGGTCCACGCGCACCTCGCCGGTTTGATGCGGAGCCACCCAGCATCCCTGCGAGCACAGCTGCAGGCGCAACAGCAGTTTCACCTACACCCATCTCGGCACGCAGCGCTTCTGTAGCTTTAAGCTGAAAGCCCTACCTTGACGCTTGGCCACACTAGAAGCGAGCCGTAGCTAGGACTCCACAGAAACACAGCAACACAAATTGCACACCCACAGCGGCGACAGCCTTGCAACTACTTAGACCAGGAACAACAGAGGAAAGTAAAACGGCTTCATCACCCGCACAGGAAAAGCGGCAGACGGAGGCAAAGGGTCAGCATTCATAGCCCTTACAGAACACAGGCGTTCTCTCTCCTTCCATTCCTAAACCCATCCCTTAGGTCTAAATATCGCAGCCCTGCTGTGGCAATAGCGAGAGCGGGGAACGAGAGCCCTGCCGCCGGCCGTTTGTGCGGCAGGACACAAAAACAGAGGGACATGTTTTGCCACACACAACCCTGAATCTCCTGAAAAGTTATGTTTACCAAAAATAGGCATTTGGAACATATTGCCAAAAACAAAACATTCGGCAATAAAACTTTTATGTGTTTGACACCCGCACATTTTTTGGGAACTTGCTATTTGCTTCCTGGTTTTGCTGGTCTTCCCTCAGAAGTTCTACCTGCAGCCAAGTTATTCCCACCCGCCCGACCGGTTCAAGCATTCACCTTCCTGGTATTACCAGCACATTGAGACACAGGCGAGGAACTTAACTGCTCTTCTAAAACTATCCAAATGACAATTACAGCCCTGAAAGAGGAGTGGAAGAGAAGAACAGGAGAGATCAGGCAGCAAAAATGCTCTGCAGGCTGCTGCCAGCCAACACTGCACTCTTTTGTTAAAGCCACCCCGCCCCCCCAAATGCAAACAAAAAAACCCCCCATGACTTCATGAAGTGCGTGGGTTTTTTTTCTTTTCAGTAGTCCTTTTGGAGCTCATCCCTGTCTCAGCATCTTGTCTTGTCAGAGCATGAAGTGCAGATGATCTGTATCCCGATGACATTTGCATGGGATGAATACATTTTCAGAAATAGACCCGATCCGTGAGACTCCTGTCACCTTTGTGGTTTTAATAATCGTAACTCAATTTTATCGACTGACACACTTGTGAGAAAACTAATTAACTTGAAACGTAGCCTCTCCTCGGGGAAAAAATGTGTTAGACACCAAATGAAACCGATTCAGAGCTCCAAACCACGATGGAGCCGATAGAGCTGTTGTGACTTAGTTTGTATGTTTAATTAATTGGTTAATAACTCTTCTAAGCAGCGCAGAATGAAGAGCTGGACCCAAAGAGGGTGCGCTGCGCTGGATCCAAAAAGCACCCTTCCTCCAGAGACCCGCCTCAGGTGGCGAGTTCGCTCTGGTGCATGCCGGCCTCCCGAACTTCGGGGTCCGATGTGACCGGACCCCCACCTCCGGGGAGGGTCCTCGTACCCTGCCCAACCCTTGCTTTCCCCTGCAGCCCCCGATGCCCCCACGCCACCCCCACAAGCAGCCAAACCGGCTTCTGCTTTTGGCCCCCAAACCAGCTCACTTTGGGACCGGTTCTGAGCCAAAAAGCCCAGCTGCTGAGCCTGTTCTCAAGTCCCAAAAGCGCAGCACTTGACCTCTGCTCCTCAGCCCAAAACCACACCACTTAGTCCCCTCGCTCAGGCCCTCAAAACGCACGACTCGATCTGTTTCAGGGCCCCGGCGTCAGCCACAGGAGCCTGCTCTCAAGGCCCAGGAACAGAAGAGCTGTGCTCTCCACGCTCAGGGACCAAACCAGCTGAACCTGGCTGCGTCCCGGCCCCCTCCGCAGTCCCCACGGGCAACGCTCAGGGCCGCGGAGAGCGCAGCCACCCCGCAGCCCTGCACCCCCACGGCCCACGCGGGCACTGTCGGGGAGGCCTTGGGAACTGAACTGCGCGGGCCCGGCCCCGCACCCCGGCCCCGCACCCCAGCACCGGCCCGGCAGCGCTTTCTTCCTGCTCTCGCAGGCCTCGTTTCCCCGGCAGCGCCGGGCCCGCACCCCAACCCCACAGGGGGCCGGGCCCGGCCCGCCTCCAGCAAACCGCGGCGGCAGCAGCCGGGGTCCCTGCCTGCCTCGCGGGCAAGGGGGGACCCGCCCGGCACCGCAGGAGCCCCCGCCGGGGTCGCCGCCGCCGCCGCCCGACCCCGACGAGGAGCAGCCGAGAGCCGGGTGGGGCTGCCCCTACTCCCCGGGGACGGGCACGGGCTCGGCCCCAAAACCCAACCACCGACCCACGACAGCGCTCGGCCCGGGGCCGCTGCTGCCCGCACCCCGCCGCCCCCCCGGGGGCTCCGCGGACCGGGAGACCCCACAGCCCAAACCCGCCGACCCACAGCGCGCCCGGCCATGCGGCTCCTCACCTGCTCTGGCGCGGCTCCGGCTGCCCCACGGCCCGGCACGGAGCCGAACCCGGCCACCGGACCATCCGCCAACCCCCCCAACCCCCGGACGCTCCGGGACGGTTCTCGTCCCTTTTCGCTCTGACGCCTCGAGCCGAGCCGGCCCCGCTCCTCCGAGCTACCGGCGGTGCCCGCTCTGCTGCTCGGGGCCGGGCCCTGTTCTCGCCCGGACGCGAGAAGCCGCTCCGGGGTCTTCTCGGTGCGTCCAGCCCCGTGCCGTGCCGGAGCGGGGAGAGCCGGGTACGAGCGCGGAGCCCTGGGGCAGGGGTTGTCCCAGTGCCGCCGACGGTGTGTGGGGGGGTGTCGTCGTCCCCCGCCCCACGCGGGGGGCGCACACACGGTACACCCGCGGGCAGGGGCATCCCCGGGGAGCCGTGCGGCCGGGCTGCGCCGTAGGAGGGGAAGGTGATGTTGGTTTCCCATTTTCCCCGCAAACTGATCCTCCCCCCCGGCCCCCCTTTCCCGCGCGTTACAGCCCGCGAAAAAGCTTTTAACAACCCGATCGACAACACTCCCTTTATCCCTCTTCCAGCAGCAGCAGCAGCAGCAGCGAGAGATTAAGGCAACTGCAGCAGAGGGGAGGAAGGCAAGGAGAGCCTTTTCAAGCAAGGGCAGGACAAAATGCACGGCGTGGACAGGCACAGGAGAGGCTGCATTATCTGGAAAGCACAACGCCTGCCCAAGGGCAGAAAATAAGGAACGAATTGTTTCCAAGGAGCTGCAGCAGACGAATCACCTTTTTCTTTATTGCACTCCTGCCCTTTGTTATCCAAAGCGATAGGCTTCACCACCGGGCAGAAAATAGCTGCCTAGATTTACACGGACAACCAGAAACAATCAAGCCACCCAGCAAGAAGTTCGCAGCAGAGGTATAACCCATCAGCAGCTAAAACATTTGTTACGCAGGCACAACTAGGCACTAAACAAAGGCTTTCCAACTCTGGAGGTCTAGAACAGGTAGACATTAGCACAGAAGCACAAGGGGCTCCGTCACACTGCACAAATCTCCCCGTGCCTACACACGCACACGTTCAGAAGTTAGTTATCAGAAAACGCCCGACTCAGCCATTTGCCACAGTCACGAGACTCACGACATGACACACGAGGTGGGCTCAGAGTTTTAAGGCAAGAAATACCTCCCCCACCCCCCACCAGAGATCTTTCAGGCTCCAGACCTGCCATCTCCCCGCACCAAACGTAACCGGCCAAAGGGTTTCAGGTGACCCAAAACACAGTACACAAAAAATAACCGGGGAGAGCCCTACATTGTGGAAAAGCGAACGATGCCCGACCGGGGCTTCTCTGCGGGGCCCGGCCCCCGCCCCGCCCCCGGCCCGACCCGCACGGAGATACCCCCCGGCCCGCGCCAGGCCTCACCTCACACGGAGACCCACCCGCTGCCCGAACTCACCCACCAGCGCTCTCCGGACCCCGGACACGGCCGCGCTGCTCTCTCAGGCGGCTGCCGCAGGCGAGGCTCGGGCCCCGCCAGGCCTCCAGGCGTCCCGAGGGGCTGCCGGCCACCGCAGGGGATGGCTGCCGGCGGCCGGACCGCCGCGGCGCTCCCCGCCCAGCTCCGAGCAGGCTCCGCCGGCCGCGGGCTTCCCACGCCGGGCCGCAGAGGGGCCCCGGCACCGCACAGGGACGCCTCGCGACCCGGCCGCCACACGCACCGGCCCTTCGGCCTCCACACGCACCGCTCCCGCCCCCGCTCCGACGCGCCGCGCACGCGCCACCGGAAGCCCGAGCCCCGCGGGGCGGCCCTTAAAGGGCGGCCGGAAGGAACGGCCCCCACCGGCCCCGCCCCCGCGCCGGACCGCCCCCGCGCCCAGCCGGTGAGCGCCAGCGCCCCCTGCTGGCCGGGCCGCGCTCAGCTCGCGAGGGCGCCGAGGGCCGGGCGGAGCGGGACGCGCCGGCTCGGGGCCAGCGCCTTCTCGGGGCGAGCGGGAAACCCCTGCGGGCCCCGGTCACGGCCGGGCAGAGCCGCGCGCCCTCCGAGAGCTGCTGAACGGGGCTGCCGCTCGTGACACATACCGAGCCGTCTGCGACGGGAGCGGGCAGAGGAGGAAGGGGCCGGCGGCCGCGGGGCCCTGGCCCCAGGCGGGGGGGGGGGGGGGGGGGCTGGGGCCCGGGGGGCCGCCCCCCTCCTCACAGTTCCCTCACAGTTCCTTCCCAGTACATAACAGTTACCTCCCAGTACATCCCAGTACATCCCAGTAGATCCTGGTACATCCCAAATCCCTGCCAGTTCCACCCGGTACAACCCAGTACAAGCCTGTACATCCTAGTTCCTCCACAGTACATCCCAGGGCATCCCCGCACATTGTAGTGCCTCCCAGTACATCCCAGTTCCCTCCCAGTACTGGGAGGGACCTGGGATGCACTGGGAGGGAACTGGGACGTACTGGGAGGGACCTGGGATGTACTGGGATGTAATGGGACGGAACTGGGATGTAATGGGACGGAACTGGGAAAGAAGTGGTAGTGAACCGGGAGGGAATTGGGATGTACGGGGATGAACTGGTAGGGAACTGGGATGTACTGGCATGGAACGGGGATGTATTGGGATGGACAGGAACGGAACTGGAATGTACAGCGATGTATTGGCATGTACTGGCAGCGAGCTGGGATTTACTGGGATGTACTGGGAGGAAACTGGGATATACTGGGAGGAAACTGGGATATACTGGGAGGCATTGGGAGGGAAGTGGGTGTCAACTGGGACATTCCAGTTTCCTCCCAGTACATCCCAGTTCCCTACCAGTGCAGCCCAGTACATCCCAGTTCCCTCCCAGTCCGTCCCAATCCCCTCCCAGTACATCCCAGTTCCCTGCCAGTATGTCCCAGTACATCCCAGTTCCCTCCCAGTACATACCAGTTCCCTCCCAGTACATACCAGTTCCCTCCCAGTTCCCTCCCACTACATCCCAGTACATCCCAGTTCCCTCCCAGTACATACCAGTTCCCTCCCAGTACATCCCAGTACATCCTGGTACATCCCAGTTCCCACCCAGTACATCTTACTACATACCAGTTCCCTCCCAGTTCACTCCCAGTACATCCCAGTACTTCACAGTTCCCTCCCAGTACATCCCAGTACGTCCCAGTTCCCCTCAGTACATAACACTTCCCTCCCAGTACATACCAGTACATCCCAGTGTCCTCACGGTACGTCCCAGTTCCCTCCCAGTACATCCCAGTTCCCTCCCAGTTCCCTCCCAGTACATACCAGTTCCCTCCCAGTACATCCCAGTTCCCTCCCGGTACATCCCAGTTCCCACCCAGTACATCCTACTACAGACCAGTTCCCTCCCAGTTCACTCCCAGTACATCCCAGTACATAACACTTCCCTCCCAGTACATACCAGTACATCCCATTGTCCTCACAGTACGTCCCAGTTCCCTCCCAGTACATCCCAGTTCCATCCCAGTACATCCCAGTTCCCTCCCTGTTCCTTCCCAGTACATAACAGTTACCTCCCAGTACATCCCAGTAGATCCTGGTACATTCCAAATCCCTGCCAGTTCCACCCGGTACAACCCAGTACAAGCCTGTACATCCTAGTTCCTCCACAGTACATCCCAGGGCATCCCCGCACATTGTAGTGCCTCCCAGTACATCCCAGTTCCCTCCCAGTACTGGGAGGCACCTGGGATGTACTGGGAGGGACCTGGGATGTACTGGGAGGGAACTGGGATGTGCTGGGATGTAATGGGACGGAACTGGGATGTAATGGGACGGAACTGGGAAATAAGTGGTAGTGAACCGGGAGGGAATTGGGATGTACGGGGATGAACTGGTAGGGAACTGGGATGTACTGGCATGGAACGGGGATGTATTGGGATGTACAGGAACGGAACTGGAATGTACTGCGATGTACTGGGATGTACTGGGAGCAAACTGGGATTTACTGGGATGTACTGGGAGGAAACTGGGATATACTGGGAGGCACTGGGAGGGAAGTGGGTGTCAACTGGGACATTCCAGTTTCCTCCCAGTACATCCCAGTTCCCTACCAGTGCAGCCCAGTACATCCCAGATCCCTCCCAGTACATCCCAGTTCCCTCCCAGTCCGTCCCAGTACATCCCAGTACATCCCAGTTCCCTCACAGTACATCCCAGTTCCCTCACAGTTCACACACAGTTCACTCCCAGTTCCATTCCAGTACATCCCAGTACATGCCACTTTCCTCCAAGTAAACCCCAGTTCCCTCCCACTACATCCAAGTTCCCTCCCACTTCCCTCTAAGTACATCCCAGTACTTCACAGTTCACTCCCAGTACATCCCAGTTCCCCCTCGGTACATAACAGTTCCCTCCCAGTACACCCCACTACATCCCAGTTCCCTCCCAGTATGTCCCACTACATCCCAGTTCCCTCCCAATAAATCCCAATTCCCAACACTTTCCACCCAGTACATCCCAGTTCCCTCCCAGTACATCCCAGTTCCCTCTAAGTACATCCCAGTACTTCACAGTTCCCTCCCAGTTCACTCCCAGTTCCCTCCCAGTACATCCCAGTTCCCACCCAGTACATCCCAATACTTCATAGTTACCTCCCAGCACGTCCCAGTACGTCCCAGTTCCCCTCAGTACATAACACTTCCCTCCCAGTACATACCAGTACATCCCAGTGTCCTCACAGTACATCCCAGTTCCCTCCCAGTACATCCCAGTTCTCTCCCAGTTCACTCCCAGTACACAACAGTTACCTCCCAGTACATCCCAGTACATCCCAGTAGATCCTGGTACATCCCAAATCCCTGCCAGTTCCACCCGGTACAACACAGTACAAGCCTGTACATCCTAGTTCCTCCACGGTACATCCCAGGACATCCCCGCACATTGTAGTGCCTCCCAGTACATCCCAGGTCCCTCCCAGTTCACTCCCAGTACACAACAGTTACCTCCCAGTACATCCCAGTACATCCCAGTACATCCTGGTACATCCCAAATCCCTGCCAGTTCCACCCGGTACAACACAGTACAAGCCTGTACATCCTAGTTCCTCCACGGTACATCCCAGGACATCCCCGCACATTGTAGTGCCTCCCAGTACATCCCAGCTCCCTCCCAGTACTGGGAGGGACCTGGGATGTACTGGGAGGGAACTGGGATGTACTGGGAGGGACCTGGGATGTACTGGGATGTAATGGGACGGAACTGGGATGTAATGGGACGGAACTGGGAAAGAAGTGGTAGTGAACCGGGAGGGAATTGGGATGTACGGGGATGAACTGGTAGGGAACTGGGATGTACTGGCATGGAACGGGGATTTATTGGGATGTACAGGAACAGAACTGGAATGTACAGCGTTGTATTGGCATGTACTGGCAGCGAGCTGGGATTTACTGGGATGTACTGGGAGGAAACTGGGATATACTGGGAGGAAACTGGGATATACTGGGAGGCATTGGGAGGGAAGTGGGTGTCAACTGGGACATTCCAGTTTCCTCCCAGTACATCCCAGTTCCCTACCAGTGCAGCCCAGTACATACCAGTTCCCTCCCAATCCGTCCCAATCCCCTCCCAGTACATCCCAGTTCCCTGCCAGTATGTCCCAGTACATCCCAGTTCCCTCGCAGTACATACCAGTTCCCTCCCAGTACATCCCAGTACATCCTGGTACATCCCAGTTCCCACCCAGTACATCCTACTACATACCAGTTCCCTCCCAGTTCACTCCCAGTACATCCCAGTACTTCACAGTTCCCTCCCAGTACATCCCAGTACGTCCCAGTTCCCCTCAGTACATAACACTTCCCTCCCAGTACATACCAGTACATCCCAGTGTCCTCACGGTACGTCCCAGTTCCCTCCCAGTTCACTTCCAGTACATAACAGTTACCTCCCAGTACATCCCAGTAGATCCTGGTACATCCCAAATCCCTGCCAGTTCCACCCGGTACAACCCAGTACAAGCCTGTACATCCTAGTTCCTCCACAGTACATCCCAGGGCATCCCCGCACATTGTAGTGCCTCCCAGTACATCCCAGTTCCCTCCCAGTACTGGGAGGGACCTGGGATGCACTGGGAGGGAACTGGGACGTACTGGGAGGGAACTGGGATGTACTGGGATGTAATGGGACGGAACTGGGATGTATTGGGAGGCACTGGGAAAGAAGTGGTAGTGAACCGGGAGGGAACTGGGATGTACGGGGATGAACTGGTAGGAAACTGGGATGTACTGGCATGGAACGGGGATGTATTGGGATGTACAGGAACGGAACTGGAATGTACAGCGATGTATTGGCATGTACTGGCAGCGAGCTGGGATTTACTGGGATGTACTGGGAGGAAACTGGGATATACTGGGAGGAAACTGGGATATACTGGGAGGCATTGGGAGGGAAGTGGGTGTCAACTGGGACATTCCAGTTTCCTCCCAGTAGATCCCAGTTCCCTACCAGTGCAGCCCAATACATCCCAGTTCCCTCCCAGTCCGTCCCAATCCCCTCCCAGTACATCCCAGTTCCCTGCCAGTATGTCCCAGTACATCCCAGTTCCCTCCCAGTACATACCAGTTCCCTCCCAGTACATCCAAGTTTCCTCCCAGTTCCCTCCCACTACATCCCAGTACATCCCAGTTCCCTCCCAGTACATACCAGTTCCCTCCCAGTACATCCCAGTTCCCTCCCGGTACATCCCAGTTCCCACCCAGTACATCCTACTACATACCAGTTCCCTCCCAGTTCACTCCCAGTACATCCCAGTACTTCACAGTTCCCTCCCAGTACATCCCAGTACGTCCCAGTTCCCCTCAGTACATAACACTTCCCTCCCAGTACATCCCAGTACATCCCAGTGTCCTCACAGTACGTCCCAGTTCCCTCCCAGTACATCCCAGTTCCCACCCAGTACATCCCAGTTCCCTCCCTGTTCCTTCCCAGTACATAACAGTTACCTCCCAGTACATCCCAGTAGATCCTGGTACATCCCAAATCCCTGCCAGTTCCACCCGGTACAACCCAGTACAAGCCTGTACATCCTAGTCCCTCCACAGTACATCCCAGGGCATCCCCGCACATTGTAGTGCCTCCCAGTACATCCCAGTTCCCTCCCAGTACTGGGAGGGACCTGGGATGTACTGGGAGGGACCTGGGATGTACTGGGAGGGAACTGGGATGTGCTGGGATGTAATGGGACGGAACTGGGATGTATTGGGAGGCACTGGGAAAGAAGTGGTAGTGAACCGGGAGGGAACTGGGATGTACGGGGATGAACTGGTAGGAAACTGGGATGTACTGGCATGGAACTGGGATGTATTGGGATGTACAGGAACGGAACTGGAATGTACAGCGATGTATTGGCATGTACTGGCAGCGAGCTGGGATTTACTGGGATGTACTGGGAGGAAACTGGGATATACTGGGAGGAAACTGGGATATACTGGGAGGCATTGGGAGGGAAGTGGGTGTCAACTGGGACATTCCAGTTTCCTCCCAGTACATCCCAGTTCCCTACCAGTGCAGCCCAGTACATCCCAGTTCCCTCCCAGTCCGTCCCAATCCCCTCCCAGTACATCCCAGTTCCCTGCCAGTATGTCCCAGTACATCCCAGTTCCCTCCCAGTACATACCAGTTCCCTCCCAGTACATCCCAGTTTCCTCCCAGTTCCCTCCCACTACATCCCAGTACATCCCAGTTCCCTCCCAGTACATACCAGTTCCCTCCCAGTACATCCCAGTTCCCTCCCGGTACATCCCAGTTCCCACCCAGTACATCCTACTACATACCAGTTCCCTCCCAGTTCACTCCCAGTACATCCCAGTACTTCACAGTTCCCTCCCAGTACATCCCAGTACGTCCCAGTTCCCCTCAGTACATAACACTTCCCTCCCAGTACATCCCAGTACATCCCAGTGTCCTCACAGTACGTCCCAGTTCCCTCCCAGTACATCCCAGTTCCCTCCCAGTACATCCCAGTTCCCTCCCTGTTCCTTCCCAGTACATAACAGTTACCTCCCAGTACATCCCAGTAGATCCTGGTACATCCCAAATCCCTGCCAGTTCCACCCGGTACAACCCAGTACAAGCCTGTACATCCTAGTTCCTCCACAGTACATCCCAGGGCATCCCCGCACATTGTAGTGCCTCCCAGTACATCCCAGCTCCCTCCCAGTACTGGGAGGGACCTGGGATGTACTGGGAGGGACCTGGGATGTACTGGGAGGGAACTGGGATGTACTGGGATGTAATGGGACGGAACTGGGATGTAATGGGACGGAACTGGGAAAGAAGTGGTAGTGAACCGGGAGGGAATTGGGATGTACGGGGATGAACTGGTAGGGAACTGGGATGTACTGGCATGGAATGGGGATGTATTGGGATGTACAGGAACGGAACTGGAATGTACTGCGATGTACTGGGATGTACTGGGAGCAAACTGGGATTTACTGGGATGTACTGGGAGGAAACTGGGATATACTGGGAGGCACTGGGAGGGAAGTGGGTGTCAACTGGGACATTCCAGTTTCCTCCCAGTACATCCCAGCTCCCTACCAGTGCAGCCCAGTACATCCCAGATCCCTCCCAGTACATCCCAGTTCCCTCCCAGTCCGTCCCAGTACATCCCAGTACATCCCAGTTCCCTCACAGTACATCCCAGTTCCCTCACAGTTCACACACAGTTCACTCCCAGTTCCATTCCAGTACATCCCAGTACATGCCACTTTCCTCCAAGTAAACCCCAGCTCCCTCCCACTACATCCAAGTTCCCTCCCACTTCCCTCTAAGTACATCCCAGTACTTCACAGTTCACTCCCAGTACATCCCAGTTCCCCCTCGGTACATAACAGTTCCCTCCCAGTACACCCCAGTACATCCCAGTTCCCTCCCAGTATGTCCCACTACATCCCAGTTCCCTCCCAGTCCATCCCACTTCCCTCCCAGTAAATCCCAATTCCCAACACTTTCCACCCAGTACATCCCAGTTCCCTCCCAGTACATACCAGTTCCCTCCCAGTACATCCCAGTACTTCACAGTTCCCTCCCAGTTCCCTCCCAGTTCCCTCCCAGTACATCCCAGTTCCCTCTAAGTACATCCCAATACTTCATAGTTCCCTCCCAGCACGTCCCAGTACGTCCCAGTTCCCCTCAGTACATAACACTTCCCTCCCAGTACATCCCAGTACATCCCAGTGTCCTCACAGTACATCCCAGTTCCCTCCCAGTACATCCCAGTTCTCTCCCAGTTCACTCCCAGTACACAACAGTTACCTCCCAGTACATCCCAGTACATCCCAGTACATCCTGGTACATCCCAAATCCCTGCCAGTTCCACCCGGTACAACCCAGTACAAGCCTGTACATCCTAGTTCCTCCACAGTACATCCCAGGGCATCCCCGCACATTGTAGTGCCTCCCAGTACATCCCAGTTCCCTCCCAGTACTGGGAGGGAACTGGGATGTACTGGGAGGGACCTGGGATGTACTGGGAGGGACCTGGGATGTACTGGGATGTAATGGGACGGAACTGGGATGTATTGGGAGGCACTGGGAAAGAAGTGGTAGTGAACCGGGAGGGAACTGGGATGTACGGGGATGAACTGGTAGGAAACTGGGATGTACTGGCATGGAACGGGGATGTATTGGGATGGACAGGAACAGAACTGGAATGTACAGCGATGTATTGGCATGTACTGGCAGTGAGCTGGGATTTACTGGGATGTACTGGGAGGAAACTGGGATATACTGGGAGGAAACTGGGATATACTGGGAGGCATTGGGAGGGAAGTGGGTGTCAACTGGGACATTCCAGATTCCTCCCAGTACATCCCAGTTCCCTACCAGTGCAGCCCAGTACATCCCAGTTCCCTCCCAGTCCGTCCCAATCCCCTCCCAGTACATCCCAGTTCCCTGCCAGTATGTCCCAGTACATCCCAGTTCCCTCCCAGTACATACCAGTTCCCTCCCAGTACATCCCAGTTCCCTCCCAGTTCCCTCCCACTACATCCCAGTACATCCCAGTTCCCTCCCAGTACATACCAGTTCCCTCCCAGTAAATCCCAGTACATCCCGGTACATCCCAGTTCCCACCCAGTACATCCTACTACATACCAGTTCCCTCCCAGTTCACTCC